>NW_027040493.1:0-600000 GCF_037179485.1 Ochlerotatus camptorhynchus | reverse complement strand
TTGTGTTTTTTCTACGAATCTGTTAAAATTAAGACTTCATTTCTCAAAATTTCATAATTGTAAATTGCACGAATGTGCAACTGTGGCTATGATAATTAAAATTATCACCGATTGCCTGCGAAAAGCGATTTCCCTAACACAGATTTCAAAGTTGAATTCCATCCGGTCTCACCAAACACTGTTTATTCAATCACCACGTGGTGAGTGGTGGTGTTCTTCAGTACACAACGAAAAGCTGCCTGCAATGAGCATCCATATAAGGAGAAAGAAGCCGCACCGCTATTGATTGGAATTAGTAGCTCTTCGTGAGTTGATGTGGGTCATTGATGTCAAGCACATCATACTAATCGGAGATGGTCGAATCATTTTTTCGTTATTTGGTCTGGAACTGCTCCAATGTGGTTAGTCATCAATTTGAAGCTTATAGAAAGCCTATTCATGAAAAACTCTGAAGAAAGAGCTGTTGCACGGCATGTTTTGAGTGCTTGACAGATATAACCGCATTCAGAATCCTGCATCAGAACCGATTCCAGAGGAATGGCCATATCACGGTTGATTTTAGATGATTTTAGGTCTTGGCGTATCATTCGCTTTGGAAATGGTTCTTCTCTAGGTGTATTCAACGAAAATAGAGATTTTCAACCGGCATCATATAAAAAAAAAACTCATCACAGATTTTGCATAACAAACTGGAATATCTCTGGTATCCGGTGACCATGACTATTTTCGTGGTCAAATGCTTCTGAGAGAGTTAAATTCAGTCCAGATTTGATGAAGTTACAACACTCCAAAGTTGACCAAAAATTAGCCTAGCCTAGTTATTTTGAGAATCGCCTGTCTGTCTGCTGGCTGGGGACCTCAACCAGCTTGGAGGGCCTTAGCTTTAGATCTACAATTTTTCTTTGTTGAAGCATGCCTTACTAAATAAAAGAATTGAAAAAAAGCTTGGCTCAACTTTGTCGATTAGAAGTGACATTTTCGATCTTTGATATATTGAATTTTAAATACGGCATTTTGAAAATTGAGGTACAATTATTTTTCCATTAAGTATAATGGAGTTCAGAGAAAGTCACATTATGATATCAAAATATAAATGTTAGTTTATTACGAGCAGAGGGAAACGAATTGTATATACCTGCAGATGATTTCCAGACATACATTTAATCGAAGAGAAAGACATTTCTACATATGTAGAATGTAGATGTAGATGTAGATGTGCATATGTAGACATTTATTTCTCTTTGATGAAATGTATGCCCGGAATTCAGTCTTGAAATAATGATGCAGGATTTTTAATCAGGTTCCAGAAAAAAAAATCCAATTAATGTCACTTGTTACCTTCTTCTGATGTCTTGAGTCACATTTTATAACTTTTACTTCTTTTTAACAAAAAGGAAAATACCTTCATAAAGATTTCCTGATAGCATTTTATTTCCAATCTCAACACACCACACGAGCTAAATATTTTCCCAAACTTACCTGAAATCGTTCATCGGAGGTGTAAACAACCATTCCCGCTGACAGGATGTGTAGATCTCGTTTTCTTATCCAGGAAACCTGTTGGCAGGATGTAAGGAGATAGAAAAGACAAACAAAAGTGTGAATTTTTTAACAGACATGCGGACTGGTAAGGGTGTTTGCCGGTAGGGGATGATAAAAAGGAAATTTCCAACATTTTTTCCGCGCTTCATTCATCTCGATGGCTCATAATTTCCAACTCAAACGCTACAGATTCCACTCTGCCAAAGAACGCGACATCATCGTATATTCCAAAAGGCTTTGCTCCTGTGCTTCCCAACCCCTCGGTTCGGCTGAAAGCAATAGGGGGAGGCGAAAGATGCGTAGCTCATAAAGAGTACATGATTAATGTGTTTACCTTGGAGCCTGGTCTAAGGTGGTACCGCATCTTTCGCTTGCTTTAGATTAGACTTGGAATCGGTTACGATGTGAGAAAAACTGAAAATTAAAACATGACGGGAGGCTCTTTTTTCCATATCTCTGCTGCTGATGATTAATGGCGGAAATTGTCTTAATGAGGTAATTTTAAGTACACTTGGAAGATTCCGAACGGATTTGAACAAACACCGATTGCAATTTTGCTGACAGGTCGATGAGCAGGGACTGAAAACATGTTATACTTTTTTTTCTATCTGCGTCACCTAGTCTTGTAATGGGAAAAGATTAATACTCATCGTAAGTCTTTCTTAAAAGCTTTGGAAAGCGTCTTCGAGCGATTTAACATTTCTTAAAATGATGAGGGACAATAATACAAGTTTGTTGAATCGTATGAGTTACGAACATTTTTACATGGTCGATGAGCAGTAAATATCATCCCCAGGGTGAAACGCTAGCTACGTGCCTGTTGAATAACTTCTAGTGATTTGTAGATGCATTTGAGGCGGTTCATAAACCCCCTCCCGCCTGCGCACAGTGGAAAAAATTCGGCAATTGTTACTCTTAATTGATATTCTCAAAACGCAAACGGTTCCAACCAATAGAAGAGCACTTTTGTGTGTGAAAATGTCCAGGAAATCGATTGCGCTAGGTCTCGTAGATAGGAGAGCACGGAAAATTCCCGTTTTACCCCAATTTCCCTATGATTTGTGAGTATAACCAGTGTTGGCACTGGGAACACTGCTTGTGAAGGTACAGTAGCGGCTCGGGCGAACTGTCAGCTAAACTGTCACGTTGACAGAGCTGAAGAAGAGAAGGAAGATAGACCGTGAAGATCTGCTGTGTCATCTATCTAATTATAATAGAATTTCATAGTGAAGGTACGAACAAAAGGAGAAGAATAATTAAAAAGTGAAATTTATTTGCATAAAGCTAAATTAAATTGTCTCTTACAGCTAGTTAAATTATCTTACAGCTATATACTTAAACCTAGTTGTTCTATCTTTGTGAGTCATGCTAGATAGATGTCTGGAGCTCTGGAAGGATCACTGCGAAATAGGAATCGCTGCGAGTGACGATCTTTCTTGCGCATGTATAGTTGGTGGAGCATCTCTTTTAAATCAGCTGAAACGACCACACTGAACTGTCGGAAGCGAACCAGAACGCCAGGAAGCGACGTCAGTTGATCTGGACCTTTCAATAGTACTGAGTTGAGAGAAATTCCGTTTACAACAGCTTTAGCGTCTCAAATCATGCGGACCTCTCCCGGCTTCCGTGGATTCAGCACCGTTCCTAAAGTAAATACCATACTCTTCTGGGATCAGCAGTAGCTACCTCCTCCACGGTGTGCGTAGCCCTTGAGTTGGTAGTCCTTTAGTTGTTTCTGCAAGGCATTCTTGAGTTCTGGGCTTCGATCCATCTTCCTCTCCAAGCATTCAAGCCGACGAAGAGCAATGTTGTAGCTGTCAGGAAGCTCTATGTGGTCATACTTCCACAGAAGACCGGTTTCATAATGGGTGCCGACTCGAATCGTTGTTTCCTCCAGGATCCGTTTAGCACGCTTATCTTCCTCGGATAGCAGATTCATTGCTGGCTGCGTACCTACGTCATCCGTCGTGAAGAAATCCTTGACAAGATCGTGTAGAGCTTAATCTGACGCGCAAACACAGGAATGGCAGTTGACCGTAGCTCTCGCTTCATTAGCTCCTTCACCGCCATAGATGCACCAACCTAGTCTCATTTTTGCAGCGACGGGTTGGAGACTGCGTCCTTCCCTTATCTTCAAAGGAACCATCAAGTTGAAGTTGTTGACACCAATCAGTATCTTCGGAACCGCAAATACAACGAGCACACAATGCGTCAAGTTCGTTCCTAACACCACCACAAGCTGTCGTGGTTTTGGATGACGTGTTCAAAAAGCCAGAAAATGCGCTGCGATCGCAGAGCAGAAGCGGCAACGGGAACGAAACCGATGAATCCTCCGCTTCCACGAGCAGTAGACGAAGCCGAGGCAAACCAGCCGGTAAAAAACTCCGCCGGGATGACGACGACGACGAGAGGGACGAGGACAATCGCTTATAAATGGCTCTCACGTCGTACAACATCTCGTCCATCAACATCGGCACCATCACGAACCCCACGAAACTGAACGCGCTCCGAAGCTTCATTAACAGCCATAGCCTCGATATCGTGTGTCTACAAGAAGTAGAGAACGAACAGCTCTCCTTGCCTGGCTACGTCGTTTTCTTCAATGTGGACCATACGAGAAGGGGAACAGCTATTGCCCTGAAGGAACACATCCAGGCCACTCACATCGAGAGAAGCTTGGACGGCCGACTGCTTGCAACGATCTGTAACGTTAACGCTCCCTCCGGCTCTTCGCTACGTGCAGCTCGGGAGAACTTTTTCAATGGGACGCTTACCTACTATCTCCGCCATCGTACCGCGCATGTCATTCTGGCCGGCGATTTCAATCTCAGGTACTCAGACTTTACCTCCCGTTGCCGAGTTCCAATACCAGTGGCAATATTGGACCCGGCAGCGCAGAAACTATGACTCCTGGATCGAATGGTGGATTTTGTTCGCTAAGCCCAAGATCAAAAGCTTTTTCACATGGAAATCTCGAGCCGTCTTCGATGAATTCCACAATGAAGATCAGTATCTCTACAGCGAGCTTCGGCTAGCCTACGACGGGTACTACCAGCACCCTGAAATGATAACCACCATCAACCGGTTGAAAGGTGAAATGCTAGCGCTTCAACGGAGATTTTCCTACACGTTCATGCGAATGTATGAAACACATGTGGCGGGAGAACCCATGTCAATATTCCAATAGGGGGAGAGGCAAAGGAAGAGAACCGTCATCACTCAGCTGCAGACAGAGCAAGACGAAACGGTAGCAGAGCCACGAGCGATCGAGACGCACATGATGGACTACTTCTCGACGCTGTACTCGGAGGAGGAAACAAAAGAGAATGAGAACAGTTTCGTCTGCGACCCATCGAATGAAGCCTGCACGGACGACATTACAACGGCAGAAATCTGGTCTGCAATAACAGCGAGCGTCCCACGAAAATCTCCCGGCTGCGATGGTATTCCGAGAGAGTTCTACCACCGCATGTTCGACGTCATCCACCGTTAGTTGAATCTGTTGCTGAATGAGGCACTCATCGGTAATCTTCCTCCAGCGTTTGTCGATGGTATCATCGTGCTGGTTAAGAAGAGAGGCGGCGACGACACAGCCCGTTCATATCGTTCGATCTCGCTGCTCAACAGCGACTACAAGCTCCTCTCCTGCATTCTCAAAACCAGACTCGAGCAAGTGATGAGAGAGCACCACGTCTTGAGCAACGGGCAGAAATGCTCCAACTGAGAGCACAACATCTTTCAAGCCACTCTTGCTATCAAGGACCGGATAGCACATCTCCGCCACCACCGCCGTGCCGGGAAGTTAATCAGCTTTGATCTCGATCACGCTTTCGATCGGGTCCGGCACTCTTTTCTCTTCGAAACCATGCGCTCGCTCTTCTTGAACCAGGATCTCATCGCTCTACTCTCGCGAATCGCCAGCCGGTCCACCTCCCGGCTGTTGATCAATGGGCACCTTTCTCGTCCGTTCGAAATTCAATGCTCTGTACGGCAAGGGGATCCGCTATCCATGCACCTCTTCGTTCTCTACCTGTATCCACTAGTGTGCAGACTCGAAAGAGTGTGCGGGAATGATCTGCTGGTGGCGTATGTGCACTGAAACAAGGATCATAGTTAGAAATACTATTTTGCAGAAAACACTTATTATCAATATAACCGCGCTTATTACTGTTAAATCTACTATGAATTCAGTATAGTTGACTACGAATGTAAAACAATTTACTATGATTCTGACGAAACTACTATGCTTGCTCAAAATGCATAGTAATTTTGATAGAAATAATAGTAAAATTAAATGAAATTGTTTTCTGCACAAATCTATTGGTGAGGGTATTTAATTTAAAACAGTAATATAGTATTTTTGCCAATGGATTTTGTATCAGTGTGGACGACATCAGTGTGATCGTTACATCGACCAGGCAAATCGATGAGATAAAGGGTGATACGGTCAAAATTTGGTCAATATCAACTTGACGTATTTCTTTCAATTTTGCATTTAAAAAACCTGAACACCCCTCATTTTGAAGGTGTGTGTGTGTAGAATGTTGCTCCTATTTTGATTTTGGAATTCACTCTTCAGTTGTCAAAATGCCGTCCAAGCAAGAAGAGCAGCGTATCAAAATTTTGCTCGCGCATCGCGAAAATCCGAGCTACTCGCACGCAAAGTTGGCAAAATCGCTAAAAGTTGCCAAATCAACCGTTACAAATGTAATTAAAGTGTTTGGGGAACGTTTGTCGACAGCCAGGAAGTCTGGATCGGGGGGAAATCGAAAACCGGAAGCCGCTGAGACGACAAAGAGAGTTGCCGGTAGTTTCAAGCGAAACCCTAACCTCTCTCTCCGAGATGCCGCAAATAAGCTGGGTGTATCGTCTACAACCGTGCATCGAGCCAAAAAACGAGCCGGACTATCGACTTACAAGAAGGTAGTGACTCCAAATCGCGATGATAAACAAAATACGACGGCCAAAGCGCGATCCCGGAGGCTGTACACGACGATGCTGACGAAGTTTGACTGCGTGGTAATGGAAGACGAAACCTACGTCAAAGCCGACTACAAGCAGCTTCCGGGACAGGAGTTTTATACGGCAAAAGGAAGGGGAAAGGTAGCAGATGTTTTCAAGCACATGAAACTGTCAAAGTTTGCAAAGAAATATCTGGTTTGGCAAGCCATCTGTACCTGTGGCTTGAAAAGCAGCATTTTCATAGCTTCCGGGACTGTCAACCAAGAAATTTACGTGAAAGAGTGTTTGAATAAACGTCTGCTGCCTTTCCTGAAGAAACACGGTTGTTCCGTACTGTTTTGGCCGGATTTGGCATCTTGCCATTACGATAAAAAGGCCATGGAGTGGTACGCCGCCAACAACGTGCAGGTGGTTCCCAAGGACAAGAACCCTCCCAACACGCCAGAGTTCCGCCCAATTGAGAAATACTGGGCTATTGTCAAGCCGAACCTAAAGAAGACCAAAAAAACTGCTAAGGGCGAGCAGCAGTTCAAGGCAAACTGGCTTTCTGCGGCGAAGAAGGTGGACAAGGTGGCTGTACAAAATCTGATGGCAGGGGTCAAGCGTAAGGCCCGGCAATTCGGATTTGGAAAAGCGGAAGCCTAACTGAATATTTTTCCTGAATTTTATACTAATTGAACTTGAAAAAGAAATTTAATTTGATTTTTTAAATAAACGATTTCACCGATTTACACGCCTTTTCCCTTGACCAAATTTTGACCGTATCACCCTTTAAATAGGCTGTTCACTCGTTTCGAGAGAGCTGCTGGCGCAAAATTAAATTTGCGGAAAACTGTTGCCGTCGATGTCGGCCTTTGCGAAGGCAACAGAATCAACACTCAGTGGCTACAAACAGTCAATGTAGTTAAGATTCTGGGTGTTGTTTTCGCGAATTCAATACGACTGATGACAACGATGAACTGGAATGCGCTAGTGGGGAAGTTCGCGCAACAAATGTGGCTGCATTCTCTGCGCACGCTGACGCTGCACCAAAGGGTCATCATGCTAAACACGTTCGAAACGTCCAGGATATGGTACCTCGCGTCCATACTACCGCCGTTGGGAGTGCATACGGCAAAAATAACATCAGCAATGGGTACGTTCCTCTGCAGAGGGACTGTCGCCCGTGTCCCAATGATGCAGCTGGCACGTAGCAGAGAGAATGGAGGCCTGAAGCTGCAATTACCAGCTCTGAAATGTAAGTCACTCGCAATCAACCAACACTTACAAGTAGAGATGGGCAAAACAGTTCAGTTCACAGAACCATTCCTTGTAGAACCATTCCGCATAAAGAACTAGTTCTTTGGAACCGTTCTTCGCTCTTACAGATTTTTTTCATTATTTGTTTGTTTGAAAAAAAATAGAAATGGCAAAAATAAATTTTAATCAATTTAATAATTTCCAAGCAACCTTTTCTTCTAAATAAAACAACCTATATTTTTGAAATCATATTTGAGTCTTTGGATTGTGTTCAATGATTTATATTCGGTGTTCGTTTGTACAGTTATAGAATTCCTTACTCTATAAGGAATAAGTGCACCGAAGACAACCAAACGATTTGACGTAAACGTGCACTTTTATCACACTTTTTAATAAGTGAAAACGCGCATATTTGTCCAGTTTGGTTGGAAATGCGTAGTAAATGTTAATCCATTCATAACTTCATTATCTGCCGAGCGAACAACGGGAGAACTTATTGTCACAATAGACGAGTGCATGGATGGGTTTGAGTTCACTCACTATTCATTTTATTTTTCAAATGACGGACGGGACGAATTTTCGTGCAAAAGTGATGTTTTACCTCCTTCCACACGCACGCTTATAAGATAAATAAACATCCGATGGAAACTGTTTTCTATATCTTTACTCCAATAGTGTCCGTCATTTACGTGCATGCGAAAACAAGACCAAACAAAACAATTCTTTCTCTCACTATCTTACATGAAACCGAAAACATACCTGAGCCTGAGCTATCGTTCGTTCGGCATACATGTCGTTCTCAGTCTTTTCAGTTCATTCTTTCTCGTTCTTGCTCTTCGTTCGTTCTTTCTCGTTCATACCGAGAGTACTCACCACTCAGAACGAACGAGAGCGACATACACTCTTATTGTGAACTACCACTCTAATTCAGAACTACTGTTCTTTAAAAAAAGAACTACCGTTCTTTCACTCACTGTCGGGACCTAGTTCTTCTAAACCGTTCGAGAACGAAGCGCCCATCTCTACTTACAAGAGATCGAATCCCTTCCTTTTTATAGATCCCTTCTTTTTCACTATTATCCCCGCCCAGCCATCTCAATAGATCTTCTCGACCTTAGACAAACCCTATCAAACTTATCCCAAATTCCCCACCAAATCCAACAGAACCCCTCCACCGATCAAATTCACCAGTACTTCGTCCAGCAAACTGAGCTACCAAGGGTGGAACGTAACAATCCAGCAAGTGACTGGTCACGCACATGGCGAAACATATTTTACGGGAATTTTAGAAGAATAAATAACTTTGAAAATGATAAGGAAAATGGAATTCGAACTATGAGTAGAATAAGGATTATTGATGATGATGATGGTCCCACCTCTTACCCCTACAAAGGTTTGAGCTGGACGATTTATCTTTAAGATAATTAAATATAAACATTTTAACCAGGTTAGCAAACAAAAACGAGCTGGTTACAGTTACAGATATAAATTCCCTCTAGACTTTACAGTTGCTTCACAGCAATATACATAAATGTGAAAAAGCTTAGGCGTCCACCTCTTAGTTCGCCTTTTTGTCCACCTAGAATATTCATAAGTATTACAAGCAATCAAGAGTTAATGAACAATCAACAAAGCATCCTATACACTAGCAACCCCGCAATGATGCTATTATAATTTTCAGCAATGTCAGGAATGCTCACGAACCCCCGACATTCAGCCAGAAAACTTAATACTAACTCAAAGTATCTTCCAAATAAGCTTCAAAGTTGCATTTTTTTTATCAAATGTTAAATTCAGTCCTCTATATCCGTAATACGCGCGCGAGGCTCAAACCTTTGTAGACTACTAATTTTTTTTTTTTAACTACTACTTTAATTCAAATATAAAAAAAAATCCATCATCACCATCGTGGCGAACAAACTAGTTTTTGCAGTGCTACAATAATTATTAAAAAGTCGTTATGACAGCTATCCATACAAAATAATCCGTTATAAATAACTTCGTCAAGATACATACTTCGTCCATTCATAAAAAAAAAATAAAAATCACTGGATAACTGTTCAAAAGACAGTTTTAACGTGTGAAATACAATGTCTCTTGAATTCTGCTAATGTTGTTGCACGTTTAATATGTCTAGGCATCGAATTGAAAACATTTACTCCTTTAAAATACAATGAATTCTGTGAAGCGCAAGTCAAGAAATGTGGTGTTCTTATTTCATCCGCGTTTCTAGTATTATATCTATGAAAATCACTTCCTCTTTCAATTCGATCACACAAATATCGAGGCAGCAAACCATTTACTACTTTAAAAATGAACACCATAGTCAAATAAACTATTCTTTGCTTCACTGACAGCCATTTTAAAGCGTCCAGCATCAAAGTTGAGGAAGTGAATCTATTACATCGCAAAATCAAACGCATTATTTTATTTTGCAAACGCTGTAATCTCGATATTTGTGTTTCATTGGCTAGAAATAAAATGGATGGGCAAAAGTCTAGATGAGGAGAGATGATTGATTTGTATAGCTGTATTTTACTGGCAATAGTTAAATCGTTTTTCAGTCGACATAGAATTCCATACTTCTTGGCAATTTTCTTGATGACATTGTCAATGTGAGAGTTGAACTTAAGTTTGTCATCAATAATCACGCCAAGATATTTAATCTCCCGAACGCGATCAATAGCCTCATCATCAATTACCACGGAGACATTATCATTTACTCGGTTCCGCGAAATTACCATGAATTTAGTTTTACTTGTATTTAATTTCAACTGCTTACACTTCAACCATCTACTTAGAGAACGCAAATCTTCATTCAAATGTGAGACGGCAACTTCTAAATCCTTAGCTGCAATGAATAACACAGTATCATCTGCAAAAAGATTAATGTCGCAAAATCGTAAAACGCGTCGCAAATCATTAATATACATAATAAATAAAAGAGGCCCTAATACACTTCCCTGGGGCACTCCAAGGTTATTCCCCACGGGACTGGAAACAGAATCATTAAAAACAGTCCGTTGAGTTCTGTCAGATAAATAGCTTTCAAACCATTTATAAGCAGTACTCGTAATTCCAAAGCGCTTGATTGTACTTAACAGTAAGGGCCTAGAAATTGTTTCAAAAGCGCGTTTCAGATCCAAAAAAACAGCAACAGTCGTATCTTTACGCTCCAAGTTGTCTTTCCACTTTGCTAACACCAAATTCAACGCAGTTTCACAGGAATGACCTTCCCGATATCCTGATTGTTCTGGTATCAACAAAGAGTTGCTATTCAAATACTCCAACAGCTGGCCTTTAACAACAAGTTCTAAAATTTTCTCTAATGTGTGCAACATGTTGATGGGACGAAACTCTTCGGCTTTAATCGTTCCAGCAACTTTTTGAATAGGGATCACTAAGGATTCCTTCCAAATTTGTGGCACATGTCCAGTTTGTAATGATTCATTAATAAGGTCCAGCAAGATGTGGCCAATGACATGAAAGCAATCTTGAATAACTCTAGAATTAACATTATCTACTCCAGCCGATTTTCCTAATGAAAAGCAAATAACTCTAAGTTCATCTAAAGTAATTTGGTGAAAACCTTCAAATCTACAACTACTATTAACTGGCTGTTTTATTTCGTCAGGTTCATCGACCAATTCAATGGATTGATTAATCAATGAAACACTTTCGACAAAATAATCATTAAACATAGATGCAATTACTGGTTCTGACTGTTCTAATGTGCCATTAAAAGTTATGGACCGCGGTTTGCAATTACTAGGTTTTAATAAAGATTTCAAAATTTTCCATAACTCTTTGCTGTTGTTTTGATGCTGATCAATCTTCCTCTGGACATATTCACAACGAGTTTGTTTTATCGATTGTGAATATTTATTACGCGCGATTGTGTACCTATTCCAATGATTATCATTATTTGATCTGCAAAACTTTTTGTACCATTTGTCCCTCTTACGTTTAAGACGCAAAAGTTCCAAATTGTACCAGCTGTTCGAGTTTTTCAAAGAAACAAACTTTTGCTCAACTAATTGATTGGTACACGTTTTCAAAGTGTTAGTTAGAACAGCTGCAGATTCATCTAAATTACCGGCCGCGAATGGAAAATCCACGCTTCTCTCAACAAGATTTGAAACAGCCTGTTTCGAATATTTCCTCCAGCACTTCAATTTGACTAAGTCATCGTTATTATTGATATTATCTAATACATTAATCACTAAGGTCTCATGATCGGTTATTTTCAAATCAGCATCCGGAACTGAACAAATGGAATCAAAATTGGAATAAACGTGGTCAATTAAAGTTCTACTGTGCCTGGAAATACGCGTATACTCATCTACCGTTTGTTTTAAATTGAAAAAATCAGCTAAACGCTTCAAATGATTCGAAATATGGTTGTCACGCCAATTAATATTAAAATCACCAGCTAATATATTTAATTTACTTGAATCAAGGAATGTCTCTAGCCAGTTCTCTAAAACATCAACAAAACGCTGGTCACTAGAACTGGGAGAATGATACAAAACACCATAATTACCCATCTTCATGCCACGCACAACTGTAATGCCCAAGAACCAGTTACCATCGATAACTTCGTTGATTCGAAGGTCGAATTGAATTGATTCTTTGACATAAATAGCAACACCGCCAGTGTGTCTAGAATGTGATAAACAAGCAGCAACAATATATCCCGGAATACTATACTGATCAAAAGCTTCAGTTTCTACAATATGAGTTTCAGATAATAAAACTAAAAGAGGACGTTTTTCCTCAACAATCTGACGTAATGCTACGTAGTTTGTTGACAACCCCGCAATATTCAAATATAAAAAATCGAATTGATTCACATTCCTGGAACTTGGCTGCTATTTATTGAAACGCAAGCTGCTTTTCTTCTGTTCAAGAAGTCTTTTATAGAGCAAACATTCAGGACTAAATGCGGCATGGTTGACGTCCAAGTTCATTTTACGTTCTTTATGCATTTTCAAACAATTAACACATTTCAATACAGTTGACGTACACTCCGATGTTTTGTGTTGTTGGCTGCACCTAGAGCATCTCTCACAATTTTTGCAATCCATGCTCTTGTGCCCAAATTCTCCACATTTGAAACACCTCAATACATTAATCGCGGGAACTATAGAGCACCGATCAAACCCTACATTTACTTTTTTCGCGCATAACAAACATTTATACGTATCGAAATCGACTTCAATCACAACACTGAACTTGTTGTACGTGAAGCGTGGATTTTCAAACATGTTAACTACTTTTACATCATTTATAGCGATGTCTTCATTTTGACTTTTTAAATAGTCAATGAAGACATCGGAGGAATACTGATCGCTCATGCCCACTATTTTCAATCTCGGCACCGAAGTGGGAACAACAGCATTATAGTTTTCACCCAGATTGCTTTCAATACCATTTTTGACATCACTTACATTTGCTCCTGTTGCACACTCAACAATAATGGAGCCATCTTTACCATTTCTAAAATTACTGATTTTGTGTGTTTTTGGATCCAACTGAGTTTTCAAAAACTTACGAGTGTCTTCGCAAGCTTGTTTGGACTCTTTCGGTTTAATCACAATGACCGAACGAGTCTTACGATTATCTTGTTTGTTACTGTTACTGTTATTTTTACTGTTACTGTTACTAACATGTTTACTTTTACTAGCACGACTGTCTCTTTTTACAACATCCGCAAAACTCGCATTTTCTTGAAAAACATCATCATTATCACTATTACTGATTACTAATTTACGTTTTTTGCGTCTGGTATTTTGGTCCGATTCCGACTGAATCGTCCTAGATACACTGCACTGATCATTCATTACCGCTAATTTGTTTTCCGCATCAATTTAAAAAAAAGAACTTTTCATATTATCCAATTTCTCACAAATTAAATTTTCAAAACCATTTACATTTCGGCTTATATCTGCCATCCCGCTTTTAACCGCGATGTCTATCTGAGCAGCAATGTGATCTCGTATGCCAGTGATAGAGTCCGAGAGTTGAAAAACTTTCTTCATCTTTTCTTCTATCCTATTGACGCGCGAGATCAGATCATTCTGCTCGCCACAACACTGACCTGATAGACAGTTACCACATTTGAAAACAACATTTGCATTATCTGCTATTAGGCGCGCCGCAGTCTTAGTGAGTGCCGCACAATTGAAGTGGAACATTCCATTGCACGGACCTACACATGTGACTGGGAGCCCACTAATAGTAATAGACTCCTTGCAGACATTACACACATCCATATTACCACGCCAAATTAAACGCGCACACTGTTAGCAGTAGACATATACAGGGGAAGAGAACACAAAATAAAATTTTACCGCCGCAGCTCACTATACAAAATCAATAGCGCGCTGGGGGGAAAATCAAAATTAAATCCAAAACGAGTTGCTAGGCAACCGTTCTCTACTTATCCTGTTAAAAACAACACGACGGGCACGCGTTGGGATGATCCTTTCGCGGCACACGGCACTATTTCACACGAAATTATGTATTTATTTCCACAGCACAACTCAACAAAAACACTACTTTGTTCGCCATATCACGGTATTTATTTTTTCCTTGATTTGTTTTCCGTCGATCTTGTTTTCCGTACTGAGTACCAATGCTACCGACGCCAGGTAGGCAGCTCATACACCTGGACCCTACCTATCGACCCATCAACTCATGGACCGGGGACCAACGGCGTAATCTGAAATGCCTCAGAAAATCCCGGTGTTGCCGACTGGGATTGAGCCCAGGCCTCTTCAGAATTGAGACTTTATTTTAAGGAGAATTTCGAAAGAATTCTAAAGAGTTCGGAGTAGAATTTCAAGCTAATTATTATGAAAACTCGAATTTAAATGAATTTAAAGAACATTAAGAATGTTCTAGGAAGAAATCCTTGGTTGTTCTGAGCAGAATTCTAGTATAATTCTGAGCAGAACTTGACAAAAATCTCGAGGATGATTCCAGAAGAATTCAAAGAACTGGAATCAAGACGAAAATTCCACAAGTAATTAAATGGAGAGCATTAAAGAGATTCAGTGCAATATGCTCACGAAATTTCTAAGGAAATTTCGATGGAAATCAAAAGAAAATTCTGAGGAACATTTAACACTCCGAATACGATGCCTCCGAAATACGTGTAACGACAAGTTTGCAATGGCATCACATAGCCATTTCTTGATGAATTTCAAAAAATTGTTGGTATCTCTAGAAATGATTTTGATTGCAAAAAGCTTAATAATAGGGTCGTCTACTTTATTTAAAATCGAAAAGAGTCGTTACACGTTTTTTTTAAAGAGGTATTTATGGGTTTTGTAATTGGCCTAAGATCAATAAATTAGATTAATGGGTACAGATGTTCATAATTAGCCAAAATATAGTCATGGTCACTATAAATGGATCCTGGAGACAACGGAACGGTCCTCCGAAGATGCAGAACATCCGTAAAATTGGTATCCACGTGGTTTTTTTTAAGCATTAGGAACTGTGATATACGAAAAATGTGGGTTCATGGCATAAACACGGACCCGGATGATCATGAGAGCGTGCTCAGGAAGATCCGGAACATCTGTAAAAGTGGTCTATTAATGAAACTGATTCTAGAGCTCCGCAATTTTTTCTAAAACACGTGGAACTGTGATATAAGAAAGAATTTTGGATTGTGACATAAAAATGGACCTGGATGGCCATGGAATCATCCTCCGGAAGATCTGGAACATCCGTAGAAGTGATTTATCATGAAACTGTTTCTAGAGCTCCGTGGTTTTTTTTTTTTCGAAAACACTAGTAGCTGTGATATAAGAAATAATTTAGGGTCGTGAAATAAACATGATCCCAGATGGCCATAATACCGTCCTCCGGAAGATTTTAAAGATCCTTAAAAGTGTTTCACAGTTTTTTTTTTCGAAAACACGTGGAACTGTGTTATAAGAAAGAATTTGCGGTCGTGACATAAATATGGACCCGGTTGGCCATTGGACCGTCAATCGGAAGATCCGGAACATCCGTAAAAGTGTTTCATACATGAAACTGTCAAAAAACCGTGATTTTTTTTTCGAAAACTTCACAGTTCGAAGTGTTTTTGAGAAAATCACGAAGTTTTAGAATTTGTATCATCGATGCACCACTTTTACGGATTTTCCGGAAGACGGTTTCATGGTCATTCGGATCTATGTTTATGTTACGACCCCAAATTATTTCATATATCACAGTTCCACGTGTTTTCCAAAAAACCGTGGAACTCATGGATCTGTTTTATGGATTGACCATATTACGGATTCTTTTTTTATTTCACAGTTCCTTATGTTTTTTGAAAAAAACTGCGGAGCTCTAGGATAAGTTTCATTGGTTGACCTCTTTTACGGATGTTCCGGACCTACCAGAGGACGGCCCCATGGCCATCTTGGTCCATGTGTATGTCATGACCCCAAATTCTTTTTTATATCACATTTTAAAATGCATTCGAAAAAACCGTAGAACTCTATGATCAGTTTCGTGGATTGACCACTATTACGGATGTTCCGGATCTTTCGAAGAACAGTCTCATGGCTATCAGGGTCCATGTTTGTTACGACCCCAGCTCATTCTATTATCACAGCCAGGGGTTGAAACGGTTGACGTCTTTTACTACACTCGCTTCGTTGTCGTGCGCGACAGTCTCTTTGTATTCGTACTCTCGTACTCTACCGTCGTCTCTCTTACACAACACAAACGGTAGAACAACACCCCTCAACATCCCTCTCCAAAGGGGGAGTTTGGTAAAGAGAGATGAAAAAACCAAAAGTTGTCCTAGCTCGCTATTCTACTATCTATATGCAATTTTCACACTGCCGTACTCTAACGGGACTATCAACTCTATACTTTCATCTACTTCATCTATCGTATAAAAATTACCACTACAATCTGTTATTTGATATTAGCATCTTCAACTATGTAAATCGTTGACTTCACGCAGAAGTAATACTAAAACATATAGTCAAAGTACAAATTCTTTCTTATATCACAGTTCCTAATGTTTTCGAAAAAAAACGCGGAGCACTAGGATCTAGTTTATAGAACTGTTCCGTTACCTACAGGTTCCATATATAGGAGCCATGACTGTATTCTGGCTAATTATGAACATTTGTGCCCATTAATCTAAATTATGGATCTTAAACCACTTGCAAAACCCAAAAACACACATTTAAAAAACGTGTAACGACTCTTTTCGCTTTTGAAAAAAGTAGACAACCCTATTTTCAATCTTTCTGCAATTAAAGTAATTCACAGAGCCTAGGAATTCTAGAGGTACCACAATTTTTGAAATTCATCAAGAAATGGCTAAGTTATATCATTGCAAACTTGCTGTTGCTGTTCGTAGTCGGCGTAAAGTATTTTACCCACCCTATTCGGAGTGTTAAAATAATTCTCGACTAGATATCATAAATTGTTCAAGAAGTCATTCCATTTAACATTTTAGAGAATACTAATAAAACGCAGATAAATATTCCAAGAGAATTTCCTGGAAAATTAGAAAAAGAATTCCTAGAATTTGTATATAATTTTAAGAGAGCTATGAATATAATCATAAGAGAACCAGGTTGATCCAAACCCTGCGCTTTGGTCAGAGAGCGTATAGGGCATCGTTGTGCCAGATTGGTCGAGGCATATTTCGAGTATGAGAAGGTGGTTACAGTTTGCTCAAAAGTGCCTGAGCAAAATGCAAGTACTTTCAATGATTACCCGTAGTTGCAATACCCAAGCAGCAACTTTGACTTTGTAAGAGTTGTTTACACCAGTATTTAAACTTAAAGAAGGTTTTGAAACCTTCATTAGGTGTACAATGCTGTTTGGGTAGTGAAGGTATAATTTTGAAGTAAAATAGTCAAAACATTGAGAAACATAACGCATAATTTAAAAAAAAAATGCCTGAATTTGCAACCGATGAACCATTCTGATGGCCTA
Organism: Ochlerotatus camptorhynchus; assembly: GCF_037179485.1. Taxonomy (NCBI): domain Eukaryota; kingdom Metazoa; phylum Arthropoda; class Insecta; order Diptera; family Culicidae; genus Ochlerotatus; species Ochlerotatus camptorhynchus. The sequence goes on along the minus strand of NW_027040493.1, from coordinate 582,294 downwards.
TGGGTACCCAAGTAACCATATAGTCGCAATAAAGCTTTGTATATACTCACCTTGCGATAATATGGTTAGTTGGGGAATCCGATGAAAATAATCCCGGTTGTATGTATTTCTTTCTTTCTTTCTTTTGCAATTAGCATATAACACCGACGGAGTGCACATTCCAAGTGCTGGGTGACCTAAAGATGACCAGTGACATGGGACGCGAATGTCCTCCCAGAAAAGCAGGGGGATACAATAAAATTTGTTTTCGTTGAAGGATGTATCACAACAAAGGTAATTTAGATGCATAAAACAAATTTACATCAAGGTATGATGGAGACTCACTCATCACATTGGAACAACCAGATAAGTACACTTGCTTTTTATTTTATTCTACACATATATCCCAATCATTTTATAACTAAATACGTGCCAGAATAAAAAGTTTTTTTTTTATTCTGGAAGTGAGAATACACTTGTGTATTTTTGGGGGGCTTATTGTATCAGAAAATGACCTCAGAATGTACGTGCAGAAACAGGCATTCTTGAAATGGGTCGTTTGATGTACGATAGAGCTGTCACCTTCCATCTCCAGGGCTAAAAATATTCGATTTACAGAAAATGCAGATAAGTTTCTTCCATAAAAACTCTGCCGGTACAGAGGGCGATGGATTGTACTCACACACACACAAGAGAACCAGGTTGATCCAAAGAAAATTCTTGGAAACATCCTGTGTAAGGTTTTAAGATAAATGAAAAATGATCCAGGTTTGGGAAAGTTTTTAAGATATCAAGACTTTAAAAAAAATATGAAAATTATCATACTAAGAAGAGATCTTTAAAAAAAAACACATATAACATAAGTTATTATAAGTTTTTTGGGATCTCATATTAATAGAATTTGCGATATTTCAAACTGAGCATGATTTTTCAAAGCTGATTTCTCTTTCTTAAAAGTATGATCAGTTCATTCGAAATTTCCCCCCGTTTATTTTCAAATCTTTCTACGCGTTTGCACATACTATTTTCAAAAAGCTGTTTTCAATGTGAGCTCAAAATGTTAGCTTGCATAAATTATTGTGCACACGTAAATTAAATTAAATTTACAAATACCTATCTATGTCTTCAGATTTGTTTTCCGTCGATCTTATTTTCCGTACAGAGTACCAATGCTGCTGACGCCAGGGAGGCATCTCCCACTCCTGGACCCTATCTAGTCGGATTCTTGCGATACATGTAAGAATGACAACTAGACAAAAATCGAATACTGCATCATTTTTCAATAGTGATGGAGTAATACGACACTTTTGTAATATTCATACTATTCAAACGAGCTTTGGGAAATTAGAAGGAGAATGAAAATGGTCAAAAATGTGATAAAGCAATAAATATTCATGGGGTCGGTTCCGGCAAAGTGGTTAAAATCCATACCTCTCACGCCAAAGTCATAAGTTCAAATCTCACCCCGTGACCCAAGAGTTTAAAAATGACTATAATTAAACAACAGTTAAGAATTACTAACAGACGTTTCAATTTTAAAGAAAAGATATTTGTTTTTCTCTGGCTGCTGATTTCTTACTATAATCATATTTCTGTGCAAGTCACAATTGATATTCCAGTATCAGGTATCAGAACGTTGGCTGAGGCGTTAATCGCGATTTAGATCAGTTTCTAATTAAACAGAAAGTTGCTCCCTGCACCTATTGACATTAGCCGAATATTTGGTTTAGCTATTTACTTCGCTACTCTGCAACATCAGGTGGTGCCTTATTTGCGAGGAACACCCTCGCAAAGTAATAAGCATATAAATTATGCGTAAAATGTCGGTTCCATTTAATCGCATGAAAATAAACTAGATGATTAGGTAGACAGTTCCAGGCTATCAGTGAAGCAAATGTCACATACAGTTTACCTAAATTTCGTTTGAATTACAATTGCTTCTTACGTTACAAGACAGATTCTTTCAACTGTGGTGGGAATGACAAAGGGCAAGCTCAAATCCACTCGTTAGGATAATCGGTTTTACGAACGATGCGCCAAGAAACGCGACGAATCCTAAGCCATTCGCTGCCACCTTCAACGCCCACGCACCGTAGCAGCGCGATGGCTCGAAAGTGCCTGGTAAGCAACCGCAAAATACACATCACTTCATCCCATCACGCCTCTCGTGACATTTCTTCGAAATAAAAACATAAGCACTTTTTCGTTCTACGTTGGTGAGGGAAAACAAAAACGAGTGCTCCATAAAAATTCGTCACTTACCCATTTATCTCCGATCTGTTCAACGCGGCAATTGATGAACGCTGTCTGACCCACGCGGGTTGTGATATTTCGAGGCACGTCAAAGTCAAAATATGGATGAGGGGAGAACTTTTTGATGATGCTGTGCTGGTAACTGCCACCGCCTCCTGTTCCACCTCCACCTCCACCGTTGATGATGCCTGTGAAATAAGAGAAATTGGCCAAATTAGGGCAGCACTCGAAAAGCGATTTCATATCCCAGGATGGGAAGCTGGGTAGTTTGATTCAACGGAAGCCAAATCTCATTATCGCCAGTTGTTTGGCATGATTCAACAACCATTATATGGAAATGTATTGTTCCTCTCCGTAATTGGGATTCATTCGAAGTTTTCCGATTCACGAGGGGATAATTAATTTCGAAGTTTTGAAACGCATGTCAGTACACGTGAAACAAAATCAAAGTCCCTGCAAACTGAACATTGAGTTGCTTAACCATGCTATCAAATGTGTATCGATTTCGTGAATTAATCAGCGCTGCGTGGTCATGTAATAGAGTTAGAAATTTATAATGCATCTTTGTGCTGAATGCCCGGTTATGTAGTTTGAGTTAAATTATATCCAAATACTCATTTTCACCAGCAGTTTTTACTTCACATGTGAATTTTAAACACCGATTTGAAATGCAAATGAAACAGCCTACCATGAAGATGGATTATTCTGCACACTTGACAATTAATGTGATGTAAGAAATGTGCATCATCAAAAGTTCTGAAAGTGTCTATAATAAGCCATTAGCAAAAAATCAATGTATATAAAGATCACAGAATGTGCACAGCAAAATGCTTACCTTACCTTACCTTACCTTACCTAATGGCTAAGGTCATTTTTAACTCTCTATTTTTTTCCAAATTAAAACAAATTACATTTCATTTTAACCTAGGTGCTCCAGTTACTACAGTATTTTACCAGCCTTAATTGTTAAGATATATATATCTAAGTGTTTTAACATTGTTCCTGCCTTGGCAGCAGTATTTTAAACAGGTTTTTTTTTAAACCTGCATGTCAGTATAACAATTGACATCTTAAAACTAAAAACTAAAACGAAATCTTATCTAAGTATAAAGGGAATTAGTCATTGCAATGGAGGATTGCAACGATTTTTGCCTGAAATTATTAATTATTTTGTTGGACATTTGTTCTAAAGTCTCAACATTCGAAATTCTATGTACCTCGGTAGTACTGTCCCAAGCAGGCAACTTCAAAATCATCTTCAGAACTTTGTTCTGAATACTTTGAAGTGCTTTTTTCCTGGTAGTGCAACAACAAGACCATATTGGCACAGCGTAAAGCATGGCCGGTCTAAAAACTTGTTTAAATATTACAAGTTTATTCGTCAGGCAAAGTTTGGATTTTCTGTTTATAAGAGGATACAAACATTGTATATATGTGTTACATTTGGCTTGAATGCCCTCAATGTGATCTTTAAAAGTTAATTTTTGGTCAAGTACTAATCCAAGATATTTCATTTGGTTTAACCAGGAAATTGGAACTCCGTTCATAGTGACTATGTGACAACTACTAGGTTTCAAAAAGGAAGCTAAATAGTTGGAAGCGTTGGAAGAAATCTTCCATTTTTGTAAATAACGAAGGAAAATATTTAAACTTTTCTGCAATCTGCTGTGAATAACACGAAGACTTCTTCCTTTAGCGGAAATGCCTGTGTCATCAGCGAACAAAGATTTGTGGCATCCCTGAGGCAAATCAAGGAGGTCCGAAGTGAAAATGTTATACAATATAGGCCCAAGAATGCTACCCTTAGGAACTCCTGCAGGTAGTCGATCCGATTTGGAATTTTGATAATTTACCTGCAGAGTTCTGTCAGTTAAATAATTTTGAACTAATTTCATAATATAAAGTGGAAAATTAAACTTTTTCAATTTAGCAATCAAACCTTCATGCCAAAAACTGTCGAATGCTTTTTCTATGTCTAGAAAAGCAACTGCAGTGGAGCAGCCTTCAGATTTTTTTGAACGAATTAAATTGGTAACTCTTAAGAGTTGATGAGTAGTTGAATGCCCATGGTGAAATCCAAACTGCTAATCTCCAAAAGTTGAGTTCGTATTGATGTTTACTGATGTTCAAAAAGTTTACTTACGGGAGAAAGCAAACTTATTGGACGGTAGCTAGAAGCTTCAGCTGGTTTTTTATCCAGCTTCAAAATTGGAACAACTTTTGCATTTTTCCATTTATCAGGAAATTATGCCAAATGGAAACATCTGTTAAATAATTTTACCAAAAAAAAAAAACAAGGTACTCTCTGGGAGTTTTTTGATGAGGGTATAGAAAATTCCATCATCACTTGGAGCTTTCATGTTTTGAAACGTTTTAGTTATAGATCTTACTTCGTCCAAATAAAAATATTTTCCCGAGAGAAAAAAAAAAAGGATTCGGAAGACCCAAACTGAAATTATGGGAGCTTTTTTCCAAATTTGTGATCAAAATTTTACCACCGTCTTTAAGCGGTGGAATTGGCTTTTGAGGTTTTTTTTTCAAAATTTTTGTGAGTTTCCAAAAGGGTTTGGAACTCGTGTCTAATTCAGAAACATTATTTTCAAAAGTTTTGTTCCTCAGGGCAGAGAATCGCTTTTTAATTTGTTTCTGCAAATCCCGCCAGATAACTTTCATGGAAGGATCGCGTGTTATTTGATATTGTCTCCTACGGACATTTTTAAGACGGATCAAGAGCTGAAGATCGTCGTCTAATATAATTGAATCGAATTTAACCTCGCATTTTTGGTACTGAGGTACTTTTGCTTCAACTATAGAAAGTAGTCAGAGATCCAAGAGTATAATTAATTTCATCTTTGGTTTGCAAAGGAATGTTTAGATCAAAGCTTTATTCCAATATTCGATATTGCTTCCAATCAGCTGGAAGGTAATCAGAACCGAAGTCAGCATGGGTAACCAATTGGCTACAAAGTTGACATGAATCAGTTAAGACCAAATCAACAGTTGATGGATTTCTTGCTGAAGAAAAGCATGTTGGGCTGTTTGTTTGTTGAATAGTGTACAGAACGATCATCAATTAGAATATTACCATTGTAATTGCTTTGAGCATTATTACATGAGCGGTGTTTTGCATTAAAATCACCAATAATGAAGAATATTGATCTATGAACGTAAGTTTCTGAAGGTCACCCTTGAGCAAAATGTTTCAAAAGAATTTCCCAAAGTTTCAAAAACTTTGGTTTCAAATGAAGTAAGAATTTTATGTTTGATTCGTCTATGAATAATGATGGCAACGCCACCACAGGGTCCATCAAGACGATCATTTCTATAAATGAAATAATTTGCGTCCCTCTTAACCTTATGGTCAGGTTTAAGGAACGTTTCAGTTATAACGGCAATATGCAGTTTTTGAGAAACACTAAGAACTGAGATGATAGAATGAATTTGGGGTCGTGACATATACATGGACATTGATGGCCATGAGAACGTCCTCTGGAAGATTCGGAACATCCGTGAAAGTGGAAAATTCACGAAACTGATCCTAGAGCTCGGTGGTTTTCTTGAAAACGTTAGGAATTGTGATATTAGAATGCATTTGGGATCGTGACATAAACATGGACCCAGATGGCCATCGGACCTTCCTCCAGAAGATCCGAAAATTCCGTAAAAGTGGTCAATGTATGAAACTGATCCTAGAGCTCCACGGTTTTTTCGAAAACACTTGGAACTGTCATATATAAATTAATTTGGGGTCGTGACATAAACATGTACCAAGAAGGCCATAGGACCGTCCTCTGCAAGATCTAGAACATCTTTAAAAATGGTCAATCCTCGAAACTGAACAACCAAGTGAGCTATTCAAATACGGTGGTTAAGCCTTGGCTAGAGCGCTGCACTGGGTAATTTCCAAGATTTAGAAAGAGATATTACCGGAGGAGTGAAGGAAGGTGTTGTATGCCCATTCTACAAAAAGGGCGACAAGTTGGATTGCTGCAACTACCACGCGATCACAATGCTGAGCGCCGCCTACAAGGTACTCTCCCAAATTACATGCGGCCGCCTTTCACCATTTGCAAGAGTTCGTGGGGCAATACCAGCCGGAATTTATGGGTTCATATTCGCGATTCGACAGGTTATGCACACATGCTTGCTTACACATCGTTTGTTCATCGATTTAAAATCCACATAAGACACAATCGATCGAGATGAGCTATGGCAGATTATGCACGAGTACGGATTTCCGGATTAACTGACGCGATTGGTGAAGGTGAGTATCGGGGACACTCTCGAGTCCCTTTAAATCTCGAATGGGTTTACGGCAAGGTGATGGACTGCTATTCAACATCGCGTTAGAAGGTGTGATCAGAAGAGCTGGGATAGACACGAGTGGCACGATCTTCAGGAAGTCCATCCAGCTTCTTGGCTTCGCCGATGTCATCGACATCATGACACGGAACTTTGAGACGACCGAAGGCTGAAGCTAGGCAGATTGGGCTTGCCATCAACGCATCAAAGACAAAATACACGAAAGGAAGAGATTCGAGGTGGTCGATGAGTTCGTGTATTTGGGCTCACTGGGGACCGCCGAAAATGATACCAGCAGAGAAATTCAAAGACGCATTATGACAGGGAATCGTGCCTACTTTGGACGGAAGGTGTTGCGTACCATCTACGGTTGAGTGCAGTTGGATGACGGAACGTGGAGGAGGCGAATTGCACCAGCTGCTGGGAGAACCATCCATCGTTCACATTGCAAAAATTGGGCGACTACGGTGGGCTGGGCATGTCGTAAGAATATCGCACGACGACGCAGTGAAAATGGTTCTCGAAAGCACCCCAACAGGAACAAGAAGAAGAGGCGCGCAGCGGGCAAGGTGGATCGACCAAGTAGAAGGCGACCTGCGGACCCCTCACAGACTACGAGGCTGGCGAAGTCTGGCCATGGATCGAGTAGAGTGGAGACCACATCTTCGGACAGCAGAGGACAACAAGGCCTTAGTCCGATTGCAAGCAAGCAAGCCATAAAATAGATCCAAGAACAAAAAAAAAACAAAAACGTGGAACTGTGATATTAGAATGAATTTGGGGTCTGAACATAAACATGGAACCAGATGACCATGGGACAGTCCTCCGGAAGATCCGTAAAAGTGATACATCCACGATACTGTTTCTAGAGCACCGTAGTTTTGTGAAAACACTTCGAACTGTGATTTATGAAAGAATTTAGGGTCGAGACATCAACATGAACCTGGATGTCCATTGGACCGTCCTCCAAATGATCCAGAATATCCGTAAATTTGTCATTCTGTGAAACTGATCCTAGAGCTCTTTTTCTTTTTTAAACACTGTGATTTTCCACAGTTGACCACTTTTACGGATTTTTCGGATCTTCCGGAGGACGGTTCGATGGCCATCTGGGTCCATGTTTATATCACGATCCCAAATTCATTCTAATATCACAGTTCCTAACGTTTTCAAGAAAACCACGGAGCTCTAGGAGCAGTTGCGTGAATTTTTTACTTTCACGGATGTTCCGGATCTTTCAGAGGACGGTCTCATGGCCATCAAGGTCCATGTTTATGTCACGACCCCAAATTCATTCTATCATCTCAGTTCTTAGTGTTTTTCAAAAACTGCGGAGCTCTAGGATCAGTTTCATGGATTGACCACTTCTACGAATATTCCGGATCTTCCGGAGGACGGTCCCATGGCCATCCAGGTTCATATTTATATCACGACCCCAAATATTTTTTTTTATATCACAGTTCCTAATGTTTTCAAAAAAACCGCACAGCTCTAGCATCAGGTTCATGGATTGACCACTTTAAGGATGTTCCGTATTTTTCGAGGACCGTTCCGTTGTCTCCAGGATCCATATATAGGAACCATGACTGTATTCTGGCTAATTGTGAACTTTTCTGACCATTAATCTAAATAACAGATCTTGCGCCACTTGCAACTACAAACACATCTTTCAAAAAAAAAAAGTGTAACAACTCTTTTCGCTTTTTAAAAAAGTAGACGACTCTATATTCAATCTTTTTACAATCAAAATCAAAGGCTAGGATAAAGAGAGCATACATTAAATTTTCCCATAGTGATTGCCATATAAACTTCATAGGGCCAGTGCAGTATGAATTAGCAGCCAAATGACCTCAAATTTTCAGAGAAGAACAGGACCTGATTTGAAACCGATTTAGCTTGGTGGAGCAAAATCGATATTTTAAACCACCCTAGTGTATAATTATCAAACAACATCCAGTACAACACAAAAGTTCATAAATGAACTTTTTCTACTTGATTTTATAAACATTAACTTAACATCAATTACAGTGGGAAACAAGCCACTAGTGGTTAAATTCACTCAAGTACAGGAAAAAAATCAATTTACTTCATAAATATGGATGATGTCTCTGTGAAATAATGTTAGGCACCTCAGTACATTGAACGAGACCAAATTCAGTACGAAAAATGTCCTTGTATCGTACTAAAAGCATACTATATAGCGTTCCGTTAATATTTACTGTCCATGATTTTTCTTTCCTGACGATATTATGACAATGCATTCGTTTTCTAAGACATTCATGACCAATCATAAATTCCCCTCGTATTTTTTTACCATCATCATTCGATGGCACAACGGCGATGGCTCTTCGTCTTCTTTAATTGGACAATGCAGTTGCTAAAACAAACATTTTCATCCTCGGACTGGAAGTGGTATGACAAATGGCATAAAAATAAACCTAACCCAGGGCATGGGCATGGATAACGAGTTCGCCATCAACCCCCCAATTCAACTGGGCCTGGCAAACTTCGTACGAACAAAAGACGATAACTTATTTATTGCTCTGGTTTCCCAAAGCAATAATCCTACGGGAAATTTATTGCGTTACTTTCTTTATACTCGATGCGTCCCTTCATGGTGGTTTATGATTGGGGTACATGATCTGTTGTTTCTTCATAAAGTTGTGGTGCGAAATGGTCCATAATTGAAGCGAACTTCACACCCCTGCACTGCACTGATAGGTCATCGTTATATGTAGTGGTTTTTGAGACATCCTCAACATTTCGGAAAGCGTAGCATGCACTTGCAACTGTACGCCACACAAAGTGTAAGGGTTTTGTGTATTCAGGGAGTAGCCAACCTGGGCTAGGATCGACCCAGGTTTGTTTTATATCTTATTAACAAAGGCACACGTATGACATAGTCCCACTTACATCGCACATCTTGAGTCAATTAGTATCGTCTCTGCACAAAATGATCATGTAGATATTTCCCTTTTCATGACGCTGAACATATGGCTTCAAAATAATGATTTCCTGAGAAACCACCTAACGGAAAGGTGTCTGAAGCCAATCGTTAATTGCATTTTCCCGCATCTCGCCAATGTAAGAATCGACCGGGTCAACCCACAAAAGGGTAGTGTCGTAGACATCGCAATAAAATAAGGACACGACTACGGGATGCTGACAAAGGTGTAGAAACAGGGGCACACGAGTGGCACTCCACCCTCCCTAACTAAACAATATTTATTAGTTGAGAAGAAGAAGAAGAAGAAGAAGAAGAAGAAGAAGAAGAAGAAGACATCAATATATTCCGGAATAAAATACACATATTCTTCATATGGTGCAAAAAAAGTTTACTAGAATTGAATGTAAAAAAATGCAACTTAATCTCATTTAGCAGGAAAAAAACAACTTCAAATATTTCAATTGCACTGGGAAATCAAAATGTAGAAAAATCTGAAAGAGTTAGGGATTAAGGAATTATCTTAGACTCTAAACTAACTTTTATAGACCATTACAACACAATTATTCTCAGGGCAAATAACATGCTAGGCTTTATCAAGCGCTTTTGCTATAACTTTCAGGACCCATACACAATTAAAACACTATATATTACCTATGTGAGGTCAATACTGGAATATTGCAGCATTGTATGGTCTCCTTTTTCAATCACGCACGAAGAAAGATTAGTATCCGTACAAAAACAATTTCTATTATACGCTCTTCGTAAATAAGGTTGGACATCATTTCCTCTTCCATCATATGAAGCACGCTGCATGCTTATAAACATACAAACATTAAAAGAGCGTCGTGAATATGCAATGGTTTCATTTGTAAACGATATCGTCTCGCAGCGCATTAACTCAGCAGAACTTTTATCAAAATAAATTTCCATGCACATACTCGGCAACTCCATAAACTAAAACAATATTTTTAATCCATAAGGCATTATAACTCATAAATGGGGGCGACCCCGGCGTAGTGGTTAGCATCCATACCTCTCACGCCAAAGTCACGAGTTCAAATCTCACCCCCGGACAAGTCACGAATGACCCAAGAGCGTAAATAAATAAATAAATAAGTTGAAGGTAATTTATATACGATAGATGAGGAGATGAAATTATAGAGTTGATAGTTCCGTTAGAGTACGGTAGTGTGAAAATTGTATATAGAGAGTAGAAAGCGAGCAAGGACAACTTTTTAGGACGGTACAAATCGGGTTGATCGTCTATCTTAACCAAACTCACCCGTTGGAGAGGGGTGGTGAGGGGCAAAGCCGAATTCAAGTTGGGCAGAGTCGGCACGAAGTCGTCGCCTACCTGAGGACCTCCAAGGTGGAATTCTTCACCCCCGACATTCCCGTTGAAAAACTAGGTCGTCGCCGAAGTTTATCGAAGATGAAAACAGGGACCGGTACAAGCTAGCCCCAAGTGCCGTCTATCATATGACAAGAAGAGACAAGAATATGAAGGCGTATCCGGATTGCTTTTTCCTGGTACACTTCCAGAAGGGAACGGTGACGCTCAACGCGCTGAAAGCCATGCACTCCATCAATTCCATCATCGTCCGCTGGTAGCCATATCGTGGCGGCCATCGTGATGTGACTCAGTGGCACAACGGCGTTTGAACTTTAGACACGGCACCCGAAACTGAAACATTAAGCCACGCTGTGGCAATTGCGCTTAAAACCACGCCACCTCCGAATGTGCTGCAAATGAAGCAGTGGCGTCAAATGTGCTCACTGTGGTGGTGCTCACCAAGGATCCGACAAGCAGTGCCCTAAACGCGAGGATTTCAAGCGCATCCGAAAACAGGCGTCCACCAACAATCAACCAGGACGAAGGGAGGATATGGCTCCAGCTTTCAGGGCAGAGGACTTTCCGCCTCTTCGCGGACAAGCGAATTCGCGGGTGCGATCTGCTCCCCCTTAAGAAACGTCTGGATCTTCTGCTGGATAAAGCTCTCCATCCCCCTGGAATCTGGAGGCAACCAACAATGCAAACAACAACCCCGATCTGTTTTCAGCGGATGAACTGAAGGAAATTTTCGTCAACATTACCGGTGCTCTACGTAAGAGCTGCAATAAGCCCGAACAGATCCAAGTGCTCGGTAAGTTTATCATCCAGAATGGTGTCTAAACCGCTAACCATCGCTACCAGGAACGCTTGTTCTATAAAAGCAAAACAAATTGAGCTTGCCGACTTCCTTCACAGCATCGACGAGACCCATCTGAAGTCCAGCGACAGCTTCTGGTTGCCTGACCACAACATTATCCGGCTTGATCGCATGTGTTCCAGGGGGGATGGTTTAGCGGTCATCGTCAGAAAGGGAATCAAGTTCAGCACTCTGCCCCACATCTGCACTTCTATCATCGGGGCCGTTAGTGTGGAGGTGGAATCACCAACTGGAAACGTCCGGTTTATCGATGTTTACTGCCCACGCCAGTGTACCGCAAGCAACGGACTAGGAATCCAATTCAAGAACGACCTGACCGCCATCACTCGTACTAGCTCCCAATTCATCGTTGGGGCCGACCTGATTGCCCGCCATGAAGCTTTGAGGAACTACCAGCGGAACCGGAAAGGATGTCTATTGTTCGACCACGCACAACGTGGACTGTACACTGTGCAGTTTCTGGACGAACCAACTTTCACCTCTCCAGCGGGAAATCCCTCCACCCTGAACTTTTTCCTATCAAACATCGGACTATCCAAACCGGAGGCGCACAACGATCTCAGCTCTAACCACCAACCGGTGGTGACTGAAGTCGGTAACAACGTGGTTCCTGCTAGAAGCTGCCTGCGTAAAGACTACCGCCATGTCAACTGGATGCAGTACGGACGAATGGTGGACAGCAACATCGATGAAAGTCCACTGCTCGGCACCGTAGATGGCATCGACCGGGCGTTGGAAGGACTCCAACAGGCCATATCCGTGGCTGTCGAGGCATGTGTTCGACAAGTTCCTGTGAAGGGTAAGTTTGTTGCTATTGATTCTCACACCCAACTAATCAATCGGTTGAGATTTGTTCGTAGACGCTTGTTTCAGAGGACTGGAGATCTGGGCAAAAAACGTGAAATGGCCGATCTGAACAAGCAGATTGCTTCCAGAATGGACTCACTCCGAAATGAAAGTTTCGGGCGTGTTGCCCAGAATCTGGATGACCACTCTAGACCATTCTGGAAGGTAGCCCAGGTCCTGAAAACTCATCCCAAACCCGTTCCACCTCTCAGAGTCGGAAATGATTACAATCGGCTCATAACCCCACAGGAGAAAGGAAATGCGATTGGCAATCATATTGCTGCATCGCATTTGCTTGGCTCGAATATCCTAAAGGGCCACCCACATTAGATCCGTTTGCGTTGCGTTGACGTAAATTTGACAGTTAGACAATAGATTTAGCTGTCACTTTGCCGCAACGCGTCCGATCCGGATCTAATGTGCGTGGGCCTTAAGTCCGCTCGATGATCAGGTTGCGCAATGCGTTCAAAACCTAGATGCCTCCCCTTGTGTCGTGCCTCCGGTGGATATGATTACAGTACAACAAATTTGCTCCGCGCTAAAATACACCACGAACATGAAGGCTCCCGGGTTTGACGGTATATTCAACTTGATCTTGAAGAGACTCAGCATGAAAGTGCAGTCTCTTCTAACCGCTATCTTCAACAGATGCTTGAAACTGCGCTACTTTCCAAGCGTCTGGAAGGTAGCAAAAATCATACCAATCCACAAACCCGATAAGGATCCAACATTGCCTTCAAGCTACAGACCAATCAGCCTCCTTTCAGCAAATTGTTCGAGAAACTCATTCTCAATCGTTTGCTCAAATTTGTCGAGGAAAACAACATTCTCCTTCCGGAACAGTTCGGTTCAGGAAGGGGCATTCCACCAACCACCAGCTATAACAGCTGTATCGAAGTCCACAGCCATGGCCTTATTGCTAGACGTTGAAAAGGCATTTGAAAATGTTTGGCATGACGGACTTGTGTACAAGCTTTGTAACTTTAACTTCCCATTACATCTCGTTCAAATCAACCGTAACTACCTCCAGCAAAGGTCGTTCAAGGTATCGTTGAATGGTTGTCTTTCCGACACGTTTTCCATTCCAGCAGGAGTCCCGCAAGGCAGTCTGTTGGGCCCGTTGCTTTACAGCATTTACACTTCCAAAAATCCTCCCCTTGGAGATGGTTGCGTGTTTATCCTGTTCGCAGATGATACCGCAATAGCCGTCAAAGGAAGGATGCCTCGCGAAATAACGAACAAACTTCAACGATGCATTAACGCCTTTGCTGATTGTGCCACCACAATCAAAAATCAAAATCAATGCCTCCAAAACACAAACCTTCCTCCATGGGCAATTGCCCAAACTGAAACCGGCTCCATCATGGATGGCACAAGGGTTGATTGGTCTGCCGAAGTAACCTATCTCGGGATGTTGTTTGATGAAAAGCTCCTCTTCCGTACGCATGTAGAGTGTAGTCTGTGTTCTGCCTTGGTTAGGTGTCTGTATCCGCTGATTTGCCGCAGATCCCGCCTCTCAAGGGTGAACAAACTGGCTGTCTACGAACAAATCATAGTACCTGCGATCCTCTACGCAGCTCCGGTGTGGGAATCATGTGCACAGACTCACAGGAACAAAATTCAAGGCGCTCAGAATAGAGTGCTGAGGATGGTACTTGATCGTCCTTTCGACAATTTACACGAAGAGGCAGGCAGTCCCAAAATAAATTCCAGAATTTACGAAATTAAGACTTGGTTTGTGCAAAAATGCAATGCATCAGAACATGCTTTGATAAGCTATTTGTGTATAGTAGATTAGGTGTATGTAGTAGTTGGAGGTTAGCCATAAATGTGCTCCTTCCTCTAGGAGGTCGAAATTACGATGCCAGTAAAATATGAACCTGACAACTTTTGGGGTCTCCCTTAGCTCAGTCGGTAAAGGCGCAGCTACAAAGCAAGACCATGCTGGAGGTGGCTGGGTTCAATTCCCGGTCCGGTCTAGGAATTTTTCGGGTTGGAAAATTTCTCGACTTCCCTGAGCATAGAAGTATGATTGGACTTGCCTTGCCACACAATTATACCAATGCAAAAATGGTACAGACATCGAAAGCTCTCAATTAACAACTTTGGAAGTGCATCTAGAACACTAAGTTAAGAGCACGCAATAAGCTAATATGCGATATGCAATAAGCTTGAAATGCGAAGAAGAAGAAGAACTTTTGCAAACAACTTCGCCCTGATCCAGATTATCCAGTGGGCAATTATACCTCGCTTAACTTGCTCCATGCTTCATAGAGACACATAAAACTTTTAATTATTTGGGCTAATAGCCTAATAGAATTCCTATTTAGATATGTGAATTATGTTGTGTTTAATTTTAAGAGGTATAAAATCAATTTTAGGTGATCAAGTTCAACACTGGGACTTTTCTTTGCTTTATAAGTTAAAACTCCAAGCAAACCTCACTTTGAATGGTCTTCAAGCAGCAACAACATTTGTTCTTAAATATGTTTGTTACTTACTTTATGGATAAGTGGCAAAAGCTAATTTAAAAAAAAAATGTTTGGCGGGGTCCCTCGGTGGATTAATTTAATAAAGGTAAAGGGATATTTTTTCAAGTGGTGAAAGATTTAGTGAAGCTTATTTGTTTTAATCAAGTTTCTCCTCCGGTGTATATCCGTGTGGCACACCTGCCCTAACGTAGATTGAGGGATCTGTTGTAATTTATTTATTTATTTCTTGTACGGATGATCTCCTGTTTTGTAATACATGAGCGATTTCAGCAGTGCATTGCGAAACAGACTCATCGACTCCCCAATGATAATCGTATCACTACCGAATGAACCAACAAAATAAAATCTATCACATCACGGAAGGAATACAGCTCATAACCCTAACAACTACGAACTGTAGAGCCTATCAATCCCACGAAAGACATCTAATCAGTAGAACCAATATTTATTCACATTAGTGGCCGGGAGCTACGGAATTATCACGAAACCTAATACAGCTTTCCCTCGAAGAACGCGTTACCTGCTTTTCTAGGCGGGTTTGCAACCAATCACTCTGATTTTTTGCGAGTGACTAGTTTTCCATTGACGCTACTTGCATGAGGCATTCCACGAAGACTCGCGAATCAATCCTGAACGATCATTTTGAATTTAGCTGAATGCAACATTGTTTTGTTTTTCCTTGATTTGCTTTCTGTTGATCTTGTTTTCCGTGCTGAGCGCCAATGCTACCGACGCCAGGAAGGCAACTCCCACACCTGGATCCTATCTATCGACCCATCAACTCATGAACCAACGGCTTTACTTTCCGTGATCAGAGATGTTATGCCTCAGAAAATCCCGGCGGCACCGACTGGGATTGAACCCACACACTTAGAAAAAATCATGTAAATTTAGGTGCTCTGAGACTGACATATACGAGCGTCAATTTGGACATAAAATTGAGTCATAACAGACGCGCAATTCAACTCAATCAAACGTACTTTTCACCGAGTAACGAACTTTTCAGTTTCGGAGCACTTAATTTTACATGCCATGTTTGTTTACGTCTCATCTTTTATGTCAAATATGGACTCCGTCACGTGTAAAATTAGTTAGTTCTAAGAGTGCAGGCTTGCTGGGGTGAGAGGCAATCACGCTTACGACTACACCACCGGCGCCGCTGTATAGGCAACGATGTATCGTTTTCAAATTTCTACTAAAATCCACAAATTTCATATTTTAGCTCTTTTTACTTTTTTATTTATTTGGATTTGGATCATTTATTTTTATGGTAAATACGCTGGTATGATTGAACTGTATTTACTGATGTCGCTGAAGGTACAGTTGTAATGTTTTAAGAGCTTAGGACGTCAGGTGCTATCGCTGATTTAAAACTCAAAGCGATGGGTAGAAATCCGCGGCTAACGCATTCTTCGGGGGATAGCTGTATGTGAGCATCTGAGATTAAAAAAAAAAAACATTGTAAACATATTGCTTTCAAAATTCAATTCCCTCTTCCCATCAAAAGATTCCAAGCCACCGGTAACCGAATGTGACGATACAGATCAATAGCTGTGGGTGTGTGGGAATGGAAATGCCATTCTATTTTGAAAAGCCGATACCTCGAGGCAGCTTTTGACTGCTCGCTCGCTTTAGATGATGTTTACCAATCCCCATCTTCATTATACTAATGAAAGTTAATACATACATATCCGGAATCCGATTTCCAAAAGATGCCATTCTAAACCGCTGAATGCTGAGCCCGCTCAAAAGCCGGTTCGAAGGAGATAAATGCCATTCGATTTCGCTGCAAGACAATATGTTTATCGATAGGCCGATGAAATCCGAAATAAATGTCTGCTCGTAGGGCTGCCCGGCACACGAGCCGTGATTGGGTTTTCGGTGTCAGTGAGGATTCTTGTGCTTATGAGGGGAAAGGGACTGTTGCGTTGGCGTTTTCAAGAGAAAGGGTTCAATCATCCTTCTTCTGATGGTATATCATAGGGGTTTTCACGGAATATGCGGTTTCGAAGATTACATCGGCCCCCGGCTATGTTCAATGTTGTTTGATGAATATGGTGCTCTGCTGGACAAATCTGTTTTGTTTCGAACCAAAGATGAACTTCAAGCTTTGATTAGTGGTCTGTTTGAACCCTAAACCGGTCTTAGTAGAGAGGATAGCAAAAATAACAACCAGATTTATCGAGTTACCGATTTAATGAACCTTCGACCATGTTGCGCTTGATTGATTCCTTGTCCAATGGCTGGGTCTTTTATTTATGGATTACGCATTTGGAATAATCGACGAAACAAATCAATGGCCTCATCTTGCTGGTTAATACCAATGGTAGGGATTGTGCTGGTGTTTTGATAAATACCCTCATCTTCATTTAAAATCCATTCTGCATAAATGTAACTTGGTATCGTACAATCAAATTAAGTCAAGCTTCTACCAATTCGGAATCTGTAGGAGAATCTCCCTACAACGAGGAGGACTAACAGAATTTTGTGATCGCCGAAATTTAAAATTCAACATCTTTTTAGGATCCTGAAGATTTCTGGGTTCTCCTAATTATTCTGAATTAAACATCTTTTTGTTCCGTAGACGCAATATGGTTCGATATGCACATTCACGTCATATTGAACACATCTTCAGAGCTTTGTAAAGCTTCTTGAACCTTGACAACATGCACATCATGGAATGATATCAATAAAATATTTAATGCTCTTCAAAGTATTTTGGAGTTAAGACCTAGATGTTTTAAATGCTCAATTAAGTTTAAAAATCTTTCTAAATTTGCGCGTGATGACACTATTTATTTTATTTATTTTTTTATTTCGTCAACCAACGTAGACTAGTACATATTAGAAAACAGTTTTGTTTTCTTAAATTTATTTATTTATTTCTTCAACTTTGGGCAAAAGGTTAAAAGTATAATTTTTTCTTTAATAAAAATTAAGCAGTGTCAGCTTTCCTATTTTTTATGAGTTATAATGCCTTATGGAGTAAAAATATTGGTTTAGTTTATGCCGAGACATTGTAAAGTCAATGGTTTCGCAGTATTGATTGTAAGAGGCCATCATGCGGTTTAATGGCCCATATTTTGCATAATGGAGTCAATGCGGTGCGGAACGATATCGTTTACAAATGAAACCATTGCATATTCACGACGCTCTTTTTTATGTTTGTATGTTTATAAGCATGCAGCGTGCTTCATATGATGGAAGAGGAAATGAAGTCCAACCTAATTTACGAAGAGCGTATAATAGAAATTGTTTTTGTACGGATTCTAATCTTTCTTCGTGCGTGATTGAAAAAGGAGACCATACAATGCTGCAATATTCCAGTATTGACCTCACATAGGCGATATATAGTATTTTAATTGTGAATGGGTCCTGAAAGTTATAGCAAAAGCGCTTGATAAAGCCTAGCATGTTATTTGCCCTGTGAATAATTGTGTTGTAATGGTCTATGAAAGTTAGTTTAGAGTTTAAGATAATTCCTAAATCCCTAACACTTTCACTTTTTTCTACATTTTGATTTCCTAGTGCAATTAAAATATTTGAAGTTGTTCTTTTCCTGCTAAATGATATTAAGTTGCATTGTTTTACATTCAATTCTAGTAGACTTTTTTTGCACCATATGTAGAATATGTGTATTTCATTCCGGAATATATTGATACCTTCATTTCTTATTTCCAAAAAGAGCTTCATGTCGTCGGCATAAATAAGCAATTTAAGTTGTTTGAGAATGAAAGAAATGTCGTTTACGTATAGAATAAAAAGAAGAGGTCCCAAATGAGAGCATTGGGGGAAGCCTGAAGTGACTTGAATTGGACTCGATTTCTTTCCGTTGAATTTAATTATTTGTTGGCAGTTAGTTAAATATGATTCAAGCCGTTTTAGGAGCCCTGACTCAATTCCAATTTTTTGCAATTTAAAAAATAGCATTGGTATGTCTATGCGGTCAAATGCCTTGCTAAAGTCTGTATAGAGCCGTGTAGCATGTCAGTAATTCTATTTTTGATTTGGAGAAATAATTTTTCGTTGACAATTGCCTCGAAAAGTTTAGGAATGCAAGAGATAATGGCTATACCACGATAATTACGTACGTCAGATTTTCGGCCAGATTTAAAGATAGGCACTAGGAATGAGCTTTTCCAAGTTTTTGGGAAGGTTCCAGATTCCAGGGCCATATTAAAAATCCAGAACAATGGAGCAGTGAGTTCCATTGCTAGACATTTAATAAATACTGGAGGAATTCCGTCAGGTCCAGGACCTTTTGAGGCTTCTAAATTTTTTAAAGCCTGCAAAATATTCTGCCCTTGAAGTTGATTGAGGCCAATGTCCCTTGAAAATGCTGGAAAAATGCAAAATAATCGCGGTCGCGATCTTCTTCAGAAAATGTCGTATAGATTTCTTGAAAAAATTTTGCAAATAGATTGCAGTTTTTTTCCGAGCTATCACCGACATTTTCGTCGAGTTGCATTATTGAAGGAAAATTGTCAGATTTTAATTTAGTTTTTACGTTAAAGAAGTTCTTTGAACAAGACTTTATTTCATGTTCTGTTTTTGCATTATATTCTTCAAATGCAGTACTGATAGCTAAATTCAGTTGATCGCATATATCCAAATAAATTATACCAGACTGGATTTTGTGTGTTTCTGTTGCGTCTTTTTTTCTTCAAAGGAATTTCTTCCGAAATTATTTCTGTTAAAATTTTGTAGAACACTTCTATACCAATTTCGACATTTCCTACATTCCTTAAAATTAATTGCCAATTGACACTGTTTAATTTAAATTTTATTTTTTCTTTTTTGTTTATTAATTTATTTGATAAGGCTCAACCGAATTAACTTAACAGAGCCGAGGATTCTTCGTCACTATACAATACATCTTAAAGCTATAGTCAACACAATAAACACTTTATCTTCCGCTATCCAAAAAGCCTCCTCCATCAGAACTGGAGCCGCTTCCAGTAGTTTCATTGTATGGCAAATTGTTGTACGCCAACGAGGGTCAGAGCGCGTCCATTGCAGCAATGGACGCAAAATGTGGTCAGCACTCACACACTCATCACGAAACGGTTGCTTTCCAAAGTCGACGACGCATCGACCGAAAGAACTGCTGATGAAGAACAATGAGGAGGACCACACAATGGTTGCTGCCGAGTAAACAGACGATCGCGTAGCACGCATCGAGAGTGGCCTGCTTTTGTCGACAGCCGAGTGAACACTGATGAAATTTAATTTTTTCGTAGTCTGCTAATTTGTATTCAAAGACTTCTTCGTATTCGAGGTCGTTGAGTCTTTGGTTTTCATGCACAAATAAAGAATATTCAATTGCTGTGTGAAACGCTTCATTTTTCCACAGTGGATTTAATGATTCGGTCACACAGAAATCTTCATAAATATTCGATAGTAAAAAGTCCAAATAGCAATTTTGTTGGTTTTTGATGTGGTTAATTTGGTTCAGTCCTAAATTAGCAGTTTTGTCAAAAATGAACTGCAATGTTTCATTATCACCAATGACTGCGAGTAAGATACATTCATTTTCAGAGTCCAGAATGAAGTCAGCATGGCGTTGATTAAAGTCTCCATAGATGTGAACTTTAACCTCAGGAGGAAGCTCAGATAGAGTTTGTTCAGCACTTTGGAACAAGAAGGCTTCATAAGTGCTTTTATGAGCATGGTCTGGTGGAAAATACACTGAGGCGAACACGTGCGTTTCACCGGCTATGTGTGATTTCACCCAAATATGCTCAAATTCTGTAAATTTTGGTGTAATGATGAGTTCTGAGTTAAAATTGGTCGAAAGAGCTATAAGGACTCCACCGCCTGACTTCTTCTGAGTTGCATAAAAATTTCTGTCGTCTCTGAATACATTAAAGGCATTTCCAAAGATTTCTTCACTTTTCACGCTTTCGTCCCCTATCTCCTGAACCTTGGCGATTGGCTGCAGGACCGCGAAGGCAATGCGTCTGTTCTGAAGCTAGTCAACAGAAAAAAAAAAACTCTACAGGGAACGTGAAGCCAAACGTGTCGAGGATGTCCGCTAAGCAGCTGAAAAGGGACTTAAGAAGGCCGTAACGAGATTTTTCCAGTGAGAAATCATCGTTGGATATGTTCCACGCCGAGACGGACAAGTTTTGGCCTTCAAACACCAGCAGAAGAAGCGCCCCTGCGTTTTGATCAGAGAGCGTATAGGGCATCGTTGTGCCAGGTTGGTCGTGGTACATTTCGAGTATGAGAAGGTGATTGCAGTTTTCTCTAAAATGCCTGAGTAAAATACAAGTACTTTCGATGATTACCCGTAGTTGCGATAGTGAAGTTGTATACCCATATTCTCGTTTATGTCCGGGCGTGTTTGCCATACATAAACCTTTTTATTTTGGGTTTTGGGTGTGGACAGGCATATGATAATTTATTTTATTTATTCGTCAATCTATCAAATCGTAGACTACATATTAACATTAGGACTTATGTTCTATGACTTCGCAGGGTTCTGAAATATATTCGTTGAGTTACCGATAATGTAAAGTTTACGTTAGGATAAAGTTGAGATATTGAGAAATGTATCACGTCAGTTTGAAAAGTACTTCACTTCGCAACCGATGAACCATTCTGATGGCTCACATTACCGTGCAGGCGCCATGGGTTGGCAGGGTCCAATATGGGACAGCTTGATGTTTATTACTGATAGTACAGTTAAAACTGTATTTTTGAGCTTTATCTCTATATATTCTTTGGTGTTTCCTAGCACATAATCATGTTGGTGTTCGCTGATTCAATAGCATTGTGCTGTCCATAGTTGGGCGTTGTTAAACTTGTGGTACTTGCACATCATTTTATGTGAGTATCCAATTAACCAAAATAGTCAAAAAGTAGCTTTTAATGTGGATTCAGAGTGAGACAATGTAACTGAGACAATGTCACTGATACACAATATGGTAACTTGGGTATTCGGATAAAATTATTACTTATACTTATATAAAAAAAGAAACTAATCCTGGTTGTATGTCTTTTTCGTTTGCATGCATTCCGGGTGGTGAGCGAACATGATGATGAAGAATAAGAGGATGGCTTTATCACAGAGCCTCGTCTCGGAAAGAGTGTATTGTTGATGGACCTGGTCTATGATTCAAGATTGGTTTCTGTGATGATAAGTATCACACAAAAGGTAAAATAAGTAGCACGATCTTCATCGAAATGTAAGTATTATTAAAAATAATCATAATAATCGACTCGCATAAGTCTAGATAGAGCTGGAGTTAGGGCGTAATAGCTTTTGTAAACAATGACTTCTTTCGATCATTTCTAGAAAGTTAAGGTTTGTCAAAGCAAATCAACAACACCATCGAGTAAAGGAAGACTTACCCTACTTGACGGTTATGTTGGTTTGCGTGGGCGTGCCTTGCGTTCCTAGAAATCTTCGATAGAAGTCAGTGTTTACAAAAGCTGTTACACCCTGTTTGAGACTAACTTCAGCCCTACCTAGCTACATCCTCGTACTGGCTATGCACAATTGTGACCTACTTTCAACGAGGTTGCAGCATCGCTTATTGTGTTCTCATCTACACACCGAGCAGACAACTACATCATCATTCTCTGCTTGAACGTCAAGCAGTACAGTTCGGTCTTTGCTCGCTCTGTCGAGTTGTTCTAAAGTTTCTAGTTTGTTCCAAACATTCGCAGTTTAATCGCGTCGTCAGTAGTGTCGGTCGCTTCGTGTGATGGGAAGACAGCGCTCCCGGAGCAGGCTCCGAGAGAAAACGGAGAAGAAGAACAGCGGTGAGGGTAGCTTGAGTGTACCTATTTCGAATAGGTACGCTACTCTTCCCACCGATGTAGGGAATCCCACCTCAGCCACGGTGAAGCGGTCTACGAAGAGGAAGAAAAATCAAGGCCAGTCAGATGGTGCGAGTGGACGGGACGATGCCACCGCGACGAACGTCAGCGTCATTGGTGATTTCGGCGACGCCGTCAACAACGAAACTGCTGCCAGCCCGAGTGCAGCAAAAATGAAGCTTCCTCCACTGGTGGTGAAGCAAGTCCCACTCAACACGCTGATTGGCGATCTTTCATCGCTGGGCGTTGCAGCTGAGTTTAAGCTCGGCAGGATCGGCACCAAGGTGAAGCTCCGAACCAAAGCGGAGTACGAAGTGGCCGTGAAATATCTGAAGGATACCAAGACGGAATTCTTCACGCACGACATCCCCGGTGAGAAGCCCTTCAAGGTAGTCATCAGGGGTCTACCAAACTTTGACCCCAAGATGGTCGAAGCCGAAATCAACCGGTACAAGCTAGCCCCAATCGCTGTCTTCTGAATGACAAGGAGAGATGAGAACGTGAAGACGTACCCGGATTGTCTTTTCCTGGTGCACTTCCAGAAAGGGACGGTGACGCTCAATGCGCTACAAGCCATCCGATCGATCTACTCCATCATCGTACGGTGGGAGCCATACCGTGGCGGTCATCGTGACGTAACGCAGTGTCAGAGGTGCCTTAATTTTAGACACGGTACCCGCAACTGCAACATCAAGCCACGCTGCAGCAACTGCGCTCAAGAACACGCCACTTCCAACTGCCCTGCGGATGGAGCCGTGGCGATAAAATGCGCTAACTGTGGTGGTGCACATCAAGGTTCTGACAGACAGTGCTCCAAACGCGAGGACTTCAAACGCATCCGAAAGCAGGCGTCAAGCAACAATCAACCAGGACGCAAGAAGGACAAAACTCCAGCATTCAGAACGGAGGATTTTCCGCCTCTTCGTGCTCCCCAGCAAAGGCAAGCGAATTCGCGGGTGCAACCCGCCCCCCCTCAAGAAGCTTCCGGTGATTCTGCTGGCCAAAGCTCTCCATCCCCACCTGGATTCTAGAGACAACCAACAGGGCAAAACAACAACCCCGATCTGTTCTCAGCGGATGAACTGATGGAAATTTTCGTCAACATGTCCGGTGCTCTTCGTAAGTGCCGCAATAAGCCCGAACAGATCCAAGTGCTCGGTAAGTTCATCATCCAGTATGGCGTCTAAACCGCTAACTATCGTCACCTGGAATGCTTCCTCTGTAAGAGCAAAAAAGATTGAGCTTGCCGACTTCCTTAGCAAGCACAGCATCGACGTGGGCCTTCTAACCGAGACCCATCTAAAGTCCGGCGACAGCTTCTGGTTGCCTGACCACAATATTATCCGGCTTGATCGCACCAGTTCCAGGGGGGGTGGTGTTGCGGTCGTCGTCAAGAAAGGAATAAAATACCACACTCTGTCCCATATCCGCACCTCTATCATCGAGGCCCTTGGTGTGGAGGTGGAGTCGTCGACTGGATACGTCCAGTTCATCGCCGTCTACTGCCCTCGACAGTGTGCCGCCAGCAGTGGACTAGCGGCTAAATTTAAGAAGGACCTGTCCACCATCACCCGTACCGGTTCCCGCTTCGTAGTTGGAGGAGATCTGAATGCTCGCCATGAGGCCTGGCGGAACTACCAGCAGAACCAGAACGGTCGTCTCCTGTTCGACCACTCACAGCATGGGCTGTACTCCGTTTGG
Source organism: Ochlerotatus camptorhynchus (assembly GCF_037179485.1). Taxonomy (NCBI): domain Eukaryota; kingdom Metazoa; phylum Arthropoda; class Insecta; order Diptera; family Culicidae; genus Ochlerotatus; species Ochlerotatus camptorhynchus. Next base: position 557,737 of record NW_027040493.1, on the reverse strand, counting down.
TTTTCGGATGAACCAACATTCATCTCACCGGCGGGCAACCCATCGACGCTAGACCTGTTCCTGACAAATATCGGCTTGTCCAAGCCGGTAGCCTTGAACGAACTCAGTTCCGACCACCAACCGGTGGTGGCTGAACTGGGCTGCAACGTGGCTCCTGCTTCAAGCCTGCGCAAGGACTACCATCGCGTAAACTGGGCCCAGTTTGGACGCGTGGTAGACAGGTACATCATCGACAACCCGCCGCTTGACACCGTGGAGGATATCGACCGAGCGTTGGAGGGACTCCACCAAGCCATAACCGTGGCTGACGAGGCGTGCGTCCGACGAGTTCCTGTGAGGGGTAAGTTTATTGCCATTGATTCCCACACCCAACTTTTAATTCGTCTGAGAAATGTTCGTAGACGCCAGTTTCAGAGGACTGGAGATCTGGGCAAAAAACGTGAAATGGCTGATCTGAACAGACAGATTGCTTCCAGAATGGACTTACTCCGAAATGAAAGTTTCGGGCGTGTTGTCCAGAATCTGGACGACCGCTCCAGACCATTCTGGAAGGTAGCCAAGGTCCTGAAAACTCATCCCAAACCCATTCCACCTCTCAAAGTCCGGAACAGTTTGGGTTCAGAAAGGGGCACTCCACCAATCTAGCTGGTGTACGGGTGATGAATAACATCTGAAGTAACAAAGCTGTATCCAAGTCCACAGCCATGGCCTTATTAGACGTTGAAAAGGCGTTTGACGGACTTGTGTACAAGCTTTCTAACTTCAACTTCCCATTACATCTGGTTAAAATCACCCGTAACTACCTTCAGCAAAGGTCGTTTAAGGTATCGTTGAATGGTTGTCTTTCAGACACGTTTTCCATCCCAGCAGGAGTCCCGCAAGGCAGTTTGCTGGGCCCCTTGCTTTACAGCATTTATACTTCCGACATTCCTCCCCTCGGTGACGGTTGCGTGTTCTTCCTGTTCGCAGATGATACCGCAATAGCCGTCAAAGGAAGGATGCCTCGCGAAATAACGAACAAACTTCAACGATGCCTTAACGCCTTTGCTGATTATGCCACCACGTGGAAAATTAAAATCAATCCCTCCAAAACACAAGCGATCATGTTCCTCCATCGGCAATCGCCCAAACTGAAACCGGCTCCATCTTGTACTGTAATCATGGATGACACAAGGGTTGATTGGTCTGCCGAAGTAACCTATCTCGGGATGTTGTTCGATGGAAAGCTCCTCTTCCGTTCGCATGTGGAGAAAACCGTAATCAAGTGTTCTGCCTTGGTTAGGTGTCTGTATCCGCTGATTTGCCGCTGATTTGCCGCAGATCCCGCCTCTCAAGGGTGAACAAACTGGCCGTCTACAAACAAATCATAGCACCTGCGATCCTCTACGCAGCTCCGGTGTGGGAATCATGTGCAAAGACTCACAGGAACAAAATTCAGGTCGCTCAGAATAGAGTGCTGAGGATGGTACTTGACCGTCCATTCGACACTAGAATAACAAATTTACATGAAGAGGCTGGCATTGCCAAAATAGATTCCAAAATTAACGAAATTAAGACTAAATTTGCACAAAAATGTTATTTATCAGAACATGCTTTGATAAGCAATTTGTATATAGTACGTAAGGTGTACATAGTAGTTGTCGGTTAGTTGTAGTTGTAAATAGTAATTATAAGTAGTCTCCTTTTTCCAATTCAAATCAAACCAATCCCACCAAGGTGGTCATACTTTAAAATAGGCCTGATAGGACTAGAAACTGTAAATAATAATTAAAATCTCAAATGTACTAAAGTTGAAAAGACGCATTTGTGTCACTTAAAAAAAAATCTTACATGTAAACCACACAATCACAAGAAATAAAGATCATTTAAATGAAAAAAAAAAAAAAAAAAAAAAACACCGAGCAGAGGATAGATGGTCATCGATCAAGCCAGGCGAGAGGGATTAGATCGTTTCGCTTGTATATAGGCTGCAGTTGTGAGCAATTCAGGAGCGAGAACAGGAGCAGTCACTCTAATGGACCCCAGCGAAAACATCGCATGAATAGCGATCGTGGTTAGACGATGACCAGTGGATATATTTTAAAGTAGAAATCTACAGACCACCGACCGTGTGTGGAGTCTGCGCGCGGGCAATTTTAATCTGTTTTGTGTGTTAGAAATAAGAAAAACAATGTTAGAGTTTAAGAAATAAGTGTGTTTTAATTAGTTGTTTGTAACAAATGTAGTGCTTGTAAACCTGTTTTAATATGAAGGAGTGCGTGTTAATTAGTGTAAAAATAAAAGAAGCTCTTCCACGGAGATCAAGGGAGATATTTAATCAGTACCGGGAATAGCTGCCCTTTTGTTTTCCCTAATTTCACCGGCGAGTGTTGGGGATCACTGGACAACATCGAAGACGGAGGTAATTCGGTTCCCCAACACACCCCAATTCCAGATGATTCATTATGTATATAACATATACATATACAAAAGGGAATGAGGATGCAACAGGGCACCCGATTGAAGCGATTTGGACGGGGAGAGTGAGAATGCTAACATTTCGTAGGTAAAGGGCGTGCTCTTCTCCCCACTCATTGGGGCATCTTCCTGTTTGGGGCTCGTCTTTTTGACCGATTGTGCGATCATGTTGCTGAAAGGAGATTCTTTATTGTCCCGTAGATGCGTTTAGGCGAGGTTGCCTATCGATTCACCCAATCCGTTTTTGGCCCTTCATACCGAGACGTGTTGAGGACAATCAGAGGTTATTAAACTTAATCAAGACAAACACAGAAAAGAGTCCACTGCTATTGGAGTTAGTTTCCGGGCTACAATGGGTGGTAAACCACTATCATGCTATCATGCACAATCTTTCTGAATTTGTGAAGCTCAAGAAAGCCTCTTGACAGTATATGCATCATGAAATGGTATCAATAACTTAACAAACAATGCAGAACAACCATCGAACAAATTTTAAATAACTTCCGAATAAAACGGGCGTCGTATTATCACTGTATTTTTCTTTTCATTTTGCACAATCATCTTTTAGTTTTCATACTATATTTTATGGAATCTGTATATATTTCCCTTGCTTTATGTGTTCACGAGTGCAGGTCAATGGAAATGGAAAAGGGTGCTCTTTATACTCAGTATGCCCCTTCCTCTCCTATATATAGACTACTGTAGCTTTTCTCAAATCAAACGTTTCGTTTCCAGTAAGTAGGTGGTTAGAGTACAACATTGATTGAAAATAAGGGAGATTCAGTTTTAAGTTTTCAAAATCAGAGCGAAACATGGTACAGTTAAACGAAGTATCTTTGATGCATTTCCGATATACCCATCACAAATTTAATGATGTCTTCTTATTGCTTATTGTGCCCATACATAAATTTAGCAATCGACTAAATTTTCAATAGTGACCAAAAATATCCATAAGTTTCGCCCCAATGACGCGTTCATCTAGATAAAATTGATAAATAGCAACTTTTTAGTGATGGGTCCAATCTTAGATCCATAGGCCAACACTAGAGCCATTTCCCCTACTCATTTTTTTTTATTCATATTTTATATTTTCATATTTCTTGAAATAAATTGTTTGAAATTCACGCATTTTCTCTACATTCATCGAGCATTATCAAAGTAGTCCCAAATCAAAATACTGATGGTCACAAGACTTGAAAAATAGTGCTACGTTTCTGATTTTCTCGGACACCACGAATTTCAAAAAATCATAACTTTTCAACCAAGCATCGCACAGTCAAAATCAACTAACAAAAATTACTTGAAATTCGTCATTTGTCATCAGTTTTTCGGGCATTTCTCAAAAACGGTATAAGATACCATCTTGAAATGTTCACACAAAAAATCAGCTTATAAATTGAAGTAATGAAATTCGGTTGTTGGCGGAATGCTTAAATACTACTTATACATTTACAAACATGAAAACATTTTTTTTAATAACAATCCACGATACAGACGATATTTTCCACAGCTTTTCTTTTTGATTTTCGTTAATGGTGAAAGCTTTAGCTAAGATTTTCCGGAAAAAATGACAACCCTGATTTTTTATAAATTAACTTCACAAAATATCCAAAGAACTTTATGCATGTATTTGATCAACTGAAAGTTCTGTAAAAAGATTGCTGGTGAACCTGCAATACTGAGAAATTGCATGAGAAACATGGTTTGAATTATTGACCAGCTATAGTTCATTAGAATACTACCTGGTCATTGTCTTGACACAATATCGTAAATTGAAGGTTTTTGGAATAATTCCTGACTATCCTGCTATTTAACAAAAATATCTCAGAGACATTATTTGATCAATCGAACAGTTGGAAATCTAAGGAATAATTTCTTATCAACCTGAAGTCTTGAAAAATGATTTAGAAAACTATATGGAATATTTCCTAATCAGAGAATACCTAAAAAATATTCAAATTTTTTTGAATAATTCGAGATCTCCAGAATAATACCAGATCAATGATAAGTCTTGACAAAATATCCAAAGAACTTTTTGGAGATCAATGATTAACAGAATTTTATTTTTTTTTCCTTTGGTTTGTTTTCCGTCAATCTTGTTTTCCATGCTGAGCACGAATGCTACCGACGCCAGAGAGGCAGCTCATACACCTGAACCCTACATATTGACCCATAAACTCATAGACCGGGGACCAGCGGCTTTACTTCCCATCCGAAGGAAGGCGTGATCAGAGATATTATGCCTCAGAACATCCCGGCGGCACCGACTGGGATTGAACCCAGCCCTGTTGGGGTGAGAGGTAATCACGCTTACCACTACGCTGATTAGCAGAAGCCACTATGCTGATTAACAGAAGTTTTTTTTTTTTTAAATAATTCCTTATCAACCTGATGTCTTGACAAATTATCCAAAAGACTTTATGCAGTTCTTTGATCAATTGAAGGTTTTTAAGAATAAATCCGGATCAACCTGTTTTCTCAAGGAAATATCTTCGAAACATGGTTTGAAATACAGGATAGTTGGAGATCTACAATATAATACCAGATAAACTATTAGGTAGTAGTCTTGAATAATTATCCAGAGGACTTTATGACGATTATTGATCAACTAAATGTTTTTGGAATGATTCTTGTAAGAATAGCTGAGAGCCATGACAACCAGAAGCATTGCCAAAATATCCAGAGAATATTATGCAGGTATTTGACCAACTGAAGGCCATTAGAATATTTCCTGTTCAACCTGCTATCTGAAAAATATCTAAAATTTGAATTACTGGACAGTTGGAGACCTCCAGAATAAAATCTAATCGACCTCAAGTCTTGATAAAATATACAAAGAAAATGATGCAGGTCTTTGATCATCTGATGGTCTCTGGAATAATTCCCGATCAACCTGCTATGAAACAAGAATATCTAACAGGCATGATGTATTGAACAGTGAAAGATCGTCAGAAAAATATCTTATGAACAATATGATTGATCTGAAGGTCTTTAAATAATAATTACAGATCAACATACTTTCTTGCGAGACTATCGTAGAGACATGACTTGTTTTATTAAACGATTTAAGATCTTCAGAATATTTTCTGAGCCATCTGGAATATTCGAATATTATAAGGAAATTAATGCAGAAGTTCATAAAAATATAATATGAAAAATTATTTCCACGAAAATGTTCACGATGGAGGAAAATCACAAAGAAAAACAGGAATGCCTATCGCCTGGGGAGTAACAATTTTCATATTTTTGCTTCATTATTTTTTATCTTTTACTGGTAAAAATTTCATCTCGTACCGTTTTAGAGTTATAGCCGGAAAGCTATGATCCAGATACACAAGTAACCAACAAGCCTACTACTATCGCATTTTTAAAGTAAAGCATCGATAGTCCTATATTAGCCGCATGCTAGCCTTATATTGCCAAAAAGTGAATTGGATCGATGGAGTCCTTTGCATTTAGTAGACGTAGAAAGGGTAAACTGTATCCTGTAAGTGGTTAATGAACGTTTACCATACTAACCAAAATCTCACGATAAAAAGAATTAGTTACGTCCATTCGAGTTCACACATCCAACTAACATTGCTGACCACATTACAAGCTGAAACTTTTGACTGGTTGTTATTTGTAGCTCTTGGAAGAAGCATGTACCACAAAGTGCGACGAAAAACTTTGTTTCTAACAATTTTATAGCTACAAGTAAAGAGCTTTCGATTCGAAACCTAAAATTGTACGTTTGTTGAACATGTTATACTCCCTTCAGTACATAGAAGACTTGAACAACATAATGATTCTTTCAGTTTTGGATCGACAAAGCATCGAAAATCATGCTTCATTGTTTGGAAAATTGTCCCACAAGTTCGACATCCAGTAAAATATGTCGTCTTAAGAGTTTGGTTTCCATTCAAGCTTCATGCCAGACACACAGGACCAAAGTTTGAATTGGATAACGCCACCATCGACCAGCTAGCGACCATCAGAGCACACAAGACAAGAATCATCCCCTAAACGAGTAAGAGCAGTCAACCAGCTAACCAAAAGCTACACTAGAGCACATCAAAGTTAAAATAAGCAGTTACTTCTTCTTGTCCTACTTCTTCCCCACTGTTACGTCCCATCTGATACTATAACGCGTTCCCTTATCTTAAAGCTCTTTGAGCACTTCTACAGTTATTATTTAATAGCATACCTTTTCATAGTTTTTGTAAATTTAGTGTCAACATTTCAAACCATAAAAAAAAAACTCAATCGCACATGGAATCGAACCCATCACCTAGAGCAATGAAGCTATACTGTCGGTAATAACGAGAAGCCCTTGCAAGCAGCCTTACACAGCAAAAAAATAATTTTGATATCACGTCAAAGTGGATGCACTACAATCATGTCGAAAATATGGTGTAATATTACTTGCTAAAAAGGACAAAATTATCATTAATACAATGCATGAACTGACATTACGCTGCTTTTACTGCATTTGTTTATTTATGTGGTCATAAAAATTACATGAAATTTTCGACATGATTGTAGTGCATCCACTTTGATGTGATATCAAAATTATTTTTTTGCTGTGTACGCCACATGAATTTCGCATCGGAATCACGTCGACGTCGCACAGTCACCCTTTCCCTGCTTCCGTCCGTCCGTCTGGTCGTCCATCCGCACCGTTCAGTGCCTTAGAAAAGCTCATTGATCTGGCGTTCAATTTCATACGTATCGAAAACCAATCAACAATCCAGCGCCATATACCATGCATGAAATTTTTCAATCTTGAATCGGAGTTGGATTTTGTGTATCTAAAAATTACACAAAGCGATGCACGAAAAATGATGGCTGCATTCACAAGAGAGAGATTCGCTGAAATTGAGTTGGGCTCAGTGATTGAGTGTACAAAGCAAATTCAGTTACTGTGGGTTGGGTAAACATTTGAAGATTCGTGCTCGTTCTATCCTTTCGTTTCCAGTGAATTGCAGTTATGTGGCAACGTGGGCTTATGTGTTTTGGGCAGAAAAACTTGATTAAGGCGCTCAATTTTATCTACCGTTATTTTAAATCCATATTAGATCCATGTCTAACCATATTTACTTAGTAGGCAATCGATCATAGCCACTATCCCCCTATGATGCGGAGCATCCCTAGCAACGATTGGCAACATGTGAATGAAAATCAATAATTCGCTTAAGTTCAAATCTGTACTTCCAACTGATTGAACGCTTGAATGAAATCTCTACACAGCAAAAAAATAATTTTGACATCACGTCAAAGTGGATGCACTACAATCATGTCGAAAATATGGTGTAATATTACTTGCTAAAAAGGACAACATTATCATTAGAGGCATTCCACGAAGGTTCGCAAATCGATCCTGACCGATCATTTCCAATTACGCTGAAACTTTGCACAGTTGTTCCTTTTTAGTAAAGGCGCCATTTTGTACTCTCAGTTTTTCAAATTGAATCACGACTACTTTTTGAAAAGGGCCTGTGTAAGTACTAATGAGTTTAAAAATATATATTGCCGAAACGCTTTGTTCGATTGATTTGGTGTCTTGAGCAAAGTTGTAGATATTATTTTGGCAATTGTGTAAAAAATATACACTGTAAAAAAATTCGTTTGTATCATTGAAAAAAATTATATTTATTATTTAAAAAGTTAATTTCTCAAAAAAAGCATTTTAATGTTTGCTACTAACTGGCAAAGTTTGGTGATGGTAAACTCAAAAAGTTATGGTTTTTTGAAAATTTCACGACTTTTACATTTTCATTAAAAACACATGTTTTTTAACCGTGTATATATTTTCAAGAATCGCATTTTAATTTTGCACAACTTTCCCGACGACACTATAAGAATCAAGCAAGCCGTTTTTGGAATGTATTAAAATGTTTATTTTATAAGCGCTTTTCTACACAGGCCCTATTGGAAAAGTAGTCGGGGTTCGCTATTACAATTTGTAATAGCAAATCCCGACTACTTTTTTATTTTCAAATTTCAACTTAAATTTAATTTTTCTGCTTTAACGGCGCCGGTGGTGTAGTGGTAAGCGTGATTACCTCTCACCCCAGCAGGCCTGAGTTCAATCCCAGTCGGCGCCGCCGGGATGTTCTGAGACATAACATCTCTGATCACGCCGTTGGTCCCCGGTTCATGAGTTGATGGGTCGATAGGTAGGGTCCAGGTGTGGGAGCTTTCCTGGCACGTCGGTAGCATTGGTGCTCACGCTCAGCACGGAAAACAAGATCGACGGAAAAAAACAAACCAAAGAATAACTTTTCTGCTCTTTTTTACTTTTTTTTTATTCGGAAACCTTATGGACAGATGATACATAATTTATTTCCATTGTAATACACTTACTTTCTTTTTTTATTTACATCACTTCTTAAATACATCGAATATTTTGGCATCATTATCATTACTGTTTGAGTAATGTTTGGCTTCAATTTTATTTTCTGAAACAGGAATGAAAGAATGAAACTTTTGAGTTCTTTGAATTATTTTTGCATTATTATATTGCTCGTTGAGATGTGAAGCCATACTTTCGTATTCCTCTGTTGTGGCAAAACTAAATGATAATTTTGTTAATTCTTCTTCTTTTCAATTATGTGTCCAATTATAAAGCTCTCTTGCATTTTTTATTGGATGTTCACGTTCTTTGGCCACACTTGCTCTAGTAGCCATGCGTTTTATTGTACCTCCAATAGCGTCACAAGGACCTTTCAATTCCATACTTTGATTTAAATTTACAAAGGCTAGCAAAATTTTTCCGGTGGCTCCATCGGACATAAAATAAATCTAGTTGCTATTTTTACTTTGGTTAATGCGTAAAAAACTTATCATTTTAGAAATAAATAAGTCATAAGTAAGCAAATCATGCCTTAACTCTTCAGAAATTATAATAGTACTTAAATGTTTAACTTGCATATTTTCTCTAAAATATATAACAAATGGATGAATGGTAGCTTGTTGGACATTCCAGTGATGAGACTGAACTTCATCCTGTAACACAAAGCTGTAGTTTTCGGAAAAATCGCAAGTAACTAAAAATTCACCTTCTTGCAAATTATTTCGTGTAGTTTTCAAAAAATTAGATTGCTGTGTTTTTACGAAATCATGTGGTATCAAACTTGTCGATTTCAAGCAGAAAAATGAAACAAACTCGTCTGCAGGCTTTACAATAGTTTCTTAATCACATCTATCCGTGGTAACCCACTGTTCAAATGAAAGCTGATCAATGCATTTTTCCTCTAATTGTTTTAATAAAATGTTTTCTAATGCGGAAGAGTCTGGACAATCTTCACAACACCGTAGATAACAATATGTTGTCTTGTTTTCACAAACTAGGCGGTCAGTGAACTTTTTTACATCATTTAATTGGTTAAGTTTTTTTCAAACTGTGTTTCAAAATTAGATTGATGTTTTCATGCGTTGTGCACACGACACGCAAACATTGTGGGTTCCAGAGCTGGTAAAAAGTTTACATTGCTTAGGGCGGAGTTTTGCAAATGAAGAGAATCCAATTTTTACATTGCAGTGAATTTCATTGAATCGTTTATAAGCTTCTCTCAAAGTCATCATTAGTAATCTTTTTTGAATGGCTTGTCGTTTTCCTTCTTTCTGCACAGACACATAATCTTTTTGACCAGGCATTGCCCGGCTTATATCATCATCTTCAAAAAAAATTATGACTGCCAATTTTGTTTCATCACTTAAGGCTGTGCCATATTTTGCGGCTTTTGACGAATGACCTTCCTTTATCAACTTAGCCTCTGTTGCAATATATCTACTAGCATTAAATTGATCCATAGCTTTTTGTGTTGGCCATGAATAAGGCAATAACGATAAAATTAATAATTTTTCACTCCTTGCAGTGGATGCATTGGAAAACTTTTCCTTCATGTTTTCTAAAACTTCTTTGAGTTCATTCACTTCGTCAGCCTCAGGCTCGAAGTTGAAAAGATTCTTTCTAATACTTTCGTTGATTTCACGGTGCTTCTTTTCGGGGTAGTGGATGTAGTTGAGTTTTCCCACGTCTATCGGTGATACCTGGATTCCTGCAATGTCTCGGTTGAATATCTCGATGTTGACTGGTTGAGTGAATTCTTGGTACGATTGAACTGAAGTATCTGATGTCATTGGTGGTACAGTTGTAAGGCTTTCATAGCTCGGTACGACAGGTACTATCACTGTAGTTGGCATCTTTGAGCTTCCGGCAACATGCTGTTCCTTGTTTGAGATGAAAAGAGCTTGTTTATCAACACGAAGACGACAGGACGTGCAAATGCAAAAACCAGTATTCAATCCTGATGCTTCAGAATATCCAATCGATTTTAATTTCTGGATGGTAATATTCGAAATATTCCTCAGCTCTTTCGAGCACTTGACTTCCTCGAACGGCCGAATGCACCTGATAAAACATGCTCGTTCACTCATGTTGCTTCCTGTATTAAAAAAATTAAAAATAATAATCTTTAAAAATGATTTCATTGAAATACAACTGAAGGTTATGCTTACCTTTTAACCAAATGGTGTTACACTTAAGGCCCACGCACATTAGATCCGGATCGGACGCGTTGCGGCAAAGTGACAGCTAAATCTATTGTCTAACTGTCAAATTTACTTCAACGCGACGCAAACGGATCTAATGTGGGTGGCCATTATTTCCTATGATAACTTTTTAAGATTTTTTTTTTTTGTTTATTAATTTATTTGATAAGGCTCAACCGAATTAACTTAACAGAGCCGAGGATTCTTGGTCACTATACAATACATCTTAAAGCTATAGTCAAAAGGTACAACACAATAAACACTTTATCTTCCGCTATCCAAAAAGCCTCCTCCATCAGAACTGGAGCCGCTTCCAGTAGTTTCATTGTATGGCAAATTGTTGTACGCCAACGAGGGTCAGAGCGCGTCCATTGCAGCAATGGACGCAAAATGTGGTCAGCACTCACACACTCATCACGAAACGGTTGCTTTCCAAAGTCGACGACGCATCGACCGAAAGAACTGCTGATGAAGAACAATGAGGAGGACCACACAATGGTTGCTGCCGAGTAAACAGACGATCGCGTAGCACACATCGAGAGTGGCCTGCTTTTGTCGACAGCCGAGTGAACACTGAATCTTTTTAAGATGTATGCGGTAAAAAGCAATCTTTGTGATCAACTGCTTGTTTCACCATTCAAACTCATTTAAGTATCAGATCGATAGGTATAATTTCTACATTAGGTACAGACAGATGTTTTTTGGTGTATTTGAGTATTTGACTTATTACCGTTAAGATCACTGATGCAACTATGCAAAATTGAAGACAATGAATAAAAAAGAAAATTAATCGCTAGTTTGAGCATCATTTCACTTTTATTTAGTTCTAGCTCAATATTCATCAAATGAATTTTTTAGTTTTGTTAGTAACGATACCTTTTCATGGTATCAGATGTAATGAATCCTAACTTTTCAATAGGGCCTGTGTAGAAAAACACTAATGAAATATACATATCTATATTGCAAAAACGGCTTGCTTGATTGCATTGGTGTCTTGGAGAAAGTTGTGCAAAATTAAAATGCATTTCTTGAAAAAATATACACGGTTGAAAAACATTTGTTTTTAATGTAAATGTAAAAATCGTGAAATTTTCAAAAAATCATAACTTTTTTGAGTTTACCATCACCAAAATGTACTTTTTGAAAAATTAATTTTTTTAATAAGAAATATATTTTATTTTTTATTTTTTACAGTGTATATTTTTAACATTATAACCAAAATTATATCTACAACTTTGCTCAAGACACCAAATTAATCGAACAAAACGTTTCAGCAATATACATTTTTTACTCATTAGTACTATTTTTACACAGGTCCTGTTAGAAAAGTAGTCGTGATTCAATTTGAAGAACTGATAACACAAATTGGCATCTTTACTAAAAAAGAACAACTGTGCAAATTTTCATCAAAATCGGAGCCGACAAACTAAAAAAAAAAATAAAAAATTCGTCAATCTGTAGAGAATTGCTCATTAATACAATGCATGCACTGACATTACGCTGCTTTTACTGCATTTGTTTATTTATGTGGTCATAAAAATTGCATGAAATTTTCGACATGATTATAGTGCACCACTTTGATGTAATATCAAAATTATTTTTTTGCTGTGTACGTTTCTGCTCTTCGTTATTATTCCTGCATGTTCATAAATCATACTGTCATCGAAAAATTGAACCTGAGTGCACTAACGCCTAGTGCTCAATGCAGTCATGTTCAATGAGTCATTTTCATGTGAATATGAATAGCCATCTGCAGTGAATGATGGCCTCGTGAGAGTCTGAATGATTGGGAAGTAAACAAGTCACTGACAGTAGAGTATTCAGTCAGTAGGTCGTATGAATAAAAGCGTTTACTTTACTTTTCCCGTAAGAAAAGCACGGGAAAGTAAAGTAAACTCTTTTTATTCATACGGCCCAGTAGCTCAGTCAGCACATTTATTCTTCTGTGATGGTACCCAATTCTTGTTTTGAATTACTGAATGTACAATTGCTATAGAAAAAGGCCTCAGTTACATGCTGTGTGAGCAAAGGCAAGTGGTATGTGATACCTGTTCGTGAGTGACTTTATGTTTTTATTTATTTATTGTAATTCTTTTGACAGTTATTTTTCTTAATGAATAAAATATAGGTAATATATAAAAAAGCAACAAATTAACAGCAAGTGTATTCACCTGCAGGAGGTCTTAATTCATGGCATGCTTTCCTCTTGATAATACAAAAAAGTATAAGGGTTTATGCCTAGGGGCACGAACGGAAGCTTGACGTAAGACCGCTAGTCGATGGAACAAATGTGAAGAGCATTTATTCCTTTTAATTGATCGATCATATATTGCCTTATTTCTTTCCGTTTAATAATTGTAGGCGTACCAAATTTGTAGTATTTTTTTTTCCAAAGAGAAAGTTGATGAAGAGAATCGATGATCAAAATCACTTGCACCCCTGCTTCCAAGTTTGGTTACAAGATTACAACTCAGGAGAGAATTTTGTGTGGTCGTTGGTGTTCTTTTGTGTGGTGTGGTGCTGAATATGGACAAACAGGCACAGATAAGTTCCATTCCAACTCTTTACTGTAATAAGCATGGTGGTCCTGAAAAGGGCCGTTTTGTTGCCAAAGTTGGTGATGATTTAACCTCCGAAACCGTACAGAGTGCGTCTCTGTCGCTTCAAAGTGTAGATGACATACATGGCCGCTTACGCTTGGCGTGTTCAGTGTAGGTGACAGCATCACGGACCTCATTTTCCAGGAACACCTTCAGCACACCTCGTAGATCAGATCGGAGATACGTTTGACACCGCCACGGCGAATCAGACGACCTTTACCAAGACCTTTTCTTCCTTTGTCACGAGTCATTGTTGCTTGTTAGGTAGAAGAGTGGAGTACCTAACCTGCCACCACCTTTCTACTGCTGCTATTGCTGCTTTTGCTGCCTGTTCACCAGGCCGTCCGAAGCGAAAATGAGTTGAGGTAGTAGTAAAATTTACGTTTATTTTCTGGTTGTTTGTGTTTCAAAATTTGGTTTAACATTTCAATTGATTAGCCTTTGGCTCTTCATCTTTGTTATAGTTAATTGGTTGTTCTAATGTGATGATTGCGTTTAGCGCTAATTTACAGGATACCCTTTATGGGATTGTTTTGGTATGAATTTAAAAGTTTAATAGCCTACCTACTTAAGCACCTAACTACTTAAACGAGGTTGCCAAATCACGAATGATCTGGTGGTTTGATCGCAGACAGGCGACTCTGAACCTTACCAGCGTGGAAGTCTTTCGCTCCTCGAGTGTTTGAAGACCGGCCAGGAGGTGAATCTGAGAACTACGAGTTTGCGGTGGACTGTTGAGGATCATTCTGAGGATCTTGTTATGGATCCTCTTGAGCTTTAGGTGGTGGCACTTAGCACAACTCTCCCAGATTAGCATACTATACTCAATAGCCTACAGGATGATCTGCTTGTGGACAGCAAGCTTGTTTTTGAGGAACAGGGTGGACTTCCTGTTTATCAGAGAGTAGAGCGACCTGATCAATATGTTACACTCGGTGGATGTCTTGTCCACATTGGATCGGAATAGCAATTTTCTATCGAGGGTGAGACCAAGGTAGACTACTTCACTCGACCATTCAATGTGAGTGCTATCAATATGGATCTTGACGTTAGCAGGCGGAACAAGCCGAGGTGAATTCGAGTGTGGAAACAGAATGGTTTGTGTTTTAGCTGCATTGATACAAATCTTCCAGATCTTGAAATAGTCGGACAGAACATCCAGGCCTGATTGTTGTTTACTCGCCAAAGCACGGATCACTCGACCCTTAAGGGCCACACACATTAGATCCGTTTGCGTTGCGTTGACGTAAATTTGACAGTTAGACAATAGATTTAGCTGTCACTTTGACGCAACGCGTCAGATCCGGATCTAATGTGCGTGGGCCTTTATAGATGATGGAGGCGTGATCTGCGAACATTGACAGGATACCACCACCCGGCAGGGGAGGAACGTCTGACGTGAAAATGTTGCATAGGATAGGCAAAGTAGGCTACCCTGAGGGACCCCTGCATCAACGTTGAACGTATCAGAGGGAACATTGTTCAAGTAGACCTGGAATGATCTGCCCGACAAGTAGCTTTTGATGATCTTCACGAGGTAGATCGGAAAGTTGTATCGATGCAGCTTGTACACTAAACCATCATGCCAGACATTGTCGAACGCCTTTTCGACGTCCAACAATACCATGGCAGATGTATTGGAAGCGGACTTATTCCGCTTGATGATGTTAGTAACCCGTGTGGGTTGGTGGATGATAGAGTGGCCTTTCCTAAACCCGAATTGCTCTTTGAGAGAGATATTATTATCATTTGAAAACACCAGCAGACTGCAGAGTATCAATTTTTCGAATAGCTTCGAGATGGAGGACAAGAGGCTGATGGGACGATAGCTTTTGGCACTGGTAGGATCTTTGCCAGGCTTGTGTATTGGAATCACTGTGGCTAACTTCCAGCATGCAGGGAAGTAGCCAAGCTCCAAACATTTGTTGAAGATAAGGGTAAGATGGTTGAAGAAGTCAATGCTCAAGTTTTTCAACTGTAGTTTGACTACACCATCCATACCCGCAGCGTTCAGGTTTTTAGTGCTTCTAATAGCTGCTATCACCTCATCAGCCGATATTCTACTATCATCATGCACTACTACGGGGGTGACTAGACATTGCGTCCAGTACGGCAGGCCCATGAGGGCTCACCATGGTTTGACCAAGATTACGTGAAATCACAAAATGTTGGCCAAGAGAATAGGCCTTTTCAACTGGGGTTATGTGTAGGGATGGGTCCAAATTCTGGTCAACAGAGGAAAGCGAAGGGATCGGTCTTGACTTATTTTTCAAAATTTTGGTCATCTTCCAAAATGGTTGGCCTATTGACATTGGTCTTCAAGTGGGGCAGCCCAGAACGCTGGAACTGCCTACGATTGGTGTTACGGAGCCTGATACTATCTTTGGTTGGGCTGTCAAGGTTCCGAGTATGACTCACTTGCCTGGATGCTGGTACGTGTTGCTCCTTGGCACGGGATATCGCCTCTTCGATGGTTTGCAGACACTGATCGACTTCTTCGTACGACTCCGGTAGGACGTCGTAATCGATTGCTGTGTCCACACAGCGCTGATACTGCTGCCAGTTGACGCGATGGTAATTTCGCTGGGAAGCTTGAAAGCTATTGATCGAGGAACCTACTTCGACCACCACCGGATAGTGGTCCGACCTCAGTTCCTGATAGGCGATAGGTTGAGAGATGTTATCGCCAATGTTGCTGATGAAGATGTCGATGGTGGTATGAGCTCCGGATCGACTCAACCGGGTGGGAGTGTCCAGACACAGGATGTTGTAGTGGGCTTCCTGCAGATCGTTGTAAAATATTGTGTCGTTCTGGTTTCGCCGACTATTGCCCCAGGCTTGATGCTTGGCGTTCAGGTCGCCAGCGATGACGAAATTTTGCCGCCGTCGTGTCAGCTTGATGTTGTCTCTTCGGAGGTCTGTGGCCGAGCCGTCCCTAATGTTGGTTTGCTTGGGGCAGTAGATCACAATGATAGTGATTGGACCAAGAGATGTGCTCACCGAAACTCCGATGGCTTCGATAATTTTCAGCTGGAAGCTTGGTAGTAGCTGGCAGCTGATGTTCCGTCTCGCAGCGATGGCCACTCCCCCTCCCCCGGAGCTGGTGCGGTCAAGCCTTACGAGCCGAAAGTCGGGAAGGAAGACGTTCAGCTCGGGCTTCAAGTGAGTCTCGGTGATGACGGCTATGTCGATGTGCCGTTCGTTGAGAAAGTCAATAAACTCGATGTTTTTGCTCTTCAAGGAATAAGCATTCCAACTCACGATCTTGATAGCTTCACTGTCCATACTTAGTGACAAAGGACAGGGCAGCATGTAACTGTTCAGATCGAGTCTTGCAGGTGCACATGATGCTGATGACCTCGGTCACGAGCGTCACAAGTTCCTCCGAGGAGAACGGAGAATCGTCGACAGGTTTACCTGAGACAGCACCAGCGTATGATAAACCAGGGGCGGTGGATGAACCTGGAATTGGCTGGGTCGCAGCAGCAGCGAGACGATGCTGAACTGTCCGACTGTTAGGAACCATTTGGATACTCGCAGGATTGGCTTGTTGGTTGTTGAGCGGAATCGGAGCTAGGTTCGAAACATGTGAACATGAGTTGAGGCTAGACAGCAGCGCTCTTTTATATCTTTTCAAGTTAAAGCAGAATGATGTGAAACCAAATGGTACTCGATTATGATGACTGGGTTTGGGAAGAAGGTTTATTTCATGAAAACAGTTATCAAATTATCACTATTTATCTGTACATTGGACAATGCTTGACATTACTACTTTTCCAATAGTTTATTGTTGAAAATAATTGGCCAGAAGCATTGCTATTTATGCGTAGAAATATTTCTGATCGATTCGTGATAAAATTGCTGAAAGTGGTCCAGGGGCAGCTAAGTTATTAATGTTCAAAATCTTTCATCATTTTGTTACATGTTTCATTTTCGTTTTGCACAAAGTGTACCGACACATAGAAATCACAGACGTTCTACATAAAAAAAAAGTAGACGTACAAGCGACAACATTCGCCAAAGCTCTCGTGTCAAGAAAACGGTTGATTATATTGAAAATAAGATAAGTAGTAGTTAGTGCAACCTCTCTCAAAGAAATATAAATAAAAATTAATTGAATCAGGGGTTTATTTTTTTTATAAATCCCCGCAAAGATTGCTTGACTTTTGAAAAACTTGTTAGGCTTGTTACTTCATCCAGGTAATTGTATATATTCGTTGAGAGTGCCCGTAAAAAAAAGAACTGTAGAGGTACAATGAAATGTATTGTAACCATACAATAGAGTTTATGGTATTTACAATAAATCGTATTCTCGACAACGATTAAATAACAAAAGAATGTATTGTTTCTACAATAGAATCTATGGTAAATGGGGGAATATACAATAGATTAAGGGGGTCGTTATGTATCTTAACCATACGAAAAATCACTTTTTCCCGAACAAACTTGAACCATTTACCATTAATTGTATTGTTGTTCTATTGTTGAAAACTCTTACTATATGGGACCTATTGTACATCTATTGTAATAACAATATGTTAAAACTTCGTGTACTATATACACACAATAAGATCGATTGTTGGCAATAGATTTACGTGAAACTGTATTTTATTTTATGGTAATTGTATGGTTATTTTTTTCCGGGTGGCGTCATTATCTTGTGCATTCTTATTTCCATGTCTGGTAACAATCACCAACAGAGAACTATAAATGATACGGATTATTTTCAGTTTTAGTAAGTCAAGGTTCTTGATTGTAATACAATATAGATCAGTAGCTAAGAAGGGTAGAAAGAATAATTTGATTTTTTTTTTAAGAAGAGCGCTAGACCGGTCATCAGCTTTTCACGCATATGTCAAAAACGGTATGAGATACTATCTTGAATTGTTCACCGAAAAAAGCTTATAAATTTCCAAACATGAAAACATTGTTGTGATAAAAATCCATGATACAGACGATAATTTCCACAGATTTTCTTTTGATTTTCTTTAATGGTGAAAATCTCCATGCTAAATTTGTTTCCAATTGTATTTTCTTTTATGAATAGTTGAAAAAATTTCAAGTAATTTTTGTTAATTAACTTTGACTGTGCGATGCTTGGTTCAAAATTTATGATTTTTTGAAGTTGGTACTGTCCGAGAAAATCGGAAAACTTTAATTTAGTTTTTCCGTAAAAATTGCCAACCCGGATTTTTTTTTTTTTGAAATTTACTTTTGCTAATATATCTACCTATGGGCGAAGTTTCATAGAAGTCGAAGACCCTTCGGCCCAATTTGTCCGATAGTTAAAAAAAATCCCCACTAGCCTTGTGGAAGCCCCAGCTTCCAGCGTTCAACAGTCGTCCCAGCCCTGCGTTTGAGATAGGAAAGGGGGTCTTCCAAACTCCAACCGTAGACAAGTACAATCAGTAAGCAACAACTTTTCTTCCTTGATTTGTTTTCCGTCGACCTTTTTTCCGTGCTGAGCACCAAAGCTACCGACGCCAAGGAGGCAGCTCCCACACCTGGACCCTACCTGATAGTAGACTCGTATACTGCTAGAGGGTTCGGTGCGAGCCGTGTCAGTGGTAACTTGTCCAGGATCCGAGCGGGAGAACGGTGAACTATCAGGCAGTGAAGGAACTGGCGTTGAAAAGCTGGACGTGATGGCCATAACCGAAAGTGAAGATGAACTGAAACCAAGCAGCGGAGTGGAATTCACATGGACGAGTTCGTACTTGCCGTAAACGAGTGGTTGGAAGACCCCTTGACCAGGGCCCACACACAGGGCCGGGACGGTTGCAGGTCGCTGGCGGGAACGGCTCAACTGTAGTGGGTGGGGGGGGATCTCGGGGCTTCCATGATGCCAACGGCAGGGCACCCCAGAAAACAAACAGAAGTTGATTCATCATGATGGTGTACGCCGTCACTCTTCGGCAGGACTAGATCAGAGGATCTGGATGCATCGGGTGAATTTTCTGTGGTGCGTCTCGGCTTCTGGCATGTTGGGGTTGGTATACTGTAAATGTCATTTTCAGACCACAATTGTCGAGGAGCAGACATATACGATGGCACTCTGGAAACCTAGATTTTTTTTTTTAAGGCAAAGAAGGTGTTGCTTCAGCGGCGCCTGTGGTGTAGTGGTAAGCGTGATTACCTTTCACCCCAGCAGGCCTGGGTTCAATCCCAGTCGGCGCCGCCGGGATGTTCTGAGACATAACATCTCTGATCACGGGAAGTAAAGCCGTTGGTCCCCGGTTCATGAGTTGATGGGTCGATAGGTAGGGTCGAGGTGTGGGAGCTGCCTTCTTGGCGTTGGTAGCATTGGTGCTCAGCACGGAAAACAAGATCGACAGAAAACAAATCAGGGAAAAAAAATGCTACAAACAGTTCCTTTGTTGCCATTATTCATTCAACGAAGTATCTGACCTATTTGACTTTGACATCAATGCATGCAGATCTCGTCACCGTTTGCTGTCGCTCAATTTTGAATTTTTAATGAGTGACTTCATTTCAATTTAAGTTCAATCAGTTTCAATAATGGTAGTCTTATTGAAACTGATTGAACATAAATTGAAATGAAGTCACTCATTAAAAATTCAACATTGACCGACAGCAAACGGTGACGAGATCTGCATGCATTGATGTCAAAGTCAAATAGGTCAGATACTTCGTTGAATGAATACCGAGTCCATATAATACCTTCAAGCAATGCACATCCTTGAAATATTAGCCGAATCGTAAAATGAGTCCCAATTGTGACGAAGCTTTTGAAACGACGTATGACACTTGATCTTTGAACGTCAGTGCCCAAAGCAAATAACAGAGCATTTAGAAGCATATCAGACCATATGGTCCGTTTTGCACCAATGTGTGAAGGCCCCTAGTGATTCTTGAAGAAAGAAACCATCACTTGGTTTGGAAAGGTTCACGAGATATCCCGTGCTGGAAGTATCACAAACGTGTACCACTGCATCTTTCAACGTTTTCTGGTTTACAGTAACATTTTGTTTACAGTGAAAGTGGTGCATGTTCATCAGGTATACACAATTTCGAGTTTCTCAGCCAAATTTCATTATTTTGAGTGTAATCACATTTCATCACCTTGGAAATTCGACGAACAGAACTCATTATTCAAGTATTTCGAATAATAGCGTCTCCTGTAAAATTTACTCAAGTGGAATGTACCACTTTATCGTGCAACGGTTCATTTGTGTGGTGGGGTACGAATAAGCTTATCCAATCCAAAAGAAACCTATCGTTGAGGTCAATATTACGAGCACGCTGTTTGAATCACCGAAAATACACCATTAATCATGACAGCTGTGTATTACTGTGCGATGAAGCATGATAAAGATTGATGAAGAACACTATGGATTTATTTACCTCATACATTAACAAACAACGATGACATCTCAGTGGGCCATCTAATCTAAACTGAACAAGGACTCATCCTTATACTACGATAGGTACTAAAGAGGATAGCAAGTTTCGGTTTTATGCAGAAAATATTGCTCAACCAATAAATTTTCCAATGACATCATAAATGGACGAACCTCGAAGGTTTGACAATCAACAGTTACTACGACACCGCAGTTACATTCCATTCGAAGGTTCTTCACTACAAGTGCCATCAGTTCGTTCATTTTGATGGCAGTCATATCGATTATGGGATCCTTCATCAGGCTATCAGAGTCGCAATGGCATCCGCAGTAACGCGGATATCGTGTGATAAATCGCATCCTGGCAGTTTGCCGCACCGTCGACCGAGCACATTAGTATTGATGAGACTAATTTCGCGCGAGAACCATAGCAATAAATTCATGCAATCTACGTGGTTTCCCATATTGCCCGCTTCCTCTCTGATGGGTTCATTACCGGCGAGGCTAATGATAATTGAATGGCACTAAATAGATTGGAATTTAATTCTTTCGAGGTAGAATTGATCCTTTTTCCCCGGAATGAACGCAACACATAAATCGACTGGAGGTATGCGAAGATTTGGCGTAATTATTTATTTGAAATAATAACTGTTCTGCAGAGTGTATCAACGAAGGATAGCTATTTAATTTGTTTCCACTCAACACTCTCACCTAATTTGATATTCTGTTCAAACCCCAATGAGAACATTTAAAGAAAAACAATCACAGTTCATCTTAAAAGATTGCCTGACTTCGAGCGGAGGAAATAAATCTCGTTCTTACTCTAATTTATTGCTTTAGTTCGAATCGACTTTCCGCATAAGGACGGCATTCGCAGCCAATATTCCTAGTTCGGTTCATTTTGCAAATTGAAGAAAGAAATAAATTATTTGCAGACTTGGCCTGCCATAGACCATTCCGAGGAAAGCACATACAATAAGACGATAGGACGCACAAACCTACACACATACACATAAATAAACACACTCACTCTGTTTCTCGATGAAAGTCCATCTGCCCAAAATAGATTGAAATAGGACACATCGTATTGTATTTATGCCACCTACTCGGAACTGCCCTTCTCGTTCTCGGGAAAATGAAGGAATACGGTGAAAAAATCAATCTCAATTATTTCCGAAATGGTTTGTACCGGTGCCGACCCGAGCCACATTGACTGACCCAATGGAGGTGGATGGCTCCGAAGATACATAATAAACTGAGTGTGTAATCTATCGGCCAGGTCAAGTGTTCCTTTTGTGTTTGTTATAGGGGTATTTTATTTGGCAACATGATTTAAATGCAGATCCAGGAGACTTTGGGATCCGATCCAAAGGATTTTTAGAACGAGTTCAGGGGATCTGAATAGTGAGTTGTAGGACTTAGCAGTAGTGCCTGAATAATTTTGAAGGTAATTCTTGGGAGATTCGAAAAAGCTGAGAAAATTAAAAAATTAATTATTGATTGTACGAAATTTGTACAGGCATTGTTCTGTTAACTTCATAAAACGACAACAAATGCAATTTCCGCATTCAATTGATTTCATTTGAACTTTTACCTTCAGTTGTTCAAAAAGTCAGTCAAAAATTACTGACTCCTGAAAAATAATCTTGGTGCATAGAAGAGAAAACTGTTAAAATTTCAATTCATGATTTTGCTATGAAGGAAACCTTCAAAAATGTTATGATGAATGTATTGACTTCTAAAGCGATTAGTCTATTGATTTATAAAGAATGGGCAATCTGATGCTGACTTACATCTTCGAAAACATGGTTTTGAGCTAAAGTCGGAAACATATGCTATAGTGAAAATTTACATGAACATTTGTCTGACGTGTCACTGTTGTTATCAAATAAAATAATAATTTGAAATACACACTATTAAAATATGACACAAATTTTTATTTGGTTTTCCTCTCGTGAAAATAAGCAAATACAGTCAAGATTCCAATAGCACGGTTATTACGGACCGCACAATAGGAACCGGTATGAACGAACACACGCACCATATGGGATTAGAACTAATTGGGGACTAACTACTATTGTAGGATAATTTTAAAAGATAACTTCCAAGAGTCTTCTTAAAACTTCTTAAAACATATATGACCTTGTGGCAAAATTTTGCATCCGGAAATTCACAAGTCTGGTACTCCGGAAGACCCGGAACATCTGTAAAAATGGTAAATTCATGAAACTGATCCTAGAGTTCCATGGTTTTTTAGAAACCACTCGTAAGACGTTTAATCAGAATCAATTTGGAGCTGTGACTGGAATATGCATCCTGAGGACAACGAAATGTATTTACGCCCGCTGTGAGGGCGCTCTAGGACAGGTTCGCATTTGTCTTCTGGCATCAAAGTCACGCGTAGCACCTCTCAAACGAGTCAGTGTTCCACGTCTCGAGCTCTGCGCCGCTGTTCTGGGAGCGCATCTCTCAGACCGGATAAAGAAAGCAATCAATATCGACATCTCTGCTTCGTTCTTCTGGTCAGACTCCGCCATTACGCTGCAGTGGATTCGGTCCCCTCCAAACAACTGGAAGACCTATGTCGCAAACCGAGTTTCCGAGATCCAGCACTTTACTCAAGGCTGTGCTTGGCAGCATGTCTCTGGCTGTGAAAATCCTGCTAATCTGGTGTCACGTGTAATGGCTGTAGCGAATTTCATCGAGAACAAGCTCTGGCACAGCGGACCCGATTGGTTAGCTTAGCATACCCGATGCGGACCTTGAAGTGCGAACCGTGTCTGCAGCAGTAACGACAACACCGTCGATCAATCCGTGGTTCCTTCGCTGGTCCTCTTACACACACCTTCTCCACGTTGTTGCCTACTGTCAGCGTTTCGTCACGAATTGTCGCGCTAAAGTCCGTACCCAACCGAACGCACCCAAATCTACCATCGTCAGCCTTTACCCTCAAGAGTTAGCGGAAGCCAAAGCGACATTGACTCGTCTGGCGCAAAACGACTCCTTCGCCAACGAGATCCATGCCCTGCAAGAAGGTCAAGTAGTCGGAAAGCGTTCCCCCCTTCGAAGATTGAGCCCATTCATCGATTCCGAGAGAGTGTTGAGAGTGGGAGGACGCCTAAATCTGTCTCAATTACCCTACCAAGCCAAACATCCTGCCCTCCTTCCCAAAATGCATCCTTTCACCCGCCTGGTTACGGGACACTACCATAAAGAGCTTCTCCACGGTGGCGGGCGTGCTCTACTGGCAGCTATTCGTGAGGAATTCTGGCCGATCGATGGAAGTAGATTGGTTCGAAGCGTCGTGCGTGCTTGCTTCCGATGCTATCGTCTGAGCCCGGTACCTGCCCAGCAACAAATCGGCCAATTACCTGCATCGAGAGTGATCCCCAGCCGTCCGTTCAGCATAGTAGGAGTCGATTACGCTGGTCCCTTCTACTTAAAGGCCATCCACAAGCGTGCTGCCCCCACGAAAGCGTATTTGTGCCTCTTTGTGTGCTTCGCAACAAAAGCGGTGCATTTGGAGTTAGTAAGCGAACTGTCCACTTCTGCTTTCCTGGTTACGCTCCGCAGGTTCATTTCTCGTCGCGGACGACCATCGCACATCCATGCGGAATCGGCATCGGCATGAAAATTTGCAGAAACGTTCCTTATGACCAACAATGCCATTTTGCATCTTTATATCACCAATTTGAATCCAGCCTTATTTTTGAAAAGAAGCTATAGGAAAATATCAAGCTTATCTTCAGAAAATTGTTAGCTCGATCGGTTTGGTGACTTGGGCAATATTGCAGATAATTTTTTTTTTCCTTTGGTTTGTTTTTTCCGTCGATCTTGTTTTCCGTGCTGAGCACCAATGCTACCGACGTGCCAGAAAGGCAGCTTCCACACCAACGGCTTTACTTCCCATCCGAAGGAAGGCGTGATCAGAGATGTTCACCCCTATTCTGTATTTCGTTTCGAACGAAATTCTCATACAAAAAATATTTTTTATATGAGAATTTCTGTTTGAAAAAATGTGCACTCTGAAAAAATTTACCCAACTTTTTTTTGAATTTCAAATAAAGTCTTAAAAACATTTTTTCTCCAAAAAAGATTTTCTGTATTTTTTTTATTCGGACAAAAATGCCATCTACTGCATAATAGGTCGAAATGGAGAAATAATGAACAAAAAAGTTCTGATTTTTTAAAAACCTCAAGTTTTTGGAAAAATATCCAAAATTTGGTCCAATTACTGTTTTGACTTTATATAATGGAAGTACACCAAATTTACAATTGAAAAGCACCAGAGTAATTTTTTTCTAAGTCACACCGTTTTAGATATGTAGCGGTTTGAAAGTGGATATTTGTAATATGTTGGTAGCTTTTGGCCATTTTTAAATGTATTTTACGGTTCTCCAGTTCCGACAATATTTTTTTCGGAAAGATCAGGAAATTTTACAATTAAAATGCTCTTGGTGGCTCATCAATATATTAAATTAAAAATAAAACAACGACCTTTTTTCATGCACCTCATAGGTATAAACTTGTTGCTAAAATGCTAACATACTATCTATTACTAAGCAATTCATGGTACCAAGTGGGTTGGTTTTGAATTATCTACGGTCATATATAATCCAAATCTGACACGTTATCAATATTAGAATATAATTCGCTGTGTATCTGTAAAAGTGACCTGCTTAAGTTCAGTAATTCAGAAGATCACTTCGGTAGTAAGAATGAATACTTTTCATTATAAGTGCATAAACGTGTTTAAAAAAGTTTGCTAAAAAAATTGCCAAAATCTCACGGATACTAATATACAGAAATTAGTTTATCTGGGTTTTGCAGAACAGAATCAACTTAACAGTAAATTATATGTAACAATATATTTAACAGTGATTCCAGTCGTATACAGCTTTCTAAACGTACTGAACTATCAAGTAGCGACGAGTTATCGAACTGCGATGAACAA
Organism: Ochlerotatus camptorhynchus; assembly: GCF_037179485.1. Lineage (NCBI taxonomy): Eukaryota > Metazoa > Arthropoda > Insecta > Diptera > Culicidae > Ochlerotatus > Ochlerotatus camptorhynchus. The sequence continues at coordinate 531,830 of NW_027040493.1, read as the reverse complement.
GATATCAACATGAATGTTTCAAGTGAGGAATCTTAAGTAACTGTACCATCAATAACATCGCTTGAAACAATCGACCCTAATGTTGGCGAATATTCGCAAAGCGTTAATATTGAACTTTTCAACAAATCTATATCTGGTATTTTGACATCAGCAATAAAAAATGAGTTGTGTAAATTATGCTGTGAAAAAATATCATGAAATTAATCAAAGAATTAGAAAGCTCGTTAGAAGGCACATATTTGTACTTAATGCAGAAGCAAAACTAGATGATGACAAACTTGACGATTTTAATGAAATTATTGAACAGCTAACAGAAAAGTTTTCTAAAGAAGATACAACGAAAACTGAGAAATTTCAGCTCTTGACGGTATTACCTAGATCACAGACAAACAGACATAACACATTGAATATGTCTCACTGAAAAACATCGTCGCTAAAACATTACCGCCATCTGTTGAGTACACTGTGGTGGGTAGTACGCTGAACAGATGGCGGTAGTGTGTAAACGTCAAACCCAAGGGAAATGACTATGCGCGCCACAGGTGGCGGTACTACCAACTACTATACTTTAAATTGACCGTTAAATGCTTGTTCGATGACAGATCATGGACAGTTCAAAAAAATTTGCACACATTTAACACAACCAGGTATATGGCAACACAATCTAAGCAACTTTTAAATGATAAAGGACAAATACTCCACTATTACTTCGAGGTTAGGTAGTGGATTGAGTGATGATACGATGAAACCAGCAGAGCAATGCCTGGACGGCGTGATTGCGTAACAATAAGAAAAATAGTAAGCGTCAGTCAGTTCAAAAAAAGGTTAATGACGACCACTTTACGGGAGTCCTACAACCTACTCAAAGAATTAAATAGTGAAGTACAAGTTGGGTTTTCAACCTTTGCGAATCTCAGGCCTACGAACTGTAAATTGTTAACTAGTTCAGAGGCACATAATGTGTGTGTATGTACTATTCATGAAAACGTTAATTTGATTATTCACAACTTAAAGAAATTGGATTTGTCCATTGATTTGAAGTCTATTACAAATAGTTTGATATGATACCAATAGATTGCTGCCTATGATGCTGTGAAAACTGCATGGATACATCTTTTTTTCGAACAAAAGTTATAGGAAGAAATCGTGGAAAAGGCATTATTGAACTGCCATATGGCTAAAAATTTCTATAATACAGAAAAAAATAAAATTTGAACAATGGGTCACAACCGACAGATGTGATAAAGAAACATTAGTTAAACAGCCGTATAAATTTGTTTCCTATTTAATTGGAAAATTAGAGAAATTTATACCTCATGATTTTATAAAACAACAGCAGTTTATGTTTTTGCAGAATACAAAACAAAATCTACAGGAATTTGTAGTAATATGTGATTTTTCAGAAAACTACACATTTGTATTACAAGACGAAGTACAAAGTCATCACTGGAATAATCAGCAAGCAACTATTCATCCATTGATCATATATTAATTTCAGAAAATTTGCACCATGATTCTGTATCTGTAAACTTATTTATCTAAAAAATTATTGCTTTTCTACTTTCAGAACAGCAGTTAACTATGGATAAAATTTATCTCATGTCTGACGGAGCTGCATCCCAGTGAGCCCATCCTAAAAATTTGCCACAATACGTGTACTATGTTTACTGAAAATGTACATCAATGTTCCAATATGTAAATAATAAATTTTTCAGGATATTTGCAAGCTTCAGAATTTAAGTTTTTTTAATTATTGTTTTGGTGTCATTATTACATAAATATTTGTTATGTGAGCTGTTACAGAGATACCTTTGTCCAAAATTCTCTAATTGTTTCGATCCTTCATATTTCTGAGACTTCGAGTTTTAAATTTTTTATTTCTAAATTATATTTTTATTGCATGATTTCTCAATCAATTTCCATATGGGATCTTCAACTTCGCGTAATTTTAAGTAAAATTATTACAATAAAACAACAAATTTGCCAAAAAATGGGTTGTAGATTTTTTTGTACAATAAGGCCAGGCCATTACAAAAAAATTAGAAGGGTCTGTGCCTAGGGGCACGAACGGAAGCTTGACGTAGGACCGCTAGTGGACGGAATTAATGTGAAGAGCATTAAGTTCTTTTAATTGATCAATTATCGATTATCTCAACTGTTTCCGTTTTTGAATTGTAGGCGTACCAAATTTGTAGTAATCTTTTTCAAAGAGAAAGTTGATTAAGAGAATCAATCAAAACACTTGCACCCCTGCCTCCAAGTTTGGTTACAAGATTACAACTCTGGAGAGCATTTTGTCTGGTCGTTGGGGGTTTGTGGTTCTGAATATAGACAAATAAGCACAGATAAATTCTATTCGAACTCTTTACTGATGTAAGCTTCACAGCAAAAAAATAATTTTGATATTACGTCAAAGTGGATGCACTACAATCATGTCGAAAATATGGTGTAATATTACTTGCTAAAAAGGACAAAATTATCATTAATAAAGGGTGATACGGTCAAAATTTGGTCAAGGGAAAACGCGTGTAAATCGGTGAAATCGTTTATTTAAAAAATCAAATTAAATTTCTTTTTCAAGTTCAATTAGTATAAAATTCAGGAAAAATATTCAGTTAGGCTTCCGCTTTTCCAAATCCGAATTGCCGGGCCTTACGCTTGACCCCTGCCATCAGATTTTGTACAGCCACCTTGTCCACCTTCTTCGCCGCAGAAAGCCAGTTTGCCTTGAACTGCTGCTCGCCCTTAGCAGTTTTTTTGGTCTTCTTTAGGTTCCGCTTGACAATAGCCCAGTATTTCTCAATTGGGCGGAGCTCTGGCGTGTTGGGAGGGTTCTTGTCCTTACCGTAATGGCAAGATGCCAAATCCGGCCAAAACAGTACGGAACAACCGTGTTTCTTCAGGAAAGGCAGCAGACGTTTATTCAAACACTCTTTCACGTAAACTTTTTGGTTGACAGTCCCGGAAGCTATGAAAATGCTGCTTTTCAAGCCACAGGTACAGATGGCTTGCCAAACCAAATATTTCTTTGCGAACTTTGACAGTTTCATGTGCTTGAAAACATCTGCTACCTTTCCCCTTCCTTTTGCCGTATAAAACTCCTGTCCCGGAAGCTGCTTGTAGTCGGCTTTGACGTAGGTTTCGTCGTCCATTACCACGCAGTCAAACTTCGTCAGCATCGTCGTGTACAGCCTCCGGGATCGCGCTTTGGCCGTCGTATTTTGTTTATCATCGCGATTTGGAGTCACTACCTTCTTGTAAGTCGATAGTCCGGCTCGTTTTTTGGCTCGATGCACGGTTGTAGACGATACACCCAGCTTATTTGCGGCATCTCGGAGAGAGAGGTTAGGGTTTCGCTTGAAACTACCGGCAACTCTCTTTGTCGTCTCAGCGGCTTCCGGTTTTCGATTTCCCCCGATCCAGACTTCCTGGCTGTCGACAAACGTTCCCCAAACACTTTAATTACATTTGTAACGGTTGATTTGGCAACTTTTAGCGATTTTGCCAACTTTGCGTGCGAGTAGCTCGGATTTTCGCGATGCGCGAGCAAAATTTTGATACGCTGCTCTTCTTGCTTGGACGGCATTTTGACAACTGAAGAGTGAATTCCAAAATCAAAATAGGAGCAACATTCTACACACACACACCTTCAAAATGAGGGGTGTTCAGGTTTTTTAAATGCAAAATTGAAAGAAATACACCAAGTTGATATTGACCAAATTTTGACCGTATCACCCTTTAGTTCAAGCACTGAACTAGCAATGTTGATTTTTAAATTCATGAATTGACAACCGGAAAACTATGAAAAACAGCGCAGGGCCATTTTTTCGCCAGGGGTGCGTTTTGAACCATCCTACCCTACGTATTCCAATAGACCTTTTCGATGCTGAACCGTCTTTCTCTATCTATCACACATGTATGAATCGACGGTGTATTTTCCCACTAATGTGTTTCCCTCTTGCTCGCACTCGTTGGATTTAAATTGTACAGTAGTTGCGCCGATTAGACGTCGAGAAGCTCTATAGAGTTCTCTACCCCCTTTAGTATTAGTGAGAAGTTTAACTAACACATGCATTTTACTGGTTGAAAATAAAAAACAAACCGCTGTCAAGTCGAACACTTTGACAGCTGATTTCTTGGTTGAAAATAATAAACAGATCGATTTTACACGGCTATGCTCGCTAGGTTGTATTAGTGAGATCTTGCGTCGAGAAGTCAATAAGACCAGTCAGATGTTGTCCCTTCATATTTGTGCACGGCCGATGAGATCAACCCAAAAAAAAAGCCTCAATAATTTGCTGGAAAATGAGGAAAATATACCAAAATTTAATAGTAGTACCAATAGACCAAGAAAATCCAATTGTTAGAACTCTGGCATTTTTTCCTTGAAAAAGTGCGAAAAAACTGGAAAACAGTAAGTAAATCGCACTTTTTGCGATTAATGAGTAAAGTAAAATCAAATTTGGGTTGATCTCGTTGGCCGTGTAGTTGGTAATTTTCCATGTAAAATATCACATGATTTTCATGTGTTCACACATAAACAGAATCCACCCAGAAGTACACATGATATTTGTGAGTCAAATGAACAGTATGTGTGGTTATACATGAATTTGATGTGTACACATAAGAACTATGTGTCCGACATATATAGATATATATATCATTTGTTTATCACATTGCAAAAATTCATGTGTGGGACACATAAAAATTCGCATTGAATTTTTATTAGTGTAGGCCCTTTTCACAAGAACCCTACCCGATGGTGTTGTAAGTTTGCGTAGACGTATTCGGTTCACGCGAAAAGGTCTTAACAGGTTTTGTGTACAAAAGTTGATAGGCACGTCTCAAATGTTACGCGAGTATTATTCATGTGTTCATTTTAAGAACACAGGGCCCCGCTGTTGTGTCACTTTTTGTCGAGAGAGTGAACTCAAATTCATCCATGCACTCGTCTATAGAGATTTTCACGTCTGGTTGTATTAGGTTTTGCGCCGTCGGGGTTAACCTCAATCTGATGACAGTTCAGTGGTACTGTTTACGTGGACTTAGTCGATTTTTTCTTGGGTGGATTTTCTCGATATTTTTTCAGACTGCAGTGAGATGTAAACCACACTTCTGAAATGTCCACGAGCAACATCCTAAAATTAGGAAATTTTAGAATATATTTTTTTCGAAAAAACGACTAAGTGCTTGTAAACAGTACCATTGAACTGTCAAAAAGATTCAGCCGATTAACACTGAGTTCATTAGTGACGTCACGCTGCAGTACCTGATTGGTGCGATTTGAGAGAGCGTGTTAGTGAATATCCGAGGAAAATACATAACAAATCGATGTCAAACTCATTTTGACAGATCTACTTTCATACATTTTTTAGGTTAGCCAGAGGAAAATAATAAACAACTTTACACGGCGTTGCCCCCGCTAGTGTGCGTGCGTTAAACGTCACTAATCTCTATTGGGGGTGCCGTTGTTTGACCAATTGAGCGCGAACCAATTGAGCTGTGAAATAGCTGTTTGGCCTGTTGAGCTGTCAAATCATGACCAACAACAGAAAAGAGCACATCAGCTATTGCGAACAAAACTTTCGGAACCCGTTTTCTCGTGGCTTAAGGCTCGCCTACGCAAACTAACACCATCTTTGGGGAAAATTTCCTCTATCGATTGGCGAGGAAAGAATAATCAACGTTGTGTTTATAAAACTTGATAGTACCATTTCAATTGAACGCTGGACGTCGTTTCTGCACTTCTTTGCCACCCAGAGCGCTAGTGTTGCTACGCTAGCTCCACCTGTTGTAATAAAATTTAAACTCAGTTCGATCATGTTTGCAACAGATGTCGCTAGATGCGCTATTGTAAAGGACCGTATTATGGTCTATCATACTATTTCATTGCTAATGCAATAATACATTCATTTACGCTATAAAATAGCACAAACTTAAAGTAAACACTAAATATGATTGAGTTATATTTGTTTTCTTATAAATAAGCAATAGCTTTCGCAGTCAAAATCGTATTAAAGTAATTGATATTTACAACGGCTGTCCAGTATATGTATCATTACCATTCGCCTTCGGTAGTAAATTTTGACAGCCCGTGAGTGTGTGATGCAGAGCGGAAGATAAACAAATCGTTCTCTTTTTCAGTGGTTTCAAACTAATTCCTCCTCAGGTTCGTCAATAAGTTTATTAATATTTTCAGCTTATGAAAACATTCCGTATCGGAAATCGGGAATGCTTCGAAGAGTTACAATCCCGGTTTGTGATCGTGATCGTGTGGACGATTAGAATTTTAAAATAATCTGTTACTTTATGCGAAAAAGTGCAGAAATTTTGAAACATAGGAGTTTTATTTCATCATATTTCAGGTTTGCATTTTGAAGTAGTAAAATGCCCGTAAAGTGTTGTGTGTTTGGCTGCAACAACAAGTCCGGGATAGATAGTGAAATATCGTTTCATCGATTTCCTATAAATGCAAAAGTGCGGTCGCTATACTACTTGAAAAAGTGGGTGAGGACTTTGAGACTGGGTAAAAAACTTAAGCTATCCGCAGCGAGAGTTTGTTCTCGACACTTTTCCGAGAAACAATATGAAAACATCGGTAAGTAGTATTTTTGATTGCTTGTAATATACCGTAAATTTACAATATCACCCATAGCTTTTCGACGATTGAAAAATACGGCAGTGCCAGATAAATATTTACCGAAAAAATCGAAACAAATATCCCGTCTGACAGTCTCGGTGAGTAGTGTTTACGTGTTTTATTTTGTTATTAAAAAACGGTATTGATAAACACCCATCAAATGAAAGCTTTGGAGGTGTCCGGCTATTTGACCAAACGCCGTTTGGTAGAATTTGGCCAAATGCTAGGCCGAATGCCATTTGGTCGAATACTTGAGAAGAATTCATCAATCTTCTAACAATACTATATTTCTGAATATTTCAGAACTTTAGTTTTTAAGAAGTTTTGAGATTTAAAGGAATCTTCAAGATGCTTAACTTAGAAATTGAACCCTCACTTCGTGGCACTCACAAGATCTCAGAAGGACGGGATACGTCGCCAACCACGAAACCCACAATTCAACAAATTAATAAGAAATCAGAATTTAATGTTTTTTTCCTTCTTTAAAACATGATAAGTTGTTCGAATTTTACAATGCTCGTTATTTTTGTCACTGTAAATGGTTTTGGATTTCTTTTTGAGAAAAGCTATTCAAATGTATTATGAGAAATTAGAATATGATATTTTTAGTAGATTTTTCCTTCTTTTAAACTTCAGCAGTTCTTTCGAATTTTGTTATTCTCGTTAATTTAGATACTGCGAATGGCTTTGAAAAAAATGAGAATAAGGATTCAAAAGTATGATGAGAAAACAGAAAAATAATAATTAAGGGAGACTTATTTTATCCATCTTTTAAACATGAGTAGTTATTTGGAGCAATGCTGTTCTGGTTATTTTTCGCACTGAAAATGAAACATAAAATTCGTTTTTTAGGATTTATTTATTTATTTATTTATTTTATTTATTTATTTATTTATTTCGTCAACCAACGTAGACTAGTACATATTAGAATACAGTTTTGTTTTCTTAAATTTATTTATTTATTTCGTCAACTTTGGACAAAAGGTTAAAAGTATAAAGTGTGTTAGAAATAACCGCTATTCAAATGTTTAGTTTCATGATTTCATTTCAAAATAATATGCGGTTTTCTTTCAAACCATCAAACCATGTTAAGAAACAAAGCTGAATAATCCTTCGTTTATCAATATACAACTAATCAGTATTCGGCCATATGGCATTCGGCCAAATGACCTGGAACCGCTTTGGCACATCCCGTTCATATTATGCTAGAATCTATCTGTGGGTTGGAACACAATACAAATCATATGTAAATCCCGTCCAAAAAATATTGTTAAACCCAAGAAATATATGGAAAAATAACCCCCAATAGAACATTTTCAAACTAGCTTCAAGATAAAGGAGGGATACTATGATTGCATTTGGGATGGCACCATGACTTACAACAAAAACAAAGCAATTTGAACTTTTTTTGATATGAAAGTTTTTACCGGTTCTTAAGTCACAATATGAAGTAGAATAAAGAATTTTGTATGTATTGAATGTATTAAAAATCGTAAAAAAATTTCACCCTGAGGAACAAATGTGACTCCTGATTCTTTTGATTTTATGTTATTAGTTATAGTTTAATTTGCTACTTTTAGCAACAACAACGATGTCACAGAGCACAGGATCGTTTACACAACAAGGAAATAAATTTTAATTCTATAAATAGTGATCTACAGGTAATTTAAAATTATATTAAAAAAGTAGCGCATTATAAACTACATTTTCTTAGGCGTCCGACAGCTCTAGCGATGTGCAAAGCCTGCAAAAAGATCCACTTGCTCTTTCACCTCCAAGTCATAACTGTACTTCAAGTGAGGATGAATTAATCTTTCAAACTCCAGTTCGAACATATGAGGGCACATCAGTCAAGGTGGATGCTACGAACATAGTCGATGCTAGTAGCATGTTAATTGCTGAAGAAGTTGAAGTATACACCACTGAACAAAATTCCTGGTAAGAAACTATTGCATCTTTTTACCGTTCACATCAATGAAATGAAACTCATATACTGTATTTGTTTATTCAGTTCAATAGACCTCGAAGAACTTCATTGCTCGTACTATAATAAGCAAAGAAATTCAGGAGTTCTGGCCTTTCAGAGTAACTTAGGCATCGATACTTCTGAAGAACCAAGTTCTTCTTCAACTCATGTTGAACAGCCGTACGTATTTCTGTTTTTTTGTTTCATACATTATTTACAAATGTTATATTGGTATGTAATCAGGCCGTATAAAACGTTGCTCAACTTTTTGGCTCAGCTCTGGTACTATCTTCGGTCCCAAGCTAATCGATTCACCCCTCGAAACATAGGAAAATCCACTAACCCCTCATTTTATCTGTCAAACTTTCATAGCAAATCAAAACAAACATTGTGTAGTACTAGAATTTTGACTAGAAAGGGAAACGTTAATCGATTTGCTTGGGACCAATAGGCTAGTCAAGTAGTGAACCAATTTAAAATCGATAGTTTCGTATTGATTGTTGGTACTACCATAGAGGTAACTCTAAGACTAGAATGTCCCGAAGAAACGAGCTCAACTTTTTGGCTCAACTCTGCTACTATCTTCGGTCCCAAGCTAATCGGTGCACCCCTCGAAACATGGGAAAATCCACGAACCCCTCATTTTATCTGTCAAACTTTCATAGCGAATCAAAACAAACATAGTGTAGGTATGGAATTTATACTAGAATGGGGTACGTTAATCGATTTGCTTGGGACCAATAGGCTAGTCAAGTAGTGAGCCAATATAAAATCGTTAGTTTCGTATTAATTGTTGGTAATACTCGGTATATCTGTCATAAGTATATCCATTTAATGCAGTTTTTGCTTATTTCAGCCTCAAAAATCCTATCCAGAGTATTCTCCATCCAGATGTGCTGGTTGTAAGCAATCTAACCGACGACGAGATCAAATATTTAACAGGACATTCGAAAAACGAGTTTAACGTCATTTTTGACTTCGTTTTGTCAGAGCACATTAACGTCGTTTGGCCTTATCAGAGTCTTCCTTTGAAAGAGCAATTATTAATGACACTGATGAAATATCGACTAAATTATGATTTTATATTCTTGGGTACTGTTTTCAAAATAAGTCATAAAGCAGTTTCTACAGTATTTCGACATTGGACACATCTGTTGTACGGTGCGTTTTCTACAGTCAATTTTTGGAAAACCAGAGCAAAAGCTGAGGAGTTGTATACAGTTATACTTGATTGCACAGAAATTGCAATAGAAAAACCTACCTTACCTGAAAAACAGCAAGCCACATGGTCATCCTACAAAAATTGCAACACCTTCAAGGGATTAGTTGGAATCGATGAAGCTGGAACTGTAATCTTTGTATCCGATCTTTTTGGTGGCGCTGCTTCAGACGATGTCATCGTTGCAAGATCTAGTGTTCTTGATCTGTTGGCCGAAGGGGATTATATACTGGCAGATCGAGGATTTGAAGCAACCGACGCACTAGCAGAAAAAGGAATTATACTGAATAAACCCCCAAAGAAGAAAGGAGAACAAATGAGCGAAGAAGATGTCGCACGCACTAGAGCCTTAGCATCAAGGAGGGTGAATGTAGAACGAATAATTGGATTAGTGAAAAAAAACCGAATTTTAACACAGAAGGTTCCACACCATTTATTTGATGTTATTTCTAGAATCTTTAGGCTACTGTTTATGTTGGTAAACATTAAACCATCCATATGCCAATCAATCGATCCCATTTGCAAATGTAAGAAAAATTAATAATAATAAAAAGGAAAATTAATAACAGGTGAACTATGCAAAGGCTGAAAGCCTCTATAGTAAAGAAAAAAAGAAAAGAAATAAATTAAAAACAAATTGCGATGGGTGGTGCCATTCACTATTCGGGGTCACTGTCGTAACTTGGGGCACTGTTTAAGTCACAGTAGGTTTAGTAGGTGGTGTATAAATACACCAGGACGATTCGGAGAACCTAGAACATCTGTTATGGATAGAAAGGATCGTAAATGATACACACTATGTATAAGTAAGTGTGGAACTTCTGGGAAGTTTCTGGTTCCGAGAACTCTTGAAGCTCACACAAATTTACAGAAGATACATAGAGCAGCTTCCCAGAAGTTATCAGAATCCATTAGTAGTTCTTGAAAGATCTTTGAAATTTTCAGCACTTCCTTAACGTCCTCGGTGGTTCCCAGAAGTACTCGGAACATTCCGGTACCTCTAAGAAACTTCCCAGAAGTTCTCGAAATTTAATGGAAATTCTTGGAACTTTTCTGAAGTTCTCAGAAATCTACAGAAGTTTTCAAAACTTCCCAGAAGTTTTCAAAACTTCCCAGAAGTTCTCGGAACACCTAGAAGTAAGTTTTTAGAACTTCCCATAAATTCTCAGAACTTCCCAGAAGTTATCGAAGCATCTGGGAAGTTCTCAAAATTTCCGAGAAATCCTTGATAATGCTAGGAAGTTCTTGTAATTTTTGGGAAATTCTCTGAACTTCTGAGAAGTTCCCTGAATTTTTGGAAAGTTCTGGAATTCCTGAGAGATTCGTGTAATATCTATAAAGTTTTTGGAATATCTGGGAAAATTACGTAATTTCTGAGAAATTTCCTAATTTCTGTGAAATTTTCGGAGTTTCTGTGGAATTCTCGGAACTTCTGGGAAGTTCTTGATTTTTCTGCGAAGTTCTAGAAATATTACCACGAATAATACTGTCAAAAATAGTGATTTTAGTGACCATGTTGAAGAAAAATCAAGGCGAAAAAAAGCAATCGTAAGCCACGTTGGTACTATGTATTAGCGGAGGTTTTCAGGATACATGAGTAAGTGAGTATTCGGAATGTCATTATAAGCTTTTTATATATTTTTATTTTTCTTCAAACCCGAAAGTCTTACAATATTCCTCACAAAATACATTTTTATAAAACGAATCCAGTGTTGGTAAAACCTTATCCATGAACTCTTTGTCGTACTGTACGATTTCTGTATGGATTCCTTTTAAAGTATAAACAACAAAATGGCAAACCTTCGTTTGCGTCACGTGCATCTGCGTTTGTATCTGGTAAAAATATTTATGATTTGGTTTTAGGTGTCCGTCTGTATCCAAAAACGGCGCCTTAACCGCTTCACTATAACGAATGCTATAAGGACATTTTATTTCAACAATTTCATTGCCACACTCGCTTATGGCATCTGGTGATGCCGCTAAATAATGCCTTCGCGTATCGATATATATTCCGCATTTTCGAAATGTTTTTGAATTATAACGATGATTAATGAAACCCTTAAAAGCAATATCCTCGTGCTTTGTTCCCCAAGCAATCGCCGGTATGTTTTGAAGAGTTGCACGTTTAAAGTTGAAACGTGCGGGAATGACACTACATGCCGTGCTTTTCTTCGATGCAGTTTGCATGGCTGTTATTACATCCTTAATTCTAGAGGCCGTCAATCGAGATTTTCTCGCCTCGAACCATTTCGGCGATGTATTTTGTCCTCGAGTCAATTCCTCCATATTGATCACCAATGCCTCATCGACAAAATTCAGTCTATCTACCGTGGTCTCGTAAATAGACTTCTCGAGGTATTGATGGTCGTTAGCAATTCCGTGCATATTTGCTTGCAGACTCCAGTGCATGCTGGGATTTAAATTATAAGCAACGGTTAAGTTCATTAACCGTTCAGTAGCATCACCTTGCCTAAGACTAGTTTTGGGGGTAAACGGCACTGAAAAAATATTGTTGATAGGCTCGTTGACTGATTTTCTTGGGGCGTTTTTAGGGGGCCGATGCCAAATTTGTAACGCATTTGTGCACCCCTCGTCTTGTAGAACTACTCCTAAAATCATTAAAAAAGGCATAACATTATTCAATCAGATTTTTCCATCATCCGTAAAGTAGACGATTATAAAGTTAATATTATTTTCACAGACAGGCATAAAGTTCTTCATACCAATCATTGTTCATTCATTTAGGCTTTGATTAAAGGTTTAACCAGCCGTCATTGATTTTTCGAAAACCCATAGCAGTTTTTTCGTTCAAATCAAAAATTCTGCCCACGAAAATGTGTTCATTGTGTCTGATCCTAGATCGAAAAAACTGCTTTTGATTTTTGAAAAATTAATGACGGCTGGTTGAACGTGGTTTAAACTCGGAAAACAAGTTTTTATAACAAATATTCAATATGGGAACCTTCTCACCCGTTCACACGAGAAACTTTTTGGCACATATAAACAAAATTTTCCGGAAACATGTTTTCTGGTTTTTGCTTCCCATGTGTACAGCGCTTAACTAATGACCCAGACAACCAGAAGTCGTATAACAATGTACAGACAGTATCGTAAATTGTTACAGTTTAAGTCAAAATCGCATATAAGAATGGCATACCTCACATTATGTTTAAGTTAAGTCGTATAGAATGCAAATTTCCGACTTATATACGATGACTCATTTTTCCGTCGTTCTGTATCACAAATTAAATCGGATTACATCGTAAGGCATTTCAAAATGAATTTGTTATTAAGATTAAATCGTATATGATGTTAAATCAACTCGTTTATAATTAAATTAAAATATGCACGTATATGTTTTTTACTTTTTTCGTATAAGCCTTTTATTTGCATTCTACCAGATATATTATATTAACAATATGATCCACTCTTTCGCTTAGCTGGCGAACCGAATTTTTAGCGATGAAAGCACCTCTGTGGCCAAAAAGACTACCAATGTATTTGTTTATCGTCACGAGGGGTAAACCAAATGAAAATTTGTTTAATATTTCTAATGAATGTATTTCAGCATTTTATATTATTTGATGACAGCTGTGATAGGTCAGACAAATTTTAAAGTAATATACACAATGTAATTAATGAAAATAATTTGACTCTTAGTTTTGTAATAAGTGCTATATTCGCACCCCTCGATTGTAATTGAATGATTGTTGCTGAACTTTTTCAACGCTAGATGGTGCGTGAAGCAATATTTTGCGGGTCACCATTGCAACATTTGGAAAAGGCATGAATGGATCATATTGTTAATATGATATATTTGATTCTATACGATTATTTTGTTTGTATGTATGTTTGTATATCATGAAAACAACTTTGAATATACGTGCATTCTGGTTATCTGGGGATTGTAATGTTTATTAGTTGGTAGTGTCGCCACTGGAGTGTCTAGTATGGAGTTTGACGTTTCACATTACCGCCATCTCTTGAGTGCTCTGCCCTTCACAACGAGCTCTACATATAGTCGCTATATTTATAGTCTGGTGAATATAATTCAGAAGCGGAACCAATTCGATATATTGATGAGAAACAATCACAATGCTAAAACCGCGCACAAATACCAATAGCACCATCGGATAGGGGAAACTTTTCTTGAACATGATGCTGTTGGTTTGAGTAGACAAGTTTAAATTTACTAGAAAACAGTCACCGAAGTTTTGTAAGTTTTCTGTTGTTTAACCGCATATGTTCTATTGGTTCCGCTTTTTGACAGTTCAAATTGGTTCTCGAAATCCTGTACACCATCGCTGGTAACAGGAGGCGTTTCGGTGAGCGCCCAGTGACGGAAGAATTTGTGCTGTTCGTACTATCCACGCTTCACATTCGACACAGTAGAGTGGATGATGAAGATCCATTCGCATCATTCGCATCTTTCGGATCGATCGCATAGATCGCATCGTTCGCATCACTCGCATCATTCGCATCATTCAGTCTGACCCAATGTAATGTAAACAGGTGTGGCCCAGGAGATAGTCGTCTCTTTCATTCCTCCGCTGTTTAAATGGATGATGGAGTTTGACGTCAACCATTTAAATATCGGGAGAACGAAAGGGACGACAAACTCTTAAGACCTGACCTGTTTACAAATCGCACCAATACGAACACGCCTGGAGAGGACTAGCTCCAATGAGCTGGATTACCGAGATGAAGCATGCTATGCGTTTCCGTTGATTTTTTGGTTTACTAATACAACAATATTTCACAATCTGCTTCACCTCTCTCTGTAACACATTAGACTAGCTCACAGTATGCTCAACAGATGGCGATAATGTAGAATGAACTGTAGTAAACATTTAAAACCTACCAGTCGTTATAAAGTCTTCAATACAACATAAAAGCGCCGCTATATGCTTGCAGGCAGAGCTGTTTCCTGCTCCAGCAACGCAGCCACATTGTGACTTTGTTATTTTTTTTGCAATACTGCAAACTTCAAGTTTTATTTGATAGTTCTGCTGCTTTCTCATGGTGGCAGCGCAAAATCCTCTGATTTGGATTACGGCTTCTGAAATCTGAACAAATCAATTTGTTAAATATAATTTTCAAGGTTGCAAATATTCATTTCAGCTTAAACAATCTTTTTTTTATTATGAAATAATTAGATGCCATGATCATATTTTGAATTGGTAGGATACAACAAAATGTTGCAAAGAATGTGTTTGACATATTAAACCTGTTTATTTCACTTCATGAGAGTCACAATCAGCGATTTTTCACACACTCACTCAATCACTCACTCACTCACTCGCTCAATCACTCACTCACTCAGTCACTCACTCAGCGATCAGAAAATCGCTGATTTTGACTCATAGAAAGCCACATTTACAGGTTTTATGTTACAAACGCATACTTTGTAATCTCTTCTTGTAAGTTACAAGTAAAACATGTCATCATACCATCTGTTGGTTTTATTATTCCAGAAAACATTATTTTAGCTGAAATGAGTATTTGCAACCTTGATTAATTTTATCATGCAGTAAACCCTTCATCAGTCGTCTGTCATTAACAGGGTAATATAAAAAATCTGTAAAATCTAATCAAAACTTCTTTTTAATGAGTTCTACTACCAAGTATTGACTTAAAGAGGGTTCACTGCACAAGTATACACTTAACGGTAACCGTAATATACTCAATAATAACTTTGAAATATTCAATATTGATTGTAAAATACGCATTTTCGAGGGCTGGGACTACTCATCAAATAAGTAAAATTAAATGAGTAAAGTTATTCAAAAATGATTAACAGCTACTCATTTTTGTAGTAAAACAGGTAAATTTTAACTCATTTAATGAGTAGTCCCAGTTTCTCTCGAAAATGCGTACTTTATAGCCATTGTTGAGTGTTTTTCAGCTACCGTGTTCTAAACAACAAAATCTACATTCTATTGTACAACTCTACTAGTATTCTACAACTACGAAAGTCATTGAAGTTTAACATATTTTCTAATAAAGAAATGAACAATAACCTTGATTCATCCACATACTGGTGATAAGTGCCTTACACATCTAATATTTAACGTGTTTATTTAACATTTTGTTACTACCGCGTAGGATTTCATAAAATGCCTGGGTTTAAGACACTCAGAATCAGTTCCCCAGAATTATCGACAACAAGTCGAGGTGTGAGAGGGAACAAATAGAAAAATTAGTTTACATTAATACAAACATTAATTCATCAGTAAAGAGTAGGTTTCCAAACACTACAATGACTATTATGTTATCAAAAATATGGAGAGCAAAGATGCTACGCAGAATGTTCCAACTTTCAAATCATTGATAAATCATGGTAAACAAAGGCATTTTCTTGTTTTAGGGGATGAAATCTAATACATTTCTCCTACCGTGCCTTAACTAACTATGCTATTTGAGGCTCCAAAACGTTTACGTCCCCTACAATTTTGTAAGATGCAGATGTTTCAGTATTCTTTTCTTTTTAGTTATAACTTGTTTATTTTATCGTACTTTAACGCATTGAAAATATAGAACATAGGTAATTGTCAAGAAATTCAAGAACAAAAACATCAATTGGGTTCTTTAGGGATATTGTAGTAATGACATATTCGTAATCTGCATTAAAGATGGAACCGAAATCATAAATTCAATCAACTTTGGTGCACTGGAAGAGTATGATAACATTAGCATAAATCACCATCTTAGTGCCCCTCGGTGGTACTTCAGTATGGGGCGAGCTGTCAATTTGTTAGCTTTATGTCAAAAAGCGAAGTGATTATTTTGCTTTAAATTTTGATTTAAAAATCGAGTTGAAAGTCTACGGGGTTGAAAAAAATATCATTGTGCACAGAAAACGAAGCTTAATTGCCTGTCACCCCAAAAGGCCTGGGTTCAATCCCAGTTGGTGCCGCTGGATTTTCTGAAGCATAAAATCCCTAATCACGGGAAGAAAAACCGTTGGTCCCCGGTCCATAAGTTGATGGGTAGGGTCTAGGTGTGGGAGCTGCCTCCTTGGCGTTGGTAGCATTGGTACTCGGTACGGAAAACAAGTCAAAGAAAAAAAAAAGAAAACTAACTATTAAAGAACTCAATTCTGCTAACAATACTCAGTAATAACATTTGTTACCTGTACTTTAAAAATTAAAATTAAAAAACTGTAAAACCAAAGCTTCCCGATGTAACAATTTTTAACGATAGGTGAACCTCCCCTTCCCCCACTTTACGCGTTACGTAATTTATGGATTCAGCCTTGGTGATAAAGTAGCCTTGATCGAACCATTACAAAAAATGCAAATCCGTCTCTGGTGATTAAGGATTAAAAGGCTGGGTATTGTAAACATGACTAATAATTTAAAAAAAAATCCACAACATTACAACAGTAGAGCTTCGCTAACTGAAACCTGATTAATTGACATTTAGCGATCGGCATTCTAACTGCTCGATAATTGAAACTTAAGCCAACTTTCAGTTCAAAGACGTTTCAGTTAAAAGTCTTTCAGTTAGCGAGCGTCTAATGTATTACTAAACCATATAATCTACTTCTACAAATCTAGCTAAACATACATTGGTACGACTCGTAAGGAAACATTACAGAAGTTTTTTTACAGTTCAAGCCATAAAAACTAATAACACTGATTATTAGATAAACAAATGCAAGTTCGAAATACTCTTCTTTTTCTTATTTGCAATCGATTATTTCTTGAAGTGCAAAAAAGGTTAATTAGCATAATCTATTGTAAGCATTTTCAGGTAGTGTGAACATTAATTATTGAAGATTGCTTGAATTATGAATGATGAAAAAATTTAACAACTCATGATTGAACAAAAATATGAATTAATAAGCGCCGATTTTTTCACCATCGCTTAAGTCCTCGTTTAACCAGGTTTAACTATATGGGTTAACATTTAAGAGGGGTGAAGAAATGGGTCCAAAAACTGCTAATATACCGAACATTTTTATCAAAATTCACAAAATTGAACATATTTGAAGATCTGTAGCATTGTTTTCAATTGCGCATAGTAATCTACCAGCGTCAAAAATTTCAGAAACGTTGATGAGAAACAAAAAAAGAATCCGTTTTTGTCCAGTACTGCAGCATCAAAATTAATCCATCAATTATTGATCTTTATTAAATATGATTCGATGAACATTAGTCTCAATAATATAAAATAAAATGTAAAGAATAAAAAAAATGTTTCATTACGAGTCAATTTACACACAAAGAAAAAATGAAAAAGAAACCTTCGTATAACTCATGTTTTTCATGAATTTATCTTTAAACAGGAGTCTACCATTTTTATAACTGTTTAACGCGGTTCTCTCTTCAAAATATTGATATGGTACTGTTACTATAAACCAGCTTAATTTGTCTCTAAACTCTGCATCTAATGGTAGATAGGGTGGTGCTTCTTGGAAATCTGATGGATCCAGTGGAGGCACTACTTGTACACTTTTTACAAAACTATTGTTGAGGTGCTTCTCTCTGTATAAATTTACTCTAAAAAACTAATCCGTTAATAATCATAATAATAATACTTATAATACGCTAAACACTCGTGTACGGGAAAGTGGGGCAAGATGGCCACGCTAAGGAAACTCTAATACAATTGCTCTGTTTTGTCAAACAATAGTTCTCTCTATTGCCTTAAAAAAAATTCAATGGTTGGCTTATGAAAAAAAAATTGGGGCATTTTAGCTCATAGTTGTGGTCAATGTCACCGATTTCAACCAAACTTTGGCAGGATTTTATAGAATTTTATAAATTATATCTTTGAATAGAGATTACTCCGCAACCAAACAATTTCTGTTCTTGACCCACCATTTTTAAGGGATTTTAATGTAGAATTTGATGATTTTATCAAACTTTGATTTGTGATAATCAAACTATTGTAGAGAAAGATAGATTATACTAAAGCATCCGAATGATTAAAAAGGGCCCTTTTTCATACCGCTCTGAGTTTGTTGCTATTCAAGATTTTGGCCTGAAATTCCCTTCACGTATTGGAATGCCTAACTACTAGATGTGTTTGAAAAATCAAATGATTTAAACATATGGTTCCTAAAACTCTTAAAAAACCAGGGTCGCAGCCCAAGCCAAGCATTTTAGAACAAAATACAAAAAGGTGTTTTCTTAGAATATCAAAATAAGCATCTTGGCAAAGCTTGGTTGAAATCGGTGCAATTGACTTCAACTTTGTATACACTTGAGCTGGAATGACCCAAATTTATTATATATACTTTTTTGCTACCAACCCTAATAAAAATTGTATGGTTAATTTGCTTAACGACGTGTTCTGGGTATCATCCAAACCATTTGTGGAATAGTTCAATGATTTGGGTTATCGTTCGTTTATGTTTTTTTTTATTAGGGAAGGAGCTTCAACAAAAATATAGGTACAAACAGTTTCTCTGTCAAAAATTGGATAGCTGTTATATCTTGATATTCTTTGCAAAGTATATCACATTAGGCATTCTTCAAATAGATTTCATAAGGTTCAGCATAAAGATGTTCAATTTTTTCTATGTTTTTGAACTTTAAACATAAGAAAGTCTTAACAGTGCTTGATGTTTAACTGTCATGATGAATTTGTTTGTTTTTCTTGTATGCGATTTTTGTATGGAATGAATTTTTGGCATTAAAACCCTAATAGAATTGATAGTGATTGTCTTGCCCCACCCAATATAAGCATTTTAAATCACTATACAATAATTTATTAAAAGCTAAATTAACATGAAGGGTAGAGCACAACTTCGGCATAAGCGCCCCAATCACCACTATTTCTCGGCTGTCCTTCATCCAACTGAGTAGATATTCTGTAAATAACTAGATTATGGCGGATAACATATGATTTGACGATTGACTTGTACCGTTTGACCTGTAAAAGGTCAAATTTGAGCCAAACGTCAAATCATGTGTTCCCTACCAGAAAATCAGACAGATTGTGGCGGCCATAAGCGCTCGTAAAATGCTGGATACAATTGTTACCATTGCAAAAAATTAAACTTATTTTATAACACCAAACAATTATATGTTTTGGCCGTTTTGTCATCACAAGCATAAATCATCTACAGTGTTTAATACTCGGCTCCGTTAAGCTCCCGCGATTGAGCCTTTCAAATAAACGAATAGGAAAAAAACATCTACAGTGTTTACCACAATGTATTTTTTCCAAATGTTACCAATGTTAGGATTACGAATTTAATTATCAAAACCTGTGGTTTTGAGGCGCTTCTATTTTTTTTCCCATATGGCCATCTTGCCCCACTTTTCCCTATTCAGTGTATTCTAAAATTTAGAGATATATTGCTAAAGTAATTATGATATACCTTCTAATCAACTGGGCCTTTGTGCCGCTGGTGGATGCTCCAAGACTGACTGCTTCCGCTTTTAAATCCGCAACCGTTAACTGTGGTTCTTCAGCACTGGTCGATTTGCAAGTCGGGGTTTTCCTACGGAAAATAAACGGTTTTAACCCTTATGTGATCGACAGGGTACCCGGGTACCTTTTCAGATTTCAAGTTAATAAATTATGAAGTTATTTTCACCACAGAAAACCAGAATTCAGTGACATTTTAGAACTCATGGATTGACAACTTTTCGTGAAGAAAGATTTCAAATTGCAGCAAGGGGCTTCGGAAGGGGGGGTCGTGAAATTGTTTACCCTTTAAAAGCTCAACAAGGGTACCCGGGTACCCACAAAATTGAACTGCTTGCTACTGCGGCCAATTTTAACCGATTATGAATCTTCAATTTGGAATAGTCTGGTTCCCGGAAATCCGGATTTTCTGTATAATGTTCCAGAACTAACCATTTTCTTGGCACTTTCGCTAGAATTTTGACTTTAAACTCCAGTTGAACGAGATTTGCGATAACTGCTAATTTCTTTTCGTTTGCTTTTGATGTGCTTGTAATTTTTAAACAATTTTTTTTCTGAGGATTGAAAGTCCAGAGAAATGTGAGTTTATTTCTAGCACAGCAGAGACTGCAAAAACTCCATACAACATTGATCCACAACGTTTATACCGTTACAGAGATTGAACCCCAGGAAAACTCAATAAAATAAAAATTGCATGAGTTTCATCCTAAATTTTTCACCACCACTCGATTATTCACTTTTTCCAAAATGGCCGTTCCATGGACATTTAGTCAGATACAAACAAATAATGAGAAAAGTTTCTTTAAAAAAAAAATAAAATTTAGAGCATTCTATCCAAGCCCATTCCGGGGACAATCTGTCATATAGCCACGAAAATATGATGAATAGTCTACTGCTGAAAATTCATGAATTTGTAGGAACATCCTTCCAAACAACTTCTATGGCCACTAGAGACCCTACGGAAACCTGCTCCGAAATTGCCGTTCCGGGGACAACCCATCGGATGATCACAAAATTATGATGAACAGTCTTCTGCTGTAAATTCATGAATTTTGATACCCATATTGCAGGGGTTTCTTCCCAAACACTTATATGGCCACTAGAGACCCTACGGGAACCTACTCCGGAATGGCCGTCCCGGGGACAATCCATCGGATGATCACAAAATTATGATAAACAGTCTCCTGCTGTAAACATATGAATTTTGATACCCATATTGCAGGGGTTTCTTCCCAAACACTTATATGGCCACTAGAGACCCTACGGGAACCTACTCCGGAATGGCCGTCCCGGGGACAATCCATCGGATGATCACAAAATTATGATGAACAGTCTTCTGCTGTAAATTCATGAATTTTGATACCCATATTGCAGGGGTTTCTTCCCAAACACTTATATGGCCACTAGAGACCCTACGGGAACTTACTCCGGAATGGCCGTCACGGGGTCAATCCATCGGATGATCACAAAATTATGATAAACAGTCTCCTGCTGTAAATTCATGAATTTTGATACCCATATTGCAGGGGTTTCTTCCCAAACACTTCTATGGCCACTAGAGGCCCTACGGGAACCTACTCCGGAATGGCCGTCCCGGGGACAATCCATCGGATGATCACAAAATTATGATAAACAGTCTCCTGCTGTAAATTCATGAATTTTGATACCCATATTGCAGGGGTTTCTTCCCAAACACTTCTATGGCCACTAGAGGCCGTACGGGAACCTGCTCTGGAATGGCCGTTCCGGGGACAATCCGTCGGACGACCACAAAATTATGATGAACAGTCTCCTGCTGTAAATTCATGAATTTTGATACCCATATTGCAGGGGTTTCTTCCCAAACACTTCTATGGCCACTAGAGGCCCTACGGGAACCTACTCCGGAATGGCCGTCCCGGGGACAATCCATCGGATCATCACAAAATTATGATGAACAGTCTCCTGATGTAAATTCATGAATTTTGATACCCATATTGCAGGGGTTTCTTCCCAAACACTTCTATGGCCACTAGAGGCCCTACGGGAACCTACTCCGGAATGGCCGTCCCGGGGACAATCCATCAGGTGATCACAAAATTATGATGAACAGTCTCCTGCTGTAAACATATGAATTTTGATACCCATATTGCAGGGGTTTCTTCCCAAACACTTCTATGGCCACTAGAGGCCCTACGGGAACCTACTCCGGAATGGCCGTCCCGGGGACAATCCATCGGATGATCACAAAATTATGATAAACAGTCTCCTGCTGTAAATTCATGAATTTTGATACCCATATTGCAGGGGTTTCTTCCCAAACACTTCTATGGCCACTAGAGGCCGTACGGGAACC
Source organism: Ochlerotatus camptorhynchus (assembly GCF_037179485.1). Classification (NCBI taxonomy): domain Eukaryota; kingdom Metazoa; phylum Arthropoda; class Insecta; order Diptera; family Culicidae; genus Ochlerotatus; species Ochlerotatus camptorhynchus. The sequence goes on along the minus strand of NW_027040493.1, from coordinate 509,287 downwards.
TGCTCTGGAATGGCCGTTCCGGGGACAATCCGTCGGACGACCACAAAATTATGATGAACAGTCTCCTGCTGTAAATTCATGAATTTTGATACCCATATTGCAGGGGTTTCTTCCCAAACACTTCTATGGCCACTAGAGGCCCTACGGGAACCTACTCCGGAATGGCCGTCCCGGGGACAATCCATCGGATCATCACAAAATTATGATGAACAGTCTCCTGATGTAAATTCATGAATTTTGATACCCATATTGCAGGGGTTTCTTCCCAAACACTTCTATGGCCACTAGAGGCCCTACGGGAACCTACTCCGGAATGGCCGTCCCGGGGACAATCCATCAGGTGATCACAAAATTATGATGAACAGTCTCCTGCTGTAAACATATGAATTTTGATACCCATATTGCAGGGGTTTCTTCCCAAACACTTATATGGCCACTAGAGACCCTACGGGAACCTACTCCGGAATGGCCGTCCCGGGGACAATCCATCGGATGATCACAAAATTATGATGAACAGTCTTCTGCTGTAAATTCATGAATTTTGATACCCATATTGCAGGGGTTTCTTCCCAAACACTTATATGGCCACTAGAGACCCTACGGGAACCTACTCCGGAATGGCCGCCCCGGGGACAATCCATCGGATGATCACAAAATTATGATAAACAGTCTCCTGCTGTAAACATATGAATTTTGATACCCATATTGCAGGGGTTTCTTCCCAAACACTTATATGGCCACTAGAGACCCTACGAGAACCTACTCCGGAATGGCCGTCCCGGGGACAATCCATCGGATGATCACAAAATTATGATGAACAGTCTTCTGCTGTAAATTCATGAATTTTGATACCCATATTGCAGGGGTTTCTTCCTAAACACTTATATGGCCACTAGAGACCCTACGGGAACTTACTCCGGAATGGCCGTCACGGGGTCAATCCATCGGATGATCACAAAATTATGATAAACAGTCTCCTGCTGTAAATTCATGAATTTTGATACCCATATTGCAGGGGTTTCTTCCCAAACACTTCTATGGCCACTAGAGGCCCTACGGGAACCTACTCCGGAATGGCCGTCCCGGGGACAATCCATCGGATGATCACAAAATTATGATAAACAGTCTCCTGCTGTAAATTCATGAATTTTGATACCCATATTGCAGGGGTTTCTTCCCAAACACTTCTATGGCCACTAGAGGCCGTACGGGAACCTGCTCTGGAATGGCCGTTCCGGGGACAATCCGTCGGACGACCACAAAATTATGATGAACAGTCTCCTGCTGTAAATTCATGAATTTTGATACCCATATTGCAGGGGTTTCTTCCCAAACACTTCTATGGCCACTAGAGGCCCTACGGGAACCTACTCCGGAATGGCCGTCCCGGGGACAATCCATCGGATCATCACAAAATTATGATGAACAGTCTCCTGATGTAAATTCATGAATTTTGATACCCATATTGCAGGGGTTTCTTCCCAAACACTTCTATGGCCACTAGAGGCCCTACGGGAACCTACTCCGGAATGGCCGTCCCGGGGACAATCCATCAGATGATCACAAAATTATGATAAACAATTTCCTGCTGTAAACATATGAATTTGGATACCCATATTGCAGGGGTTTCTTCCCAAACACTTCTATGGCCACTAGAGGCCCTACGGGAACCTGCTCTGGAATGGCCGTTCCGGGGTCAATCCATTGGATGATCACAAAATTATGATGAACAGTCTCCTGCTGTAAATTCATGAATTTTGATACCCATATTGCAGGGGTTTCTTCCCAAACACTTCTATGGCCACTAGAGGCCCTACGGGAACCTACTCCGGAATGGCCGTCCCGGGGACAATCCATCAGGTGATCACAAAATTATGATGAACAGTCTCCTGCTGTAAACATATGAATTTTGATACCCATATTGCAGGGGTTTCTTCCCAAACACTTATATGGCCACTAGAGACCCTACGGGAACCTACTCCGGAATGGCCGTCCCGGGGACAATCCATCGGATGATCACAAAATTATGATGAACAGTCTTCTGCTGTAAATTCATGAATTTTGATACCCATATTGCAGGGGTTTCTTCCCAAACACTTATATGGCCACTAGAGACCCTACGGGAACCTACTCCGGAATGGCCGCCCCGGGGACAATCCATCGGATGATCACAAAATTATGATAAACAGTCTCCTGCTGTAAACATATGAATTTTGATACCCATATTGCAGGGGTTTCTTCCCAAACACTTATATGGCCACTAGAGACCCTACGAGAACCTACTCCGGAATGGCCGTCCCGGGGACAATCCATCGGATGATCACAAAATTATGATGAACAGTCTTCTGCTGTAAATTCATGAATTTTGATACCCATATTGCAGGGGTTTCTTCCTAAACACTTATATGGCCACTAGAGACCCTACGGGAACTTACTCCGGAATGGCCGTCACGGGGTCAATCCATCGGATGATCACAAAATTATGATAAACAGTCTCCTGCTGTAAATTCATGAATTTTGATACCCATATTGCAGGGGTTTCTTCCCAAACACTTCTATGGCCACTAGAGGCCCTACGGGAACCTACTCCGGAATGGCCGTCCCGGGGACAATCCATCGGATGATCACAAAATTATGATAAACAGTCTCCTGCTGTAAATTCATGAATTTTGATACCCATATTGCAGGGGTTTCTTCCCAAACACTTCTATGGCCACTAGAGGCCGTACGGGAACCTGCTCTGGAATGGCCGTTCCGGGGACAATCCGTCGGACGACCACAAAATTATGATGAACAGTCTCCTGCTGTAAATTCATGAATTTTGATACCCATATTGCAGGGGTTTCTTCCCAAACACTTCTATGGCCACTAGAGGCCCTACGGGAACCTACTCCGGAATGGCCGTCCCGGGGACAATCCATCGGATCATCACAAAATTATGATGAACAGTCTCCTGATGTAAATTCATGAATTTTGATACCCATATTGCAGGGGTTTCTTCCCAAACACTTCTATGGCCACTAGAGGCCCTACGGGAACCTACTCCGGAATGGCCGTCCCGGGGACAATCCATCAGATGATCACAAAATTATGATAAACAATTTCCTGCTGTAAACATATGAATTTGGATACCCATATTGCAGGGGTTTCTTCCCAAACACTTCTATGGCCACTAGAGGCCCTACGGGAACCTGCTCTGGAATGGCCGTTCCGGGGTCAATCCATTGGATGATCACAAAATTATGATGAACAGTCTCCTGCTGTAAATTCATGAATTTTGATACCCATATTGCAGGGGTTTCTTCCCAAACACTTCTATGGCCACTAGAGGCCCTACGGGAACCTACTCCGGAATGGCCGTCCCGGGGACAATCCATCGGATGATCACAAAATTATGATAAACAGTCTCCTGCTGTAAATATATGAATTTGGATACCCATATTGCAGGGGTTTCTTCTCAAACACTTCTATGGCCACTAGAGGCCGTACGGGAACCTGCTCTGGAATGGCCGTTCCGGGGACAATCCGTCGGACGACCACAAAATTATAATGAACAGTCTCCTGCTGTAAATTCATGAATTTTGATACCCATATTGCAGGGGTTTCTTCCCAAACATTTCTATGGCCTCTAGAGGCCCTACGGGAACCTACTCCGGAATGGCCGTTCCGGGGAGAAACCTTAAACTGGTCCTCAAGTAAGCTGAAATTGTTTTTGAAGGAAATTCTGATACTTTGATATCGATTCCTTCAAAATTCTAACGAAAGTGCCATGAAAATGCTTAGCTCTGGAACATTATACAGGAAATCCGAATTTCCAAGAACCAGACTATTCCGTATGGACATTGTTGGCAATGTCCAGAAAGAGGATAAGTTTTTGAATCCAATGGTGCCAAAATATTCTAAATCGGTCACAATAGGCCACAGTAGCAAGTATTTCAATTTGTGGGTACCCGGGTACCCTTGTCGAGCTCTTAAAGGTGTTTTTTTTTGTCGATCACATAACGGTTAACTAAATGTTATTCTCTAAAGGACCGGAACGGATGTCTTATTTTCTAAAGTTTAATAAAACATGGCATACCTTCGTATTGGCCTTGGCGTTGGCCCCGCTGAGTCAAACCTTTGAGCGGTTCCTCTTCCTCTAGCTCCACTTGTCTTCATTTTATACGGAACGAAGATTCACGCAAAAAAACTACGATCCGGAAACCTGACCCGTTTTCATTGAATCAAAAAATAAACAAACAGTGGGTGACAGTTCGCTCTTTAGTGCGTGTGCGAGAGAGCTGAGAGAGGCAAATTAATTTACTCTCTTGGTAGTCAGGCATCAATTAAATGTATGGGGAAGAAATGTTTTAATTAATTCTACATTAAATGTGGCATTATTAAAAAATAAAAAATGTTCTAGCAGGTGCACATTTATTTTCTCTATGCACACGAACATTGCAATCATTGATAACTTTTTATGTTTATTAAAAATAATTAGTTTTATCTTTTCTCCCATACTGATTTAAAATGATGACTACCAAGGAGACTGCGCCATCTCTTAGAAAAATTTGTATTTCCATCAGTTAATTGTTGGTCTACAATATATTGAATTTGTTCCGCTTTTTGTTCAGGATTTTTGCAAGCTTCAGAATTCCAGTTTTTTGAATTTATGTTTTGGAGTCATTATTACATAAATATTTGTTATGCGAGCTGTTACAGAGATACCTTTGTCCAAAATTCTCTAATTGTTTCGATCCTTCATATTTCTAAGACTTCGAGTTTTAAAATTTTTATTTCTAAATTATATTTTTATTGCATGATTTCTCAATCAATTTCCATATGGGATCTTCAACTTCGCGTAATTTTAAGTAAAATTATTACAATCAAACAACAAATTCGCCAAAAAATGGGTTGTAGATTTTTTTGTACAATAAGGCCAGGCCATTACAAAAAAGTAGAAGGGTCTGTGCCTAGGGGCACGAACGGAAGCTTGACGTAGGACCGCTAGTGGACGGAATTAATGTGAAGAGCATTAAGTTCTTTTAATTGATCAATTATCGATTATCTCAACTGTTTCCGTTTTTGAATTGTAGGCGTACCAAATTTGTAGTAATCTTTTTCAAAGAGAAAGTTGATTAAGAGAATCAATCAAAACACTTGCACCCCTGCCTCCAAGTTTGGTTACAAGATTACAACTCTGGAGAGCATTTTGTCTGGTCGTTGGGGGTTTGTGGTTCTGAATATGGACAAATAAGCACAGATAAATTCTATTCGAACTCTTTACTGATGTAAGCTTGATGGCCCTGAAAAGGACCGTTTTATTGAAGAGGACATCCATGGCCACTTAAGCTTGGCGTGTTTAGAGTAGGTGACAGCGTCACGGACCTCATTTTCCAGGAACACCTTCAGCACACTTCGTAGATCAGACCGGAGATACGTTTGACACCACCACGGCGAGCCAGACGACCGATTGCGGTTATCTCGAAGAACTTTGCGATGACGCTTGGCGCCTCCTTTACCAGACCTTTTCCTCCTTTGCCACGACCAGTCAATTGTTGCTTGTTATGTGTGAAGAAGTGGACTAGCCACCACCTTCCTACTGCTGCTATTGCTGTTCACCACGCCGTCCGAAGCGAAAATGAGCTAATGCCTTTTACTTAAAAAACTTACTTAAAATGATCTTTATTTCTTGTGTTTGTGTGGTTTACATGTATGAATTTTTTAAGTGACACAGATGCGTCTTTTCAACTTTAGTTCATTTCAGATATTAATTATTATTTACAGTTACTAGTCCTATCAGGCCTATTTTAAAGTATGACTACCTTGGTGGGATTGGTTTGATTTGAATTGGAAAAAAGGAGACTACTTATAACTACTATTTACAACTACAACTAACCTACAACTACTATATACACCTAACCTACTATATACAAATTGCTTATCAAAGCATGTTCTGATAAATTACATTTTTCTGCAAATTTAGTCTTAATTTCGGTTAGGTTACTTCGGCGGACCACTCAACCCTTGTGCCATCCATGATTACAGTACAAGATGGAGCCGGTTTCAGTTTGGGCGATTGCCGATGGAGGAACATGATCGCTTGTGTTTTGGAGGCATTGATTTTGATTTTCCACGTGGTGGAATAATCAGCAAAGGCGTGTTGAAGTTTGTTCGTTATTTCGCGAGGCATCCTTCCTTTGACGGCTATTGCGGTATCATCTGCGAACAGGAAAAAAACGCAACCATCTCCAAGGGGAGGAATGTCGGAAGTGTAAATGCTGTAAAGCAAGGGGCCCAGCAGACTGCCTTGCGGGACTCCTGCTGGGATGGAAAACGTGTCGGAAAGACAACCATTCAACGATACCTTAAACGACCTTTGCTGGAGGTAGTTACGGGTGATTTTAACCAGATGTAATGGAAAGTTGAAGTTACAGAGCTTGTATACAAGCCCATTGTGCCAGACATTATCAAACGCTTTCTTAACGTCTAACAAGGCCATGGCTGTGGACTTGGATACAGCTTTGTTACTTCGGATGTTATTCATCACCCGCACTAGCTGGTGATTGGTGGAGTGCCCCTTTCTGAACCCAAACTGTTCCGGAAGGAGAATGTTGTTTTCCTCGACAAACTTGAGCAAACGATTGAGAATGAGTTTCTCGAACAATTTGCTCAGCGCTGAAAGGAGGCTGATTGGTCTGTAGCTTGAAGGCAATGTTGGATCCTTACCGGGCTTGCGGATTGGTATGATTTTTGCTACTTTCCAGATGCTTGGAAAGTAGTGCAGTTCCAAGCATCTGTTGAAGATAGTGGTTAGAAGAGACTGCACTTTCATGCTGAGTCTCTTCAAGATCAAGTTGAATATACCGTCAAACCCGGGAGCTTTCATGTTCTTGGTGCATTTCAGCGCTGAGCAAATCTGTTGTACTGAAATCATATCCGCCGGAGGCACGGCACAAGGGGAGGCATCTAGGTTTTGAACGCATAGCGCAACCTGATCTTCGAGCGGACTTTGGATAGTCGAGCCAAGCAAATGCGATGAAGCGACATGCTTGCCGATCGCATTTGCTTTCTCCTGTGAGGTGATTAAAAGCCGATCGTCATCATTTTCGACTTTGAGAGGTGGAATGGGTTTGGGATGAGTTTTCAGGACCTTGGCTACCTTCCAGAATGGTCTGGAGCGGTCGTCCAGATTCTGGACAACACGCCCAAAACTTTCATTTCGGAGTGAGTCCATTCTGGAAGCAATCTGCCTGTTCAGATCGGCCATTTCACGTTTTTTGCCCAGGTCTCCAGTCCTCTGAAACTGGCGTCTACGCACATTTCTCAATCGAATCAATAATTGGGTGTGGGAATCAATAGCAACAACTTACCCCTCACAGGAACTCGTCGAACGCATATCTCGTCAGCCTCGGATATGGCCTGTTGGAGTCCTTCCAACGCCCGGTCGATGTCATCTACGGTGTCGAGCAGTGGATTTTCATCGATGTTGCTGTCCACCATTCGACCGTACTGCACCCAGTTGACATGGTGGTAGTCTTTACGCAGGCAGCTTCTAGCAGGAACCACGTTGACACCGACTTCAGTCACCACCGGTTGGTGGTCGGAGCTGAGATCGTTGTGCGCCTCCGGCTTGGATAGTCCGATGTTCGACAGGAAGAAGTCCAGCGTGGAGGGATTTCCCGTTGGCGAGATGAAAGTTGGTTCGTCCGGAAATTGCACAGTGTACAGTCCATGTTGTGCGAGGTCGAACAATACACATCCGTTCCGGTTCCGCTGGTAGTTCCGCCAAGCTTCATGGCGGGCGTTCAGGTCGCCCCCAACGATGAATCGGAAGCTAGTACGAGTGATGGCGGTCAGGTCGTTCTTGAATTGGATGTCTAGGCCATTGCTTGTGGTACACTATACTGCTATAAACTGCTATAAACCGGACGTTTCCAGTTGGTGTTTCCACGTCCACACTAATGGCTTCGATGATAGAAGTGCGGATGTGGGGCAGAGTGCAAAACTTGATTCCCTTTCTGACGATGACCGCTACACCACCCCCTGGAGCTGGTGCGATCAAGCCGGATAATGTTGTGGTCAGGCAACCAGAAGCTGTCACCGGACTTTAGGTGGGTTTCCGTTAGAAGACCCACGTCGATGATATGCTTGCGGAGGAAGTCGGCAAGCTCAATCTGTTTAGCTCTTATAGAGCAAGCGTTCCAGGTAGCGATGGTTAGCGGTTTAGACACCATATTGGATGATGAACTTACCGAGCACTTGGATCTGTTCGGGCTTATTGCGGCACTTACGTAGAGCACCGGTCATGTTGATAAAAATCTCCATAAGTTCATCTGCTGAGAACAGATCGGGATTATTTGTTTAAGCTGTTGGTTGCCTCCAGAATCTAGGGGGGGGGGGTGGAGTTTTGTCCAGCAGAAGATCCAGACGTATCTTGAGGGGGCGTGGCTTAATGTTACAGTTGCGGGTACCGTGTCCGAAGTTCAGACACCGCTGGCACTGAGTCACATCGCGATGGCCGCCACGGTATGGCTCCCAGCGAACGATGATGGAATTGATGGACCGGATGGCTTTCAGTGCATTGAGCGTCACCGTTCCCTTCTGGAAGTGTAGCAGGAAAAGGCTATCCGGGTACGCCTTCACATTCTCGTCTCTTCTTGTCATTTGGTACACGGCACTTGGGGCCAGCTTGTACCTGTCCCTGATTTCATGTTCGATAAACTTCGGGTCGAAATTTGGTAGGCCCCTGATGACGACCTTGAACGATTTTTCACCGGGGATGTCGTGGGTGAAGAATTCCACCTTGGAAGTCCTCAGGTGGGCGATGACCAAGTCATACTCCGCTTTGGTACGGAGCACCACCTTGGTGCCGACTCTACCCAATTTGAATTCGGCTTTGACGCCCAGCGACGCCAGATCCGCGATGAGCTCGTTGAGATGGGCATTTTTCACCACCAGCGGAGGTAGCTTCACTCTTGCCGCGCTCACGTCAGCAGCATGTTCTTTATCGGCAGCGTCACCGAAATCTCCGTTCGTCGCAGAGGCATCGTCTCGACCAATCGTGCCATCATACTGGCCTCGGTTCTTCTTCCTTTTCTTGCTGCGTTTTTCCAACACAGCCGGCTGGATATTCCCATCCATGGGGAGAACAGCAAACCTGTTCGAGATAGGCACACCGGAGCTTCCTTCATCGGAGTTCTGGACCTTTGCCGGGCTTCGCGACCGATGCTTCCCCATTACGGGGCACACACATACGCACGACAAACCGCGAAAGAGAGAGCGCGAACAATATCGCCACGAACTTTTCAAACAACTCGAGAGAGCGAGCTAACACCGAACTGAACTGCTTGACGATCAAGCAGAGGATCTAAGATGTAATGCCATACAGCAGCGTTCTTTTATATCTTTTCAGGTTAAAGCAGAATGATGTGCAACCAAGTGGTATAAAAGCTACAAAGACTCCTCCCATTATGAGTAGTTTGCTATCAAGTAGTGACACTGGCTCTTTTCCTTTTGCGTACACGGCGAATGAAAACGAACCAAATTTGAGTTTAGTTCACTCATAATCGCCAAAAGTGCAGGAACTCAGCGATGAGTAAATTTGTTTCATGGTTTCCTATGGAAAACCTAAAAAATCTGCCAGAAAATGAGGAAATTGACGAAAATTTTATTCAGTCTCGGAGTAGTACCAATAGACTGAGTGAATCCAATCTTTACTTTTATCAAATTCAGGAATTTTTCCCTGGAAAATCCTGGAAAAACCTGGGAAAACATGAGGCTAATTAACTCATCGCTGAGTTCCTGCACTTTATTTCTTATTTCTGAGATAACTAAACTCAAATTTGGGTCGATCTCATTTGCCGTGAAATCACCTTGAAAGATATCGGCGCCGGTGGTTAGCGTGATTACCTCTCACCCCAGCAGACCTGAGTCCAATCTCAGTCGGTGCCACCGGCATGTTCTAAGGCATAACATCTCTGATAACGCCTTCCTTCGGGAAGTAAAGCCGTTGGTCCCCGGTTGAGTTGATGGGTCGATTGGTAGGGTCCAGGTGTGGGAGCTGCCTCCCTGGTGTCGGTAGCATTGGTGCTCAGCACGGAAAACAAATCTCGCGTCATTTTTCAATATGTCCTATCTACATTGATCGATTCTCTTCATCGACACTCACTTTCGTAAATAACTCGGCTTCACAAATGTTTCCTGCCGTCTGTCGAATTAGATGCTAGATTGTTGCTTCTTCCATTGAAAATATCCGGCCGTGGCGATTCAAAGTTGATCAAAATAATTTGTACCCCTGCTTCCAGTTTGATTTTATGAGCATTTTGTGTGATCGTTGGTTCTGAATATGGACAAACAGGCAGATGAATTTTATTCCTACTATTTACTGTAATAAGCTTGGTGGCCCTGAAAAGAGCCGTTTTGTTGCCGAAGTTGGTGATGATTTAACCTCCGAAACCAAACAGATTGCGTCTCTGTCACTTCAAAACGTACATGACATCCATGGCCGCTTACGCTTGGCGTGTTTAGTGTAGGTGACAGCATCACGGATCTCATTTTTCCGGAACACCTTCAGCACACCTCGTAAATCAGCCCGGAGATACGTCAGACACCGCCACGGCAAGCCAGACGACGGATGGTGGTTATCTCGAAGAATTTGCGTTTGGTTCTGAATATGGCGATAAGTGTGCAAAATATTACGCAATTCCGTCCTCCCTATTCGCACGCGCCTGAGGATCGCAGGCGAATGCCACTTCGACTTGTTTCGTCGAAGCAGCATATGGTGGATTTGTTAGTTAATTCGACGCTTTTGGACAATGCTGGACATTTACCAGCTTTTCACAACGTAGGGACTTTGCCAGTGTTAGCAATATGAATTCGGAGTTGTGATCGGAAATAGCCCCTTAGGACCACGCAATGGTCCTCCAGAAGATCCGGAAAAAACTGAAAAAGTGGTCAACTCATGAAACTGATCCTAGAACTTCGCATTATTTTCGAAAACACTCATGAGGAATGAATTAGGGGTTTAGACTGGAATATGTAATTTTTAGTAAACCACTTAAGGTATAGTATAGTTTTACCTGTTGAACATGTTAACAATTTCACATCAGCATGAGCATGATTGACTTGTTGTATAACTGTTTATATAACCTTTGTATGACTTGTTTTGGTTGTAAAGCAGTTTACTCAACATAATTGAATGAATTAGAGTTACTTGGGTATGAATGTGTTGACGTGACTCTCGCTTTGATGGAAGCCGAGAACACCTCTGCACTTCCACGAGGAATCACTGTGATATTGGGTAAGAGGGTTGGGATTGCAGCAGGGTTAGTTTTGGTCAACAATAAGCTGAATTGATGTCCTAACGATCATTTAACGCAAAGGAGCTTGGAATTGAACCAGTGATATTCTAATCAGTAAGCAAGAACGTTTACCACTACGTAAACCAGCTACTTTGTAGTCACATTAACAAATAAAGCTATTAACGATTCTTGAATGTGCCGGGGCTTGAGATTTAACTCATGATGTTCTACTCAGTAAGCAAAAATGGTCACCAAGCCCCTCATATAACATCATACAAGCTACGACCGCGTTGTTATTGCAACCATTCAAACCCGGCCCCGAAGGTGCCGTTGATGACTATGTTAAGTTTCATAAAACACACGATAATCAAGCGATGTTACTGTAAATCTCCTTAATATGATAGGACCTGGGATTTATTCAAACTCAAACTTGACGGTGGTGCTCAGAAGAATAAGTCTCTACGACCGATGATCTTTTAAACCTGGAGATGAAAAAGCTCCGAAAAAGCGCTAATGCCATCATTAAATTCTACTTTTACGCGACGTACGTTGTTTCGATTAGGTCTTTACGTAAGACGGGAACAGAATCCATAAAACATTCATTTTTTTTGGCTACCGCGCCCATCACCATTTTATATGGGTTGGACAATGCTGGACATTTACCAGTTTTACAATAGTTTCTTGTTGAAAATCAACATTCAAAATTTATATATTTCATATCGATTGGTGATAAAATTATTGAAATTGGATCAGGGGCAGCTTAGTTATTAACGTTCAAAATCTTTCTTAATTTATTACATGTTCCATTTTCGGTTTTCACAAAGTGTACCCCCATATAGAAATCAAAGACGTAGTCCTACGTCAAAATCGTGGAGTTATAGGATCAGTTTCCTAAATTGACCACTTTTACTGATATTTCAGATCTTCCGTATTCCTCCAGACACATCATAATCTCAATTCTATATCACACATAATCTTTTGCACGAAACCAACAGAATCGTCCTCAATATTATTTTTTATTTACTCAGCGTGCGTGCAGCTAGCCACAGCAAAACACAATCTTTCCTGCATTATCGATAGAGTCGCCCCCTGTTTCCAACATCTTCTACAAAGACATCAGGATGTTGTCTCTTCAAATTGCCGTACAATCAGTGTTTGGTACCAGTTAACACAAATCCCATATGGTACGTATGTTCGTTAATGCAGGATCGACCATTTTATAGGAATCCAAAAACAAGGAATCCGCTCTATAGGAAACTTGACTGTAAATTGGTAGTCTTTTTGGTCACAGAGGCGCTCTCATTTGACTATGATGTTCATTTTTATAGTAGTTAACGGTTTGCTGCCTCGATATTTGTGTGATCGGATTGAAAGAGCAAGTGATTTTCATTGATATAACACTAGAAACGCGGATGAAGTAATAACACCACATCTTTTGAATAATGCTTCGAAAAATTCATTATTTTTCAATGGTATAAATTTTACAATTCGATGCCTGGACACATCAAGCGTGCAACTACACCGACAGAATTTAAAAGACACTGCATTTCACGTGTAAAAGCTGTTTATTGAGCAGTTAATTTTTTATGAATGGATAAATCATGTATCTGGACGAAGTCATCTCTAACGGATTATTTTGTATGGAGACTGTCATAAAGACATTTTAGTAATTTGTGCAGCATATACAAAAAACTACATTGTTTGCCTCGATGATGATGATGGATTTTTAGTTTTTTTTTTGATTTTGTAGTAGTAATAGTAAAAATAGCTTTGAGTAGTTTACAATGGATTGAGCCGCGCGCGCGGAATACAGGTATAAATGACTAATACGTGGAAATTGTGGCAAAAGCCTTGAATTAGTAAAGGGTTGGCTGGAAGTCGTTTACTTGGAGCTTAAAAGTGTAAATCCCAGGTCACGTGTAAATGGAAGTATTGTCGAGGATACTTGGACTCTTGATAACTAGTTACACCTTTGAATGTTTTTGGTTGATGCCTATAGCATATTTAACAGGACATTCTTGGTCACTACACAATACATCTTAAAACTATAGTCAAAAGGTACAACACAATAAACACTTTATCTTTCGCTATCCAAAAAGCCTTCTCCATCAGATCTGAAGCCGCTTCCAGTGGTTTCATTTTATGACAGTTACGCCATCGTGGGTCAGAGCGCTTCCATTGCAGCAATGCACAGTGGTCCAGAATGCAGATTTAGCTGGAATGATATGTTTTGAGCCTGAAATTGAAACTTTAGACTAAAAGTCTCTTCTACAAAGTTGTTCCTTATAGTTAGGCCCTCATTTTTATGACAATGAATTCTAGGGTGGTTCCTATTATCATTAAAATCAAAAATCTAACTTTTTTGTTTGAATAAATTAAGCTATATATTCTTCGGCAAAGTTATAGCTGAGCTAATTTCAAGCAACTTTGTTGAAAATAACTTTTTTGTATCTCTTAAATTGGCCGATTTAGAGCTATTTTCTTGAATTGAGTTAGGGTGGCTCTTAAAAAAACAGTTTTTTTGCTCTATTTTTCTTATTTCGAATTTCTCAGCAAATGTGTCTTCAGATAACTTTTAGATATTAAAAAGGCGCAAATTTTTGCTCCACGAAGCTTGTCAATATCTTTCGTCGATCAAGAGTTATTGACGTTTTTATACTAAAAATATGCACTTTTCAAATGTTAATATCTCTGGTTGGGGCAAACAAAAAAAAAGTTTATTGGCAGTATTTGAAAGAGCGTATGTTATTCTCAATAATATGAAAAAAATGGAGGTATGTTATTTTTTAAACTCGTATAAAATCAATTTGAATTAATTCATATTTTTTACTATATTTGAGTATATCTTTTTTATTAGAAGAGATACAGGCAACAAATTCAGCAATAAAACATTCGTCTTAAAGAGTTTTAAAAGTCTCTAGAAGATGACTTTCATGATAAATTTCAAATAAAAAAGTTATTGGCAAAAGATGGATTTCATAGGACCACTCTAATGACAAATTTATATAAAATGAGATAGTACATTTGTTTCAATATTTGGACATTAAGTGTCTTCGAAGAAGTTTTTGTTCTTAAAAATTCCCTTCTTTTGGTGTTTGCAGACGTCAGGGTGGTCCTCAAATTAGGGAATTTTTAAAACTAACTTTTTTGTTTTACAAAATATAAACATGTGTTGTTCAAAAAAGTTGTAGTTAAGTTACTTGCAAGCAACTTTGTCGAAGAAATTTTTTTTCTATCTCTTAACGTTCTCATTTTAGAGTAATTTTTCGAAGTTGACTTAGGGTGTTCCTGGAAAAAATAGTTTTTTAGCAATAACTTTTTTATTTGAAAATTCTCATGAAAGTTATCTTCTAGAGCATTTTTAAACTCTTTAAGACGAATGTTTTATAGCTGAATTTGTTGCCTGTATCTCTTCTAATAAAAAAGATATACTCAAATATAGTAAAAAATATGAATAAATTCAAATTGATTTTATACGAGTTTAAAAAATAACATACCTCCAATTTTTTCATATTATTGAGAATAACATACGCCCTTTCAAATGCTGCAAAAAAACTTTTTTTTTGTTTGCCCCAACCAGAGATATTACCATTTGAAAAATGCATATTTTTAGTATACAAACGTCAATAACTCTTGATCGGCGAAAGGTATTGACAAGCTTTGTACAGCAAAAATTTGCGCCTTTTTAATATCTAAAAGTTATCTGCAGACACCTTTGCTGAGAAATTCGAAATAAGAAAAATAGAGCAAAAAAACTGTTTTTTTAAGAGCCACCCTAACTCAATTCAAGAAAATAGCTCTAAATCGGCCAATTTAAGAGATACAAAAAAGTTATTTTCAACAAAGTTGCTTGAAATTAGCTCAGCTATAACTTTGCCGAAGAATGTATACCTTAATTTATTCAAACAAAAAAGTTAGATTTTTGATTTTAATGATAATAGGAACCACCCTAGAATTCATTGTCATAAAAATGAGGGCCTAACTATAAGGAACAACTTTGTAGAAGAAACTTTTAGTCTAAAGTTTCAATTTCAGGCTCAAAACATATCATTCCAGCTAAATCTTCATTCTGTACCACTGTGCAATGGACGCAAAACGTGGTCAGCACTCACACATTCATCACTAAACGGTTGCTTTCCAAAGTCGACGACGCATCGACTGAAAGAACTGCTGATGAAGAACAATGAGGAGGACCACGGGGTACACTTTATAGGGGAGTAAGGGGTAAAAGTGAACCCTCGCTAAATTTATTTTAATTCTTAAAAATGTTGAACGATGCGATTGTTTGAATTACCCCAAAGGTTGCCTGCAATAATAAGATTTTTTTTCGAAATTTTAAGGTTAATTGGAGTTAAATAAGTTTTAATTTACTGCTATCTATTTTAAAAGAGTTCTCGCTTTTTTTGTCTGTATACAGCAAAACGATATAGTGGTTCACAGAATTTTGTAAAAATTGGTAGTTTTGTTCCTTATCGCAATATATTAGACCCTTATTTTTTATTTTGTCATTAGGGTGACTATTTTTATATCAGGGCGGTCAAAAAAATAAATTTTTTTCGATTTTTTTCAAAAATTTATAACTTTTGAACTGTTTGGTCGAATTGATTCCCCGGACTATTTCCCTTCGGAAAAGTCGTTTTTCATGGCCGGAATTCAGCGTGCTGTAGAGATATTGAATTTTGGGTAATTTTGGACCCACTTTTGCCCATAGTGCGCAGGCTGTGGATATTCTCGTCGTTGCTTTGCTCATCGCTTTCAATGTAAGTAATGTCGATTTTCTAGTTAAACGAAACCTCATTATGGCTTTCAATCCCCTTTCACGAACACTCTATCACCGCTCTTTCAATTTATTTAAAATGCGTTATGTCCCGTTTTCGATCATTTTTTTTAGATAAATATGTGGATGGAAGATAAATTAAACATATTACGTGTAATACTCAAGTGTTTTACATGAGAAATGCTTTAAATGTGTTATTTCATTTTCCGTCATATACGTCATGAAACCTCTGTTGATGTGTTTCATGAAAGAAAAAACTATCAAAGTCGAGCGCTCTTTCGCTCATCCGTTTCACCGAAGCTTGAAAGGAAGACCATTGGAGCGACGGGAGAAAGAGAGACAAGCGATTGAACATTTGTTTGTGCACGCCGACTGAGGTTCTAGAATGCTGCGAAGCTGTTCGACTTTAACAGAAAAAGAAAGCCAGCAGTCTCTTCGTCGCATCGATTTGGTCGATTGAAGCTGATATTGTGACGCCCTGATCATCATCATCATTCCTAGTGTAATAGTGTTGGCACTAGTGGTCCAGTTTTTGGCCTTAGGGCCTTAATCAAATTCGAAATATATTTTCATGGTATTATTTGCGTAGATTTATGGCAAAACATATGTTTTTACCCTGTATCGAAACACATAATGTCGATAGAATATTTCGTGATGTAATCTTAACACTAATAAGTTGACTTAATAAAAGCACAGTGAACAATATTCCATCATACGACGGACAAAATGTTTGTTTTATTACACCTATTCAACGCAAACATCAAATCTTGGAATGTTGCATTCAATTGTCGGAATTTCCGTAATGAATCCAATGCAATTCAACCAAGTCAAAGAGAATAAATAACATCTGTAAATAGGCAATATTACTGGTTAATAACGCTTTTGATTTACTACTATAAAATTCAAAATTCCTTTGATAACCCCCTGCATTCCTAATTAATCATTTTGTTCGACCATTTTCCACAGAGATGGCGCTGTTCCGCTGGTAGAAAGTGATAAAAATCCCCATATAGAAATTGAGAGAAGTGCGAATAATTCGCCTCCGGTGCATATTCAGGTCAAAAAAAAGTGAACGACAACCTAAAGAAATTAGTCAGGGGCTTTGTCGTTCAGTTTTTTCCCGGAAATTAATGCTCAACAGGCTACAATTGAATAAAAATGATTTTTCCCCATAAAATTTTACCTGCTTTACTACCAGTCCGCAGAGAGCCAACAAAATTCAAATTTGAGAGAGAAAGTCTCTCTCACGAGCTCAATCTCTCAACATGCCATGTATTTTGTTGTCACTCGATTTGTGATTTCCCGTTCACAGATTACAAAATAGAGTACCTGTCACTACAAAACAAGTCTGGTACCACTATATATGCATTTGCTTTAACATTTGAAGTCCCTCCTTTTTTACATGTTCTGTGCAAAAGATACTTTATGCCCCGCCCCATACATAAAATTCGGCGGGAAATTATGTGAGGGGTGAGCTATTTTGTGTGCAGAATGTGTAAAAAAGGAGGGACTTCGAACAATAATCTAAATGCATAATAGAGGTACCAGACATGGTTTGCACTGCAGTCTCCTCTGTGAACAATTATAGGAAAACAGATTGTGCCTAGTTTCCGATAGATGTCACCGCAAACAACAGCTGTGACATCTGATGGAACATGAATGCAGAAGCTTGACAAAATGATCAATTGATAAAAGAAAGGCCGTATCACATTGACAATTTTCAATTCACCTTTTCGCCCACTCTATAACTCTTTACCCTTGTGGTAAAACCCTGTGCATGAAACCTGGTGGACATTTCCTTACCCTTTCACTCCTATGAAGATCGCATAATATACTATCACGCTTTGTGCCAAGAGACGGCGGCTCGCTGGTACCATGGTGGAGCGAAGAGATAAAACAAAGTCCGGTAGATTTCGTGTACATATTTTCACATGTTATGGGATTTTAACATAGGAGTAAAGGGTTGCAGAGACGTCATCAACGTCAATGCTTACTGAGTATGCAACCATATATCTGCTTTTCTTTCATAAGAGCCAATGTCGCAAACGTAAACAATGACTTTTTCTGCGAATTTCTCGAGAATGGAAATTAGATTCAAAGCCTCGTATCCTTTTTTTGCCTCATGATTCCAAAACTGTCAAAAGGAAAGGCATTTCCCAATTTATACTCTCAGGTATACTACTAATTTTTCTCTACCCGTATTTTATTAGGTAGACAGATTTTAAATCTATTATTATACCTAACGGCACCTTCCACTACTGTCACTAGATGCGAAAGGTACCTAGGTGACTGGTTTAATCATATAAATAGCTGTATTTGGTTTTGTGACCATCATTCTAAGCTAGTCTTCTTCCTCGTATGGAAGTGTCTTATATTGTCTCAGTCTCTCTCATAAATATTGCTATTCTGAATTTTCTATTAAATTTGTGAACACATTATGAACTCTAAAAAATTAAATAAGTTCAAAACATATTTCAGACATACTCTGTTCCTCGAATTTTTCTAAAAATCTGAGAGACCCGGACAACGTTCGCATTCGCGGAGATAACAATGTTTAGTTAAGCTGCATAATATTTCTTCAAAATAATGGTTGAAATCTTTTTCGAATGAATATTTTCTAAGACAATGAAGCATTAAATTAATATTTTCATGGACGGTACAAACACAAATATTGTGAGAACCTGAACTACCAAGTAATTTGCAATGCTTTGGTTTTAGTGCTGCAAATGAACTAAATCCAATGCTATTTTTACTAACTTCTTGAAATTTAATAAAAGCTTCTCGCAATGTACAAACTAAAAGTCGCTTTTAAATATGAATGGTAAAGGTAAGAAGACCTTCCTTCTTAACTGAAACGTAACCGTTTAGTCCTGGCGTGGCTCTGCTTATCTGGTCGCTTTCGAAGAACAACAATACCTCGCTTTTAATTTCGGGATCCAAACCGTGTCCTAACCTTTCGTTGGGGGTGGCCAATACTCCTTTCCCGTTTGCCAAGCATCGAGCTTGCAATACAATGTATTTATTTGTCCATTACCGTTTGCGTTGACCAAGATTTCGGCAAAATCGTCAGAATCCTTATTTGATCGTCTCTCGATGAACCTGGATCAGCAAATCTCTCCTTCAGTTGTCCGATCATCTCATTGTGTTCCGCAGCTTTCAATTTAAATTGCTCCAGGTAATCTTCTTCCGCTTTAAATCCGAAGATGCGTTTCTTAATGCCATTGGTAATGTCCATATACTTTCTCCGGGGATAGTTAACATTCTGGAATTTTTTTTGTCGATATTGGCGATACGTTGATACCAGCTATGCCCTTGTATATATGTTAGCTCAATATTATGCGTCCTGGAAAATTGTTGCTCTCCATTATCCTGAGATGATGTTGTTGTTGTTGACGTAGTTGATGGTATTTCTTCGAGGCCATGTCGAGATGTAGATGGCTGTGGCTCCGCGATGTCCATGACTGACGGTTGCACTTCTAGTTCCAGATTTTCAGCACATGGTTCGATTCTATTTAAATTCAAGCGACACGTATCACATATTGATAGAGATGCATCCAAATTAAATTTCCACTCTAGGAACTTATGTTTTTCAATCAAATTTCCGGATGATTTACGAAGCTTTGACGAACACCGTTTATTAGGAACCGGCTTGCAACACTCGACCTTCTTGAATTCCGTATGCAAATTGTACTTGTTCACTCAAAAAGATTTTTTTAGTGATGTCTGTTTTCAAAAGGATGGTCATGCTTATATACAAACGTAGGTAGCATTTGGATATTCAGGTATAAATATTGTTTTGGTATTGAAGCTACTCTAACAGAGAAGCTCTTTTTTTCATGAAAAATACCATGGAAGACATTATAATGTACCAAAAATAATAAGATGGATAGGTACATCAATATTAACAAATTAAATAGGATGAAACTACACTTGATAATGAAAATAAGTGCAACTTAACTTGTGTTGCTTTCTACATTTAAAGTAATAGTGTTTTCATTTCCCCTGTAAATTCTAAACGGGTTGTCTGATCGTTCAATCGTCAAAAGACACATTGAAGGTAAATATATGTGTATCTTGCTAAATTTATCAATGCTGATGGAGAATCACGATTAACTTATGAAAATGGATTATTTTCTACAAAAAATTGATTTTGATAAAAGTAAATTTGAAATATCTCGAAAACGGTTATATTTAAGAAGTTTATCGATATGAGCACTATCGTTTGAAATGATTTTTATAATCATATACTAACATCAAACTGAACATTTTGCCGTAAATAATGAAATTTTCAAAAATGCCTCAAAAGTTGCTCTTAGAAAAACTTTTTTATTGAAAGTTTGTCCATCCTAGAGTTGTTTTAAAAACTTCTGCTTTCTATTCAAGTTTTTATAAAAAAAATATAAAAAAATCAAAAATAAGTTTTTTTGTTATTTGAAAAAAAAAAACGAAAAAAAAATACCGTGTATATTTTTTTTATAAAGCCTTATTAGTTTCCTACAACTCCTTCTTAGTAAATTTTTTCTACAACCAACTGTTTTCGAACATGGATGCAATCCCTCATCAGATAGTTTCGAAATCTTCGTAGTGCATCCTATCAAATCCAAATGACGCTGTTCCACTAACGTTTACTCAACGCTGATCGCACAAAATCCACATTAAATCCCTGATCCCAGCATTGCATTAAAAAATGTCACATTTGTCAACAGTTTGCTTTTAATTAATTCAGTCACTGGAACCAAGGAGCACTCTTCCTTTATCTCCACTGTTCTTAATATCTAATACACGATTTAAGCGTACTACGACATCGTACCTAGTGTCGCCGCTATCGTCATTTGCACAAAACTTCCCGTCTGGCTCAAGGCCCCGGAAAAGTCTTCAAATGACGTTTCAAGCAAGTTCAAAGAAGAAAAGCATAATCCATGCCTAGAGTGGCGTGAAAAATTACTGCCTCGAAAGTTTTACCGGAGCATTTTCACGCTAGCTTCTCTCGTTGATTCTGATTGGCTTCGTTCTTGGCAGCCTACCATACGCCAACTGCGAGCAGCATTCTGATGTCAACTGGCGGAGATCACGAGCTGCGTTAAATCTTAATTAAAGTCCCGGGTAGATATTTGTTTTTAATTAAACTTAGGAAATTAATTGCCATTGATGGTGTGGTGGCTGTGACGTGGAAACACTGCCATTCGATTTGATTATCAGTCCCTACAACGTGAATGTCGCTGTTGTAAGGGGAATTTTAAATTTTGTATCGATTTTAAAATAGGGTAAATGATCTAGCAATGTTCATTCGTTCCTATTCCCATTTTCAACAACTATAACACACCATAATAGGATCGTATAGCCACAACTGGTTCATCTACAAACCATCATCCTCATTGTGGGACGCCCAAATTCAATACAATTTTGATTTATGTTTAAAGTAGTAGCAAAAAGGCGCATCTTCAAATTTCCTGTTAATTGAGCACAGCCAGCGGTTGAATGAAACCTCTTCCGAAACATTGAGCGATGGATGATTTTAACAACCACTCTCAATACATCCCAAACCCAATAGTGGCATGAAAAAGAAGTTATTTACCAATTGCATCGCATGTACTCACCGGTCGCTTTATGATGGTTGAAATGCAAATTTGCTAGCAAAAACAAACTACTGATGATTGCACTCTGCATTTTCCTGTTTTCTATTTAATTGGATTTGCACGTTTCGATGGATCTGATAGTGGGAAGCATTTTCTTCTTTTTGTTTTTGTTTTTTTTTCTGTCAGTTGATTCTCGATGGAAAATTGTACTGCGGGTTGGTTGTACTGCAGGTGCTTAGTTTATGATTCACCACTTATGTCCTGGAATTGAAATGGAAGAGAAAATCTGGATTATTTATGTGATCCTCATTATATTGAATTTACCATGAAAGTAGTGTTACACACTTAATCTAGCTCGATAAAATCTCCAACAGCCGATTACCTCGGTATTTACTTTTTCTGATAGATCTGCAAAATATCTGTTTGTTAGCTGATATCTCATCAAAATAATATTTGTTAGCTGAGTCTCGGCAATTGTTTTACTGAATCTCAGCAAAATTAATTGCAGAACTACTCGGCTGTTGGAACTTCGGCGAAAAAATGTAAGTGTGTAGAACTTTTCTTTTAGCAGTTAGACGTTTGGTGTCTGCGGTGAAGTGGATCACATCATTTGAGCAGTTTAAAATGACGTTTCCTACCACTCGAACTGTGCCGTGGAACAATATTCAAAAATTATATTTATCTTCTTTCCTTTATTTAATGTCGGTCTCTGTTCCGCAATCTAGTGCCAATCGCCGGCGGACATCCATTGACGGCAATCAAATGTGCAGGAAGGCAGCTTCCACACTTGCGTAGGATATCGCATCCATTCAACAACACACATGGGACGGGACCAGAAATGTTTATGCCTCATAAAATTCCCACCGACCTCGGCTGGATTTGAACGCAGACCCATTGGGGTGATAAAGCAGTTACGCTTATCGGTACACCAAAGTTCAAACGGCGAAAAACGTGATCGTGTGAGATTACGCAAAATCCATTGACTTTAGGTACATAGTGTCGTCAAAGAAGTTTTAAGGCATAATTGGCGCCATCTTTTGACATTAGCCATTTTGTGATCAATCCCCCTAAAAGTGGGATCCAACACTCATTTTTTTATAAAGTTGAGATAGAAGGTTTGTGTATTCAGCAAAGTTGTAGATTATGTAAATACAAACAACTTTGCTCAAGACATGAACCTTCTATCTTTTTGCTCAATTGATCTATAAAGCGTTTTTTGTGGACGTGCCCCTTAAGGGGGTATTCCCAATCTTTTGCCTTTTTTCGGCCTGTTTTTCAATTAATTTTTTTTCAAGGAAAATGAATAGTAATGCGCCTAACTCTTTGGGATTCTTGTTTATTGAACATTAAAGTTTACAAATAAATTTTTTTCGACATAAAAAAAAGACATTATTGACGTCACAAAATGGCGGCAAACAGACCCCTGTTCGCCGCAAACGCCTGGACGGGCGAAGACTTTTCTCTGGAACGGCTTCATCTGAAACAGATTTCGTGATGAAATTAATAATCTGCATAAGATTCTCTGGAGCTTCTCCCGTTGGCAGCAAAAAATCTTGCAAATTAACAAAATGGCGGCCATATGAAAAAACAGGCGATTTTTAGCCCGCTTTTTTGCAGCTTTGAGGTGCTTCAAACAATGTTAAATGTTAATATTTTTGGCTGAAAGTGGGAGAAACTTTATAAAAAAATTAATTTTGGATCCCACTTTTAGGGGGATTGATCACAAAATGGCTACCGTCAAAAGATGGCGCCAATTATGCCTTAAAACTTCTCTCAAGACACTATATACCTAAAGTCAAAGGATTTTGCGTAATCTCACACGATCACGTTTTTCGCCGTTTGGGCCACTGTGCACCGGCGCCGGTAAAATTATATTTATACTATGCTTGAATCATGAATTTATTGCTTCATTTTAAGTATAAAGTCGTCTTAAAACTGCTCAACAATATGATTAATTTTGTGCTTAAAATGTTCTTTCTTCTGGTGATTGTCAACATAATGGTGGTCTGCAAATTAATCAATATTCAAAAACTAACATTCCTTTTTTCGAAAATATAGGCACCTATTCTCGAGCAATGTTGTAATCGAGTTAATTTCAAGCAATTTTGTTGAAGAAACATGTCATCTCTTTACGATTTAATGCTCTAAATATTTTGTTTCTGATTTCTCGTGGAAGCCACCTTTATGTACGGGTTAGTAAAACGGGGTGATTTTTTAGTTTCAATTTTAGTTTCTCAACAATCCTTCTTCATGATATCGATAAGAGACAATTTGTTCAGGATTTCAATGAGTAGTTTTAAGCAACTCACTTGCTATAAAAAACAATGATTTATTTTTAGTATTTTGAAATCATTATATGTTATAACGATAGTTTGTAATTGTTAGATACCAGAAGTGGTTGAAAGGCAACTGTTTGACACGAAAACGGCTCATCTATTCGAAATGATTGACTTTTCAGAAAAAAAAAACAAATTGTCATAAAAATTAAAAAAAAAACTGTTAAAAACTTAAACAATAAAACAAATAAATTCTAGAGATATTTAATGCTTATCTGAGCGCTTATCAAAACTGATATTTTTTTCTGAAAGGGATGCAACGGACATTTAAACATGGACCAACGTCGTGGAACATCGAATATAAGTGCACATTTTGAACATTGTTTAACTTTTTTTTACCAGAAAACCGTGATTCTATGTACAAATCACAGACAAATTGCAAAAGTTTAACCATTTGACTAAAAGTGTATGCTCAACGATTTTGAACAATTTTAAATTGACCATTGTATCAGTTTCTGATACCTATAATTTTTAATAAACTTTTAAATAAACACAAATTTAAAAATTATTAAGATGCGCTTTTGGGTCATTCGTGACCTATCCGGGATGTACTAAGAGATGATCTAGCCATATGGCTAAAATTCTCTATAATAAAGAGAAAAAAAAAACCTATCCGGAATGAGATATGAACTTAGGACTTTGGCATGAGGGGTTTGGATTCTAATCACTACGCCGGAATCGCCCCCGCACTTTTTTGTTATTGAAGTTTAAAATAGTTTTTTTTATTTTTTTAATGAAATTTTGTATTTTTTTTTTCAGTGTGCATTTTTTTTTCAGTGTGCATTTTTTTTTTCGAAAAGGCAATCCAGTTTCAAAAAACATTGTTTCGGACGTCATGTCAATTAGACTCTCCCTTAACATGAATACCGATATGCTTCAAACTAACTCCATGTTTGATGCTATACAAACTGGAGTAAAATTTGCGAACAATATTGTCATGACTTCAGAAATGGATTTTAAATCATTAAATATTTTAAATTGTAATGCTAGATCTCTTAAAGATAATGAAGACAATATATGTAACTTTTTGAGAGTCCATAACCTTGCCGTTATAACTGAAACGTTCCTTAAACCTGACCATAAGGTTAAGAGGGACGGAAATTATTTCATTTATAGAAATGATCGTCTTGATGATGGAGCCGGAGCCTGTGGTGGCGTTGCCATCAATTTTCATAGACAATTTAAACATTAAATTCTACCTTCATTTGAAACCAAAGTTGTTGAAACATTGGGAGTTTCTGACTTTGGTTCTGATCACCTTTCAGTAACATTTGAAATATCCCAAGAAATAATTTGTAATCCCAACACCTCTACTTTCAATTACCATAGAGCTGATTGGAGCATTTATGGAATATAACTTCGATCCAAACATTCCTTTGCAAACCAAAGATGAAATTAATTATGCTCTTGAATCTCTGACTACTTCTATAGTTGAAGCAAGAGCTGCTTCAGTTCCAAAATGCGAGGTTAAATTCGATTTAATTATAATAGACGACGATCTTCAGCTCTTGATCCGTCTTAAAAATGTCTATAGGAGACAATATCAAAGAACACGCGATCCTGCCATCAAAGCTATCTGGCGGGATTTGCAAAAAACAAATTTGGAAAAGCTCAGAAACTTGCTAAGCAATTCGAGAGTTCCCATAATTTCAGTTTGGGTCTTACTAGTCCTATTGAGAATCAGGTTGCTCGGGATTATCTGAATTGTCTCTCTCGGAAAAATATTTTTGATGATTCCCGGGGGACTGATTTGGATGAAGTAAGATCTTTAACTAAAAAGTTCCATAATATGAAATCACCAGGTGATGATGAAATTTTCTATATCCGCATCAAAAGATTCGCAGAGCGCACCTTGTCTTTCTTGGTACAATTATTTTAGGAATGTTTCCATTTGGCATACTTTCTTGATAAATGGAAAAAAGCTAAAGTTGTTCCAATTTTTAAGCCGGATAAAAATCCTGCTGAAGCTTCTAGCTACCGTCCAATAAGTTTGCTTTCTTCAATAAGTAAACTTTTTGAAAAGATAATTTTGAATGGAATGATGCTTCACATTAATACGAACTTAATTTTTGCAGATGAGCAGTTTGGATTTCGCCATGGGCATTCAACTGCTCATCAACTCTTATTACAAATTTAATTCGGTCAAACAAACCTGAAGGCTACGCAACTGGAGTTGCTCTTCTAGACATAGAAAAAGCATTCGAAAGTGTTTGGCATGGAGGTTTGATTGCTAGATTGAAAAAGTTTAATTTTGCACTTTATATTATGAAATTAGTTCAAAATTATTTAACTGACAGAACTCTACAGGTAAATTATCAAAATTCCAAATCCGAAAGACTACCTGTTAGAGCTGGAGTTCCTCAGAGTAGCATTCTTGGGCCTATATTGTATAACATTTTCACTTCGGACCTCCCTGATTTGCCTCAGGGTTGCCGCAAATCTTTGTTCGCTGATGATACAGGCATTTTAGCTAAAACAAGAAGTCTTCGTGTTATTTACAGCAGACTGCAGAAAAGTTTAGATATTTTCTCTTCTTATTTACAAAAATGGAAGATTTCTCCCAACGCTTCCAAAATTCAACTTATAATATTTCTACATAAGCATAGAGCTTCTTTTTTGAAACCTAGTAGTAGTCACATAGTCACTATGAACGGAGTTCTAATTTCCTGGTCAAACCAAGTGAAATATCTTGGGTTAGAACTTGATCAAAAATTAAATTTTAAAGATCACATTGAGGGCATTCAAGTTAAATGTTACATACCTATCTATAAAAAGTTTTTTTTTAACAGGAAATCCAAACTTTGCCTGTCGAATAAACTTCTAATATTTAAACATTTTTTAGACCAGCCATGCTTTAAGCTGTGCCAATATGGTCTCGTTGTTGCCCTACCAACGACCCCGGCGTAGTGGTTAACATCCATACCTCTCACGCCAAAGTCACGAGTTCAAATCTCACCCTCGGACAAGTCACGAATGACCCAAGAGTGTTAAAGTGACTATAATAAAAAAAAAGCTCTGAAGATGATTTACCCCAGCACTACCTAGGTACATAGAATTTCGAATGTTAAGACTTTAGAACAAATGTCCAACAAAATAATTAATAATTTCAGGAAAAAATCGTTACAATCCTCAATTGCAACGATTAATTGCCTTTAACAGGAAGCAAAAAGCACACAAGTCGTATTTTAAACTTTTTAAAAATTTAGAAAAATTCGTTGAAATTTGCGGAGCACTTGAGGCAGAAATATCGTCAGCATATGAGAATTACAATTCAAGAGTAGAGAACAATATAAAATCTGATCCCAAAACGTTCCTTAACTTCGCGAACGAAAAAATGAAGTCATGTACATTCGCATCACGCATGCAGTTATGTTCTCGAGTTGAACTATTTTTCTTAGCTACATGATGGGGAAAATGACTTATCAGTTAATTGTATCACTGTTAAAGAAATTTTAATAACTCATGAAAGTCTCGATGTCGGCAAAGGACCTGGTCCTGATGAAATACCTCAATTTTTATTGAAAAAATAGCAACTAGTTTTATTAAACCCTTGTTTTGGCTTTACAATTTATCTCTCAAAACAGGTGATTTTCCAAAAATTTGGATGAAATCATTTTAAGTACCAATATTTAAATCTGGCAAACGGCCAGACATTAAAAACTATAGAGGTATTGCAATTATGTCATGCATTCCTAAAATGTTTGAAGCAATTGTTAGCCAGAAAATATTGAACCAGGTTAAGCATCGCATTTCCAATAATCAACATGGTTTTTTTAAAGGTCGGGCAACGTCTACTAATATGTTGGAATTTGTAAACTTTTCTATTGAAGCAATGGATAGAGGTAATACCGTTGAAACCTTATGAACTGACTTTAGTAAGGCCTTTGACAGAGTAGACATTCCCTTACTTCTTTTCAAATTAAAACGTTTAGGTATGACAAGTACACTTTTAAAATGGATTGCATCATACTTGACAGAAAGAATACAGATGGTCCACTTTAAAGGAAAAATGTCCTCGCCAGTTAATGTTACCTCGGGAGTTCCACAGGGATCTCATTTAGGTCCTTTTTTATTTATTTCATTTGTGGATGACGTGAAGTTTGTGTTGAATCGCTTAAATGTGCTCATATATGCTGAAGATATGAAACTGTTCATGGAAATCTTTCACAATTCTGATTTGCTACATTTTAAAAATGAAATTGACGTTTTCTACAATTGGTGCCTCAAAAGTCTGCTGGATATTAATGTTAAAAAATGCAATATTATATCTAATTCCAGAAAATACACTACTCTAGATTTTACATGTACTCTAGGAAACCAGCTGGTTGTAAAGTGCGATACAATTAGGGACTTAGGAGTAATTCTTGACTCGAAGTTGACATTTGTAGATCATGTGAATACCACAATTCACAAAGCAAATAATATGTTGGGATTCATAAAAAGATTTAGTTATCATTTTAAAGACCCATATACCATCAAAACACTTTATATAGCTTACGTGGGATCAATTCTCGAATATTGCAGTGTGATTTGGGCTCCATACCATGAAACTTATATAAAGCGTATAGAATCAGTTCAAAAACAGTTTTTGTTATTTGCTCTTAGAAAACTAGACTGGACCTCTTTTCCCCTTCCTTTTTATGAGTCCCGTTGCATGTTGATAACCATTGAAAAACTTAAGAAACGAAGAGAAATTTCCATGATTTCCTTTGTTAATGATATTATCTCACAACGCGTAAATTCAGAAAAAATATAAGCAAGCTTAAATCTTTACGTACCATCACGCATGTTAAGAACTCGAAATGTATTTCAACTGTCACCTCACAGAACGCATTATGGTAAAAATGGACCAATGAATAGAATGATGAGAGTGTATAATAATTATTGTGAGCGTATAGATCTAACGATGTCTAAAGATGCAGTAAGGAGAACACTAACTGCTAGGTTTTCATCTCGTTGAGTTTAAAACAATTTTTGTTTCTTAGATATTTTTATATGCAGTCTACATTTATTGACAATTTCAAATGTAACGGTTCTTTTAATATAGCATGTAAGGCAACAGCACTATTGTAAAACGGTCTACACTGATTGGAGACAAATAAATAAATAAATAAATTGTTATACTGACATGCAGGTTTAAAAAACCTGGTTAAAATACTGAACTGCCAAGGCAGGAACAATGTAAAAACACTTATATATATATATCATAACAATTAGGGCTGGTAAGTCACTGTATTAATTGGAGCACCTAGGTTAAAATGAAATGTAATTTATTTTGAATTTGGAACAAATAAAGAGATAAAAAAAAATCATTTTATATTACAGTTTCACCGACACTTGTTCAAACCATATGAATTTGACAGTTAGCATACTGTTACTTTTGAGTGAATCCAGTGGTGAAAAGTTAACACACTAAAGCCATCTTAGTGACATTAGAAGAAATGTACAAGTTTATTTTGCGTTAGAAATTTTTCGTTTGCATTTTACGTAGCTGTTACTTCGCGGCTATCTTCACTTGCACGTTATGGTAGCCGCTATACTATTTTTTTAAAAGGCAGTGTTTTGTTTTTTAAATGATTATTCCATAATTTTAAAAGTATTATTAAGCATGCAGTTGAATAAAATCGTCGAGAAGTCGTTTCTTCAATAGGCGATTGTTTGTTGGGCAATCACAGACGACTTATCCGCTAATGCCTAGACCTAGGATCACTTTTTGAATTTGCTTTAGTCCATATTCTATATAGCGAACGGAGAATCACTCTCACACCAAGGTACGCCATAGCACAGCAATTGGGCAGTTTTTCACACTCTCAACAAATAAAAACATGATGGTTATGGCAAGCCACGAAAAAAAGAACAACTAAATCAACTCAATCTCGAACAAACGGTTAACACTCCCCTAATTGCCACATTCCCACGATCAGATTACACTAAATCAAACCATTAATACACAATTTTACTGATTAATTAAACCAAAATTCATCAAAAAATGCTTCAAAATGCAGACATGAATCACAAACTCAACCGGTACTTGGCATTGTTTCCAACCCTCCTCCACTTTAAAAGTTTACAGAGGATCAACTGAGAAAGCCATAAAAATGAAATCTTCAAGAGAGTTGCGATTTCCGCTAATTTGCAACCACTTTTAACTCAACAAATCAACAAATTCGCTCGTGAACATCTCCAAAATATTCTGTATCATTAGTTTTGAGCATTATTTCCAGAAATTTTACTATCAAGCTATAGTTTATATTTTCCCGTTGCCCAATATGAACGAGGGATGCCAACTGTTAAGGAAATAATTTAAAACATTAAATAAGGATTAAATCCCCTCCAAAACGCTTCCAAATTTCATAAATGGAATATTCTCCGTTCGAGCTATCTTCAAAAATAGCACCCTTTTTAGCAACCTTCCCGACATCCAGTTTAGAAGAACCGTCCTGAAGAGCATAAAGCAAAATATCAATTAGTATAATTAATTTTAATTATTTTCCAGTCAAGGTACTTACCAATAGCAGCCACTTTGAATTCATTATTTGTATCGATGAGATGGATTACCCAGGGTTAAATTCACCGAAAATTATAATCAGCCACCTAGCAGCTCGGTTTGTTGCCGGTGCTTTCAAATTGTTCCCAGTATGAGTACCGGGATGGAAAATAACGATTCCGGAAGCTATTCAATCATCCCGCTGCTAGCACCTCCTGCCTTCTGGTTTTGTCGGGTGTGTTGTCACATTAAAAGGTTAATCAAAACCCTGTGTCGAGAAACGTAAATTTTCATGTAACCATTAAAGAGTAGTCCAACCGAACTCTGTTACGGCACCATGCTTGTTTTTTTCTTTTTTCGGGATCCAAAATATAGGACCCGTTCTGATTTCAATTGCATGTTCCGGAATTTCTCTGATCGATTCCACCAGGAAAATTACCTACTCACGCACCTTCTCCCGATGGTGTGTTATTACCGTGATGGGGAAGAGTGATAATTTGATTAACCCTTTGTCTGTACCTTGGGGTCAATTTGACTCCAAATTCAAATTGCCGTATCTTAACGAATTTCCAATGGATTTTTTTTTTAATTTCAAATGTTTTGCATAGGTTATTTAGTGGAATTCCTGTTACAATTATCAGACTTTTTTTAGGGGTAGATATCTCGGGGGGTCTTGCAAAAATACAAGACCTATCTTCAGGAAAAGTGTTTAGTTCAGAATTCACTCACTAGGCACCGCTAGAGTGGCATTATTTTTTCATTGTTTGCCCTAACTTAACATATGGATTAGATAGAAGGTTCCCGTCTTCGGCAAAATTGTTCAGATGAACTGGACCTTTCTTCAGAATTAGAGTTTAGTTCAGAAAACACTAACCAAGTTGCACCAGTGTGATATTAATTTTAAACTGTTTTCCTAACCTAAAACATGGACTAAATAGAAGGTGTCTGTATTCAGAAAATAGTTCAGATGGACAAGACCTATTTTGTGGTAAAAAGTTCGGCACTGGATTTACTCACCAGGTGGTGTTCGTGTGACATTAATTTAGAATGTTTTGCCTTAATTTAACATCTTAGCTAGATTTAAAGCTCCCAACTTAGTCAAAGTTGTTCAGATAGACTAGACCTATTCTATGTTAAACAGTTTAGCTAAGAATTTACTTATCAGTTTGCACTGTTGCTTCACATTGTTTCGAGTTATTTTTTTGTTTCAGATGGAAGTTTTTTGATTTCGACCTAGTTTTTATGATGAACTAAAACAATTACCGTATGCGTGATAATGTTTGCACCATCGTACAAATAAGGTTCCCATTTCACCAATGCTTTGGTTTTCTTTGCATGCACGTAACCTATAGCTCGTACAGTAATAGGCTGTGTATTAAAGAAAATGATTTACTTAGTTTGACAGTTGCACCATGACGAAGTGGCAGCGTATTCGTGATTTTTCCCACGCGCAAATGTCGCAAAAAGACATTTCAATCGCCGTGGGAGTGTCCCGGTGGACCGTCAAAAGGGTTTTAGACCGAGAAAAGAAAGGACAACTTTCTGCGAAGGTGGCCACAGGTCGTTCGAGGTCAGCTCGGACTTCGAAAGTTATCGCTGCTATCAAAAGGAAGATTTGGGTGAATCCAGTGCGTTCAATAAGGAAAATGGCAAAGGAACACGAAATCAGTGACTTTACGGCACGGAAGATCGTAAAGGAAGATTGCGGGGCGAAGTCGAGGGCACGGAAAAAAAATCTCACATGATTACCAACCGCATCCGGGAGCTACAAGTCGAACGATGCTAGAAAATCTTGAACTTTTGTTTAGATTTTTTGCATTAATTTTATATTTTAACTAATAAGAATATCGCTCTCTTCAGCAATTTTGGACAGATGAAAAAAAAAATCTATTAGTTGCCAACATAAGATATCCAAATTTAGAAATAAATACGCAATTCAATTTAAGCTTTTGTTATGAAAATATATTCTTTAAATAAGACACGGTACATATCAGTCACTATTGTTCATCAACTAATCATCACTATCTTCACTTGGCTTTTCAATGCAGGCTTGGCAAATCGAATACATATGATCACAGCATCGGGAACGTTTACAGGTACTCTCTTCTTCTTCTGTTGGTGATACACTCACTAGGGTATATCCAGTTTGACGAATAGCATCTGCTACATCACCGAAAATTTTTGAAGACTTCGCAATACGCTCTTCAATTAAAGGATGAACCAACTCCTTTCCCAATTTCAGCAAAAATTTCTTACGTTTTGCAGTATAAGCAGTAATACATGATACGTCCATCATATTGAAGAACGCAGTCATGGGCATGCTTGGCATGCACAGTTGTACACAACAACTGCTCATTTGCTAATAACTTTTCACTCAGATGTTGAAATTTGGTTTTTCTTTAAAGTAATTAATAGATTAGGATCCTAATCAAAGAGTAGGTAAATCTTATAATTTAAATCAACATCAATGAATTTTCACACTTAAAGTCTGAGATGTGCAGTGACCATTTCTCACTTCATTTCAAATACTGTTCATAACTAGAATTAAAATCGTATTTACGTATCTATAAGAAGCTTAAACTCTATTCTATCAACTGCTTCAAACAGAATTATGTTTCGTCAATTCTGTGCAAAGTTAATAGCAAATGAGCAGTTCGTGAGCAAAACTGTGTATGCCAAGCATGGTCATGGGCCATCTATTTGACTTCCTCCGACAGGTGTACGTTGAAACAAGTTTGTCCATATTGTCTACTCCACCTTTAGTCTTGTTGTAGTCCAATATTATTGTCGGCTTGTTTCTCTGTGTCACATCCGTTTCGTTTGTGTGATGCATTGTGGACAGTAAAATCACGTTTTTACCTTTCTTCGGAACGTAACTTACCATCGTTAGTTGTCTATCGAAACAAAAAAGACTCGATTCTTTTTCCATCTCTTTGACATTCAACATCTCTCGAGGAAGGTCAGGCTTGTTTTTTGCGAATTGTTCCAAGGAGAGTTGTTTTCTGTTGCAATAACTGGTCAGCTTATGGAACAGAAGTGAAGAAGTTATCCATGGTAATATTGCAAAGTTAAATAAAAAATAAAAAATAAAACTGAATATTTTCTAGTTACCTTTTCTCAACCACGGATCCGAAAGACGTTGAACGAGATTTAGCGAATAATTTTGAGCTCGAGCCTCTTGTGGTTGTCGACCAACGTATATTTCTCCTTTCAATGGATAGCTATTCTCAGCGTCGCAGCACCAACATATCTTAATGCCGTACTTAGCAGGCTTGGCAGGCATATATTGGCGAAACGAACATCGACCTCTGGTGGGTACCAATTTTTCATCAATAGTGGGATGGTTTATACATCGCTCTTAGATTTTCCTGTAACATATCCCATATTTTTCGCAAAGCAGCTAGTTTGTCTTCGGCTAGTGAAACCTTAAGAACCGTAGAAATTGTTGGAATTGCATCAATGACATAGTTGCTCTGAATATAGGGCGATTATCATGATTCCACAAATCTGGTAATTCCTCAACCACAACCGCCCTCAACACATCTCTTCTTGCACTTACGGATAATCTCCGTTTCTCACGCGTTATCACATCAGTGGAAAAAATAACACTCCACAAACGGCCATTTTTTCCCAAAAACATGTTACCTCCATCTTCTTCGTCATCGGAAGACATTTCCTCGTCATGGTCAATACTTTATTCATCCGTTACATCAAAATCAGAGAAATCACCATCAAAGTTATCTGCGATTTCCGCGTCCGTTATGCTTATTGAAATACAACTCAAATATCCTCCAATAATAATAAATAAAACTATCACTTCCTCAATCATCCAAGAGTATGGTAGAATCAACGAATGGTAATTGAGAATGAAAAACTCACTTCGCATTAACCAACTCTTTTCGTTAGTATTGGTTTATAGTACCATATAAGCACAAAACAGTTTACAAATAGCTTAAGATTTTCTCAAAGAATAGTATGAGCTTACATGAGGTCTGCTCCCGTACTTACAGAAGATTATGGACAGAAAAAAAAAAAGTATATTGCCATACTTCCTGCACCGTATTATTTTCTTACAGAAAGCTACAGCAACTTACATCAAAAACAAAAAAAGGAAACACGGGAACAGACCTATGAGCTTGCTTTCGTGTGACTATTTTTCTATATGCTTGAGATAAAGAAAAGCTTCAAAAACGTATTGCACAGTTGAAATTGAATCCCCCCGATAGCGCGGTGGTTAGTGTCGTTCATCCACCGTACTTTCTCGGCTGTCTTCCAACGAATTGAGGTGATTTTTTGTCGGTGCCAAGTTTATGGTTGGCCCAAATCACATACAGAAAATCAGCTCAATTGGAAAGAGAACAGCCGGTAAATGGCGGTGGGAGCATGGCTCCACGTACCGCACATAATGGTATTAGTTAAATGTGGAAATGTTTAGTGGCGCTATACCCAAGTAACCATAGGCACGTTATTTCGCCTTTTTGGCTATATACAGTTGAACAATGGCTATACCAGTGTTTGAAAGTTCTGATGAGGCCCGTATATAGCCAAAAAGGCGAAATAACGTGCCTAAGGTTACTTGGGTAGACAACTATATTCTGTGACTTTACATCTAATATTTACATTGGAACGTTGTGCTGCGTCGACATGACGTCGTCATTCGCTTGCTTAGACATATTCACAACATTTTTTGCCTAACGTCAGAAAGCTGCCTTTTGTTTCAGACCTTATCTAATTGACATCTGAACAACTTTGCCAAAGACGGGAACCTTCTATCTAGTCCAAAAGTTAAGTTAAGGCAATCAGTTCAAAATGAATGTCACTCTAGCGGTGTCTGGTGAGTGAATTCTAAACTAAACTCTTTTGCTGAAGATAGGTCTTGTCCATCTGAACAACTTTGCTGAAGACGGGAAACATCCATATGTGCAGGATTTGTAGATAACGTTATATAATGTGTATTTACGATGGTGCAACTTGATCATTTTCGTTTTAGTGCCATCTAGGGAGTGAGTTCTGTCATACACTATCGATAGTTTTGAAGACCTTGTATTTTTGAACATCTTTACAGAAAGAAGCAACATCATATTTGGTTGAGATCTTGTGATATAAACATCTCTAACATAAAAATTTTCCACTTCATTTGAATATTTTTAGAATGACCCCTCCCTATAGTAGATCCGCCCTTTGTAGCCGGCACAAAGTTGGCTAGCCTAAATCGGTCTACTAGAGTGTTCCGTGGATTGGTTTTTAAACAAATGGCTTAAGCGCCACCTCCATAGAGGACCACTTGTCGTTTCGGATGCCCGGCAAACTCAAAACCCCAGGGCGAGTTCAGTCTAATGCAAAAGATTGGAACGCGCTAGTAGACGTTAAGTACTTGGGATTCAAAGAAAACACTAAATCCAACCGAATGAAAACTAACCAGAAACCGTCTTTCTACCGGAGCGAATGCACTGGACGACCTGTTCTCATCACAGGTCAAGCTCTTCCCCAAACACAAAATCTACACGCTTCAGGACAGAAATGGTGGACTTTCTGGTGGAGATTCCAAAGCAGTCCAACTTGGAGTACAACCAAACAACGAAAACTACAACAACGAACGAAACGTGAGAAACTTCTTTAGACCAGTGCACTCATTGAACGGGAAATTCTAACCTAACAATCAACACAATTATTTAGCAGAATAGAAAAAAGGTTTATTTAGAAAAACTAATAGAACGAAAATTTTATTACCTAAACATTTTTATCCGGGAACCCTCATTCTTCTCTTACTCCCTCTCTCTAATTCCCTACCTAACTGTGCGGATTTCTTAATGGCTATTTATAACTGGCGCTTCATCCCGATTTAATGCATGCATGCGGACATTGTACGGTTCTACTCACGCTTCTGCTTTACCGACTGCTCCTCACCATCGTCTGTCGCCCCTGCGACGCTCGCTGCACGGAATACAAAAGATTCACTAATTCACCAACTGCTTTTCGTGGTGATATCCCGGTGGGTGGGAAAATTGCTCACCTGGAGCGCGATATTGACGGCGCAGCTCCCTTCTAACTCCGGCCGAAGTTAGGTCCTTTAATACCGACGCGTGGGGTCAGGGTAGTGGTAATAACGGGGGGCGCGGTATGCCGAGCGGGAGGTGGTGGGACGAAACTAGAGACAAAAAGCCGTCAAACGGCTGTACAACTAGATGAGCGCATTGTTGCAAAACCGCATAGTAAATCATTTACCTTTTTGTTGAAACTTAAATCGCGCACAGTACCGCACTAGCCTACTAAACTTATTCAGTAGTAACTACACCTAATCAAAAGGAATTAACGAACAATTAATTACACTGAACTTAAAGACACTTCTCACATTTAAATATACCTCTACAAACACACCGCGAAACTATACCAAAAAACTTCACAGTCCTGCCTCTTCCACGGGTTGGATTAAAGTGGACGAGAAAGATCTTGGGATTCCTCAGAAAGGCCGCTAAAACAATTCTTGGCCTTCGTTCCGGAAACCGAAAAAACGATCTTATCAAAAGGCGATCTCCGATTACCTTCCGATTCGATCAGAGATACTATCTCTTTTCCTCCCAAGTATCCCTCATCTGTCTAGCTCATTCCAATATTTAACTTAAAGTGTTTTTCTTATTATTAAATTTCCGACGACAAGTAATCCTACTGGGAGATTATACTCAATCCCACGGATCACATTTCATGCCACCTCAAATGAGAAAACTTACGCGCCTAGTGAGTGGATGAACAAATAATGAGTGAAATTTCATGCAGGGATAATTTACTCTTGATATGAGTTCACCAGTTGCATACAAGTGAACTGGGATAGTGCGTGTCGTTTCGAATAGTAACAGTGAACATTTGTAGCATTTGAACTTCATGCTACATTAATTTAATATCTTATTCGAATACCGCTACACCTTTCAAATGATTTTTGATGATTTAAAGAAAAATTCAACTAAATTTACCTCACAAAGCATTTAAAATGTCGATAATCCGTTGAACATTCGCTGAGATATGACAATTTGAATTTGGAGTCAAATTGACCCCAAGGTACAGAAGGTATTTGTGTTGTGCTGGGTGGCCTCAAAACCAGTTATGGAGTTCCCTCATTATTGGAAACCGATATCAACAGAAACGTTAGTACCCAAGTGGACGTTGGCCAGCCACACACTACGAAGGGGCGAGAATGAAATAAATCAAGCGCTGCACTATGGGCAAAAATGGGTCCAAAATTACCCAAAATTCAATATCTCAACAGCACGCTGAATTCCGGCCATAAAAAACGACTTTTCCGAAGGTAAATCGTCCGGGGAGCCTTGTAGGTATGTGTTTTGGACCATTTTACCCAATTTTCACCTACTTTTTGGAGGAAATGTTTTTTCACAGCTCTATTTTTCATAAAACATAAGCACTTTATCATGGTTTTAGAATACTATGTCTTTAAACAACAGTTCATGAGATATTAAGGGAATACGGGGTACACTTTATAGGGGGGTAAGGGGTAAAAGTGAAAAGACAATCAATGTTTAATGCAAAAATGTTTAATACAAAACCCATTTTTTAATATCATAATATTTTTTTCTGAAGAAAACTTTTAATTAACTTTTATTTGGTATTTTGAGCTCCGTTATCGGCCAAACAGTTCAAAGGTTATACATTTTTGAAAAAAATCGAAAAAAAATATTTTTTTTTTGACCGCTCTAATATATAAATAGTCACCCTAATGACACATTAAAAAAATACGGGTCTAATATGTTGCGATAAGGAACAAAACTACCAATTTTTACAAAATTCTGAGAACCACTATATCGTTTTGCTGTATACAGACGAAAAAGTGAAAACTCTTTTAGAACAGATAGCAGTAAATTAAAACTTATTTAACCCCAATTAACCTAAAAATTTCGAAAAAAAAATCTTATTATTGCAGGCAACCTTTGGGGCCATTCAAACAATCGCATCGTTCAACATTTTTATGAATTAAAGTAAATTTATCGAGGGTTCACTTTTACCCCTTACTCCCCTATAAAGTGTACCCCGTATTCCCCTAATATCTCATGAACTGTTGTTTAAAGACATAGTATTCTAAAACCATGCATAAAGCGCTTATGTTTTACTAAAAATAGAGCTGTGAAAAAACATTTCCTCCAAAAAGTAGGGGAAAATGGGGTAAAATGGTCCAAAACACATACCTACAAGGCTCTGCAGTCTATTGGACCACGTGCAATCGATTCCCCGGACGATTTCTCTTCGGAAAAGTGGTTTTTCATGGCCGAAATTCAGCGTGCTGTTGAGATATTGAATTTTGGGTAATTTTGAACCCATTTTTGCCCATAGTGGCGCTGGATTGGAAACCGACACAGAAATCAAGCAAGTCAACATATCACGCCGAAAGCCAAAAGTCGCCCATGATGATGGAAATTATTCACGTTGACCCTCTGCACTATGAGTTTCAAAAATTGTCTTGTCTTTAACCATGCTTTATCCCCATCTCAAGAAAGGAAACCACTTACCCACTCCAGTTTACGGAAATTTAGACTACTATTTTCTCTTCTCCAGTGATGCTACGAAAAGCTTTTTCCACCCCATTGAGCATTTTCGAAAAGTTTATCTCCATTCAATTAACTTTGCCATTCTATTCAGGACAGACTTGAGATCCAAGCGGTTTGTTTTTTTTTCATTTATACTTTTTATCCTACTGGAGTGAGCGTTGCGAAGCATGATTAAAATTAAATAATAACATCCCGACCATGGGGGTTCGTTTCGGATAGAAGCCAAAAATGCTTTTTGATTTTTCGTTGAACCTTGCTGTGGTTTCAACGGTATTTAATGGCAAATGAATAGATTGAGATAGAAAGATATGCTTATAATGATAAAGATATGCACATTTCGACGATTGAGGTTTGAAGAAAGTATAATTGAATTTACATTCTTGGGAAGACAATAAGACAGAATTTTAGATTTGAAGATTATTTGTTACTCCAATGGTTTCAATACCCATATTTAATTTTTAAGCATGTGAAAACAGCCTCTTTATTCACTACATTTAATACAATCTATGATTCAAAATCGAATATTTCAAAGTTCAGAGGCGTCTCGTTACTGAAAGTTCTACCTATTCTGCAAGTTCAATGTTTAAAAAAATGCCCTAAGTGAAGTTAGTTAAATGATACATGTTTTATATCGTAGGGAGAAAGCAAAGATATCCCACTAATCAATTCATCGAATAAGGTAATGGATACACCACCCTTATGTGATAGCAGTGCCATCTGGTGAGTGTGAATTGAAACTGTTGGGAGTCCCTCGCCAACTTGACCACCAGGGCTCAATAGGAAGCACGGAAAACAAGATCGACGGAAAACAAATCAAGGAAAAAAGTGGTGTCAGCATGACAGATGCCAGCGCGGACCTAGATTGATAGTTGTAAAGGTGGTCAAGAACTCACAGTCTGATAGTGTTGGTGAGTTATTGCCGTTAATGCTCATGAAAAGATCACTTTTTTGCCGCAAAAGCTGCCAAAACAAAAAAGTTTACGGGCAGATTTGAACAGATTTGGACCTGTTTCATACGACCAGAAGGTGTATGCTGGTCACAAATTGATTTTCTACGCAAGTGATGTGACTTTCGCGAATAAAGACTGGATCGCGCAAAAATTAATGACAAAAAAAATCGTTTCTTTCAGTCAAAATTCATATCGCAAAAATCTTCTTATTTTTCTTTTGGTAGTTCAATTCATATATTTAAAGGAAAAAATGTTCTTTAAATATTTTTCTTTGCCAAATCCAAACTGCCGCTTAACCCCTTCCATTGATTTTTGCACAGTGGTCTCATCGACCTAATTCACCACCGAAGGCCAGTTAGATTTAAACTGCTGCTCGTTTTCCATGGATGTATTAGTTTTTTGAGATTCCGTTTGACCAAGGCCCAAAACCGTTCGATAAGGCAGAGTTCTGGGCTGTTGGGAGGGTTGTGGTCTTTAGGTACCACAACCACGTTGTTCGCATCGTACCACTCGATTGCCTTTTTCCCATAGTGACAGCTCGCCAAGTCCGGCCAGAACAGCTTAGGTCTATTATGTTGCCGCTTTCTAGACCACACGTGCATATGGCCTGCCAGAAGAGATATTTTTTCGAGAACTTAGATAGTTTGATGATTTTGTAATTTCAGCCACCTTCCCTTTTCCTGATGCGGTATAAAACTCCTGTCCCGGAAGCTGCTTGAAATCTGCCTTCACATAAGTTTCGTCGTCCATGACGACACAGTCGAACTTTGTGAGCAGATTCGTATACAGCTTTCGAGACCGCTGCTTTGCCGACGTGTTTTGTTTGTAAACTCGGTTCGCCACCTTCAACTGCTTAAACGTCGACAACCCGACTCGTTTCATGGCCCGCTGCACAGTAGTATGGGAGACATTGAGCTTGCCACAGCGACGTCCCGGATGGAGAGGTTAGGATACAGCTTATATTTCACCGCCACCTTCTTCGTCGTCGGTGCCATGTCCGGATTACGATTGCCGCCGCTTCCATGCTTCTTAGTGGTCGACAGACGCTCCCTGACCTCTTTTAAAACGTTTGTTTAGTTCGATTTGGCCACATCCAGAAATTTTGCCAACTTGGCGTGTGAGAACGTCGGATTCTCTTGCTGGGCGAGCAAAATTGTGACACGCTGCTCCTCTTGCTTGGACGTCATTTTGAAAACTGGAGAGCAAACGGTTAAAACTCATCATAGCAACCATTGTATATACACTTAACTTACAAATGCAGCATTTGCAGGTTTTTTTAAATGCATTATTAACAGAAATAAGCCAATTTGAAGTTAATCAATTTTCGCGCGTTCCAGACTTTAAACGCAAGGAGGATTGATTATAACCAGGCTTAGAAAAATTCCAACTAATTTTTCTGTCAAAACTCGAAAACAACATCATCGAAATCGATCCCCAATGCTTTGTAATTCATGCCAAATAAATTGGAATTGTCTACTTGATGGCAACGCTTCCTTCATTTTGATTTTTTTTTACATTCTATCCCACATTCGTTCG
Organism: Ochlerotatus camptorhynchus; assembly: GCF_037179485.1. Lineage (NCBI taxonomy): Eukaryota > Metazoa > Arthropoda > Insecta > Diptera > Culicidae > Ochlerotatus > Ochlerotatus camptorhynchus. Next base: position 467,791 of record NW_027040493.1, on the reverse strand, counting down.
GGATCAACTTAAAAAAAAACTCTGCATGGATTGAAATTATTTCGAATGACTACTTTCTCCCCAAGAGCATATTGAACATTCGCACCCAGAATGTGACGATTAAGGCGGGACGCAGAATCAACTTTCAAACTAATTAGCTTGTTTTTCATCTCCCCCTTCAATACTTGTTTGACACGCTGGGCCATAGCACACAAGTGATCCTTAATGGTTTCACCAACTGCTTGGCAAATCGGCCTCAACAGTAGTTGAAAGCCCTCCCACTCAAAACAAGATAACGGTAGCCGATGCTCCGTCACCAGTTTCACTGCAGCTTCGATAAAAAAGTTGTTGGTCCATATAGGTATCGGACCTTTGAAAAAACAAACTCGTGGCTTCTTAGCCGCCGGCACATAGTCCTTAAGGAGACCATTAGCGTTCGCCAGTTCACTGTGCCGTAAGGGAAAGTAGCTGATAAAATTTCCAGGATCCTGTGGTCAGCCTGTGATCCTGTGTGTAGGTGCAATCACCGTTTGGATCTATGTGGCATTCAGCTTTATCGCCATCTCGAACAACGAAGGACGCGATGCCTATTAACGAACGTTTTTAACTTTTCCGCTGCCTGAAGCCATTTTTCGAACTGGGCTTATAACTTTAAAATCACAGCACTGATTTTAAAGTAATAAGCCCAGTTCGTTGGTAGTCGTGGATAGTCGACGACTACTTAGCTCCAAATCGAAAAAAAAGTTCAGCAGTTTAATCCATAACATTTTTAAACGTTTAAATGAGAGCAAAATTTTACCGGCAAATGTTAACCATTAAAAATACACTGCACTTAGTTTGTTTACCTTCGAACACTTGCGCCTCAAATTCACAAGTTCGAGGAAAAATTGGAAAATATGTCAATTTTGAAATAACTAGCGTCTCAGATATACATGTTCAGGTGAAAATTGAAAAAAACGTTAAATTTTAAATGGCTGCGCTCCTGATAGACAAGTTCAGCAAAAAATGAAAAGAAATGTTAAATTTGAAATGGTTTGCACTTCTGATAGAAAAGTTCAGGGAATAATTGGAAAATATGTTATATTTGTAATGAATTGCACCTTTGTTAAACATGATCACGGAAAAATTATATTAAATTTCAAATGGCTAGTGCTCCTGGTCAACATTGAGAAAAATCTTGAAATTTAAAATGGCACTATTAGACAAGAATTAGAGGGGGTATAATTGAAAAATAAAAAATTAATTAAATTAATTGCGTCTCTGATATACATGATCAGGGTTAAACAAAATCGTTGAATTTGAAGTGGTTTGCGACTCTGATTAGCATGTTTGAAGAAATAATACAAAAGATATTAAATTTGAAATAACCTGCGCCCTGGTAAAAAATCGTAAAATTTGAAGTGGCCAGCGCTCTTGCATGCTTGGCATACACAGTTTTAATCACAAACTGCTCATTTGCTAATAACTTCGCACACAGTTGACTTAACATAGTTCTTTTTGAAGCAGTAGATAGAATATAGTTTAAGCTTGTCAAAGATACGTAAAAAAGTCTATTTTAATTCTAGTAATAAATTGTATTTGTTTTGCATTGTAAAAATGAAGTGAGAAATGCTCTCTGCACATCTCGGACTTTAAGTGTGAAAAATCATTGGCGTTGATTCAAATGTTAATATTTACCTATTCTTTGCATGTCTTTGGTAAACTAGGATCCTAATCTATCAATTATTTTAAAGAAAAACAAATTTCAACAACTGAGTGAAAAGTTTTTAACAAATGAGCAGTTGGCGTGTACAACTGTGTATGCCAAGCATGCGCTGACTACACATTCAGGCAAAAATAATAAAAAAAATGCTTAATTTGCAATGTCTAGCGCTTCTGGTATACATGGTCAGGGAAAAATGGATCAAAATCATAAAATTTTAAGTGGTACACAAGTTCAAGATCAAGAGAAAAATCATTAAAATAAATTTGAAATTTGAAATCGCTAGCGCCCCTGGCAGACAAATTCAGGTTAAAATTGTTAAACATCATGAATATTGAAATGGCTTGCGCCCCTATAAACATGATCAGGAAAACAAAAATTAAAACTGATAGGGGAAATGGATGTAATGTCGGCTTCAATGCCCCTAATTTGGGTCCATACATAAATTCAGAAATCGACTAAATTTTCAAAAGTGACCAAAAATCTCAATGACGCGTTCATCTAGATGAAATTGGTTAATAGCTGATTTTACGCGATGGGCCTAATTTTAGATCAACAGGCCAGAGCCTTTCCCCTATATACTTTTGGAACTGATTCCGAATATTTCTGGGATGCTTCGGTTAGCATTCATGGCACGGTAGGCAAAAGGCCGCATGACACCATGAATTTGAGGTCACCTGTGTGATAGACTTCTACCATTGGAACAGGACTAGTTCTATTCTTAGTAGGTCTTAATTACCACTACCGAAACTAATTGAAGGGACTTCATAGAAGTTTCATCAAAATTGTGGAAGTTCAGTGATTGTGGTAGAAGTTCTGGGAATTCAATAAAGACTCAGCTCAGGTTTGTTAAAGTTCAGCTTACATCTGGTGACACCCCTCACCATCCCTCTCCTACGTGGGAGTTTGGTAAAGAGAGATGGTAAAACCGATGTGTGCCTCATAGCCTAGTCAGCAAAGGCACGGTATTACCAAGCCGGAGGCGGCGGGTTCGATTCCCGGTCCGGTCGAGGGAATCTTTCGGGTTGGAAATTTTCTCGACTTCCCTGGGCATAGAGTATCATTGTGCTTGCCTTGCCACACAATATACAAATGCATGCATTGGTAATAGGCATCGAAAGCTCTCAATTGATAACTGTGGAAGTGCATTTAGAACACTAAGTTGAGAGCACGCAATAAGCTAATATGCGCTAAGCAATAAGCTTAAAAATGCGAAAAAGAAGAAAGAAGACCTTCCTAAAAGTTGTCCTAGCTCGCTTTCTACTCTCTATATGCAATTTTCACACTGCCGTACTCTAAATGGAACTATCAATTCTATACTTTCATCTCCTCATCTATCGTATAGAAATTACCACTTTAGTCTGTTATTAGAAATTAGCATCTTCAACAATCTATAGTCTTGTTTGTCACGAAAACCTGAGCAAATACCTTGCCAGATCATATGCTTTCTTGCAAATTTATCGGCCATCACCTCGACCAGTGGCTGCCCATAATTCATCTTCACGTACGTTTCGTCGTGCATGAGAATGCATCTTTCGTACTACGAAATCCTTCTCGCAGACGAATCCTTCTGACGGTGCTTTGGCTGGCATTAAATTGCTTGATTTTATCATAATCCGACAGCCCTGGGTTTGCCCTAACCGTTCTCAACACCTTCAAATGTAGCTTCCGATCATTAATTCCACTACGATGCTTGCTATGATCCTGCCGTTGGGTGACTTCGCGATTTTTAAACCTAATCAAGTCAGATTTTCCAAGTGGGTATCCAAAATTAATTTTTGGTTCGCGGCTTCCATCAAGTATAACTTCTTTTAAAATTTATTAGTTTTTGTCTGTCTTGTCCCACCGTTTCGATGAGTCTCATCGTCGCCCACTGGTCACCATAGCCGGTCAATCTCCCGACGAAGCTGGAACCGCACTGCCGTTCATACTGGCGACAATGCTCTGATGAGACAACAAAACCCTACCCCTAGCTCCCCTGATCATATCCTTCAACAATGTACCCCTCTTACCTCGAGTAAGCCGCAAGAATTCGGCCCAACTCCGACTAGACATAGATATAAGTGAATTTTGTTAAAAACAACGAACAATGTATTATTGGCTCCGTAAAGCTAACGCGATTTAGCCTTCCAAATAAAAGAACTAGATAAAAAAACTTCTTTAAAAAAAATGAATCGTGACGAACTTTTCAGCACTGAAAGAGGAAACATTTCAAAACAAAGTGCTGTCAAAACATTGGAGCACTGCAGTAAAATAAACAGATATTAATTGGCTCAAGATTCATTTTTATCTAGTTCGTCCATTTGTAAAGCTCAATCGCGTTAGCTTTACGGAGCCGATAATTCATTGTACTTTGTTTGAAACTAAATTCATTTAATTCTATGTCTAGTAGTAGTTGGACCGAATACTCGCGGCTAACCCGAGGTTAGAGGGGTACATTGTCGAAGGATAGGAAAAGGGGAGGAGCTTGGGGGTAGGGTTTCGTTGTCTCATCAGAGCGATGTCGCCAGTATGAACGGTAGTGTGGTTCTAGATTTGTCTGGAGTTCGACCGGCTATGGTGACCAGTGGGCGACGATGAGACTCATCGAGACGGGGGACAAGACAAACACAAGCTAATAAAGAGAGACAAAAGACGAACGAATTAAATTCTTATACTAGACATTTACAGAAACACATAAATCGACTGCATAAAGCAAAGATTGAGGGTACCCAACACGTCTCTTATAGGGATATAAGGTTGTCTTCCTTGGGCCTCGAGGGTATTCAAAAGTCGCTCTCTGGAGGCGCTATTATCCGTACATTGCCAAACTGCGTGATCGATGTCATCGTAACCGTTTCCACACCGACAGATGTTGCTGTCCACGAGGTTTATTCTATTGAGATGCGCATCTAGCTAGTACTAGAGCTTAAAGACTTCAAGAGGCGGGCGCATCGTTATTTTTGGCAGATTTATATTTTAAGGGTGCAGGTATTGGGTGCGACTACTTAGCTCAAATTGTAGGAACACAGCACTGTTTATAATATTTGACCGGTCTTTGCATGGCGAATGAGAACGACTCAAATTTGAGTTTAGTTCACTAATAATCGCCAAAAGCGCAGAAACTCAGCGATGAGCCAACATTAGAGACATTTTCCCTATCTAAGTGTTTTGACATTGTTCCTGCCTTGGAATTCAGCCCAGTGGCAGGCGCGTAGGCAACATGTTACACAGTGACAGTGGGCCCAGCACAGCAAAATAAATTATTTGAGTCCGGGACATGCTGCCTACTATCAAACGCTGCTGTTGGTATAGGCCTTGTCACTGACCTGTTGGAAATTCAGTATTTTAAACAGGTTCTAACTTGCATGTTAGCATAACAGTTGACATCTTACAACTAAAAACTAAAACTAAATCTTATCTAAGAATAAATCGAACTAATCGTTACAATTGAGGATTGTAACGATTTTTGCCTGAAATTATTAATTATTTTGTCGGACATTTGTTCTAAAGTCTCAACATTCGAAATTCTATGTACCTCGGTAGTACTGTACCAGGGAGGCAACTTAAAATCATCTTCAGAACTTTGTTCTGAATCTTTTGAAGTGCTTTTTTCTTGGTAGTGCAACAACAAGACCATATTGCCACAGCGTTAAGCATGGCTGGTCTAAAAACTTGTTTAAATATTAGAAGTTTATTCGTAAGACAAAGTTTGGATTTCCTGTTTATAACAGGATACAATCATTTTATATATTTGTTACATTTGGATTGAATGCCCTCAATGTGATCTTTAAAAGTTAATTTTTGGTCAAGTACTAATCCAAAATATTTCACAGGAAATTGGAACTCCGTTCATAGTGACTATGTGACTAGTACTAGGTTTTAAAAAAGAAGCTCTAGGCTTATGTGGAAATATTATAAGTTGAGTTTTGGAAGCGTTGGGAGAAATCTTCCATTTTTGTAAATAAGAAGAGAAAATATCTTAACTTTTCTGCAGTCTGCTGCAAATAACACGAAGACTTCTTCCTTTAGCGGAAATGCCTGTGTCATCAGCGAACAAAGATTTGTGGCAACCCTGAGGCAAATCAGGGAGGTCCGAAGTGAAAATGTTATACAATATAGGCCCAAGAATGCTACCCTGAGGAACTCCAGCTCTAACAGGTAGTCGTTTATATTTGATATTTTGATAATTTACCTGCAAATCTCTGTCAGTTAAATAATTTTGAAATAATTTCATAAAATAAAGTGCAATTTAGCAATCAAACACTTTCGAATTCTTTTTGCATGTCTAGAAGAGCAACTCCAGTTGAGCAGCCTTCAGATTTGTTTGAACGAATTAAATTGGTAGCTCTTAAGAGTTGATGGGTAGTTGAATGCCCATGGCGAGATCCAAACTGCTCATATGCAAAAAAAGGAGTTCGTATTGATGTGAAGCATCATTCTATTTAAAATTATCTTTTCAAAAAGTTTACTTATTGAACAAAGCACACTTATTGGACGGTAGCTAGAAACTTCAGCTGGATTTTTATCCGGCTTCGAAATTGGAAATTTTTTTTGCATTTTTGCATTTATCGGGAAAGTATGACTAATGGAAACATCTGTTCAATAATTTAATCAAGAAAGACAAGGTACACTCTGGAAGTTTTTTGATGCGGATATAGAAAATTCTATCATCACCTGGAGCTTTCATATTATTCATATTCCCGAGTGAAAATATTAAGCTAATCCCGAGCAACCTGATTTTCAATAGGGCTAGTAAGACCCAAACTGAAATTATGGGAACTCTCGAATTGCTTAGCAAGTTTATGAGCTTGTTCCGAATTTGTGATCAAAGTTTTACCACCTTCTTTAAGCGCTGGAATATGCTTTTGAGGTTTTTTTTTCAAAATTTTTGTGAGTTTCCAAAAGGATTTGGAACTTGGATCTTATTTAGAAACATTATTTTGAAAGTTTTGTTCCTCGCTTTTTAACTTGAATTTGCAAATCCCACCAGATAACTTTCATGGCCGGATCACGTGTTCTTTGATATTGTCTCCTGCGGACATTTTTAAGACGGATCAAGAGTTGAAGATTGTCGTCTATTATTATTGAATCGAATTTAACCTCGCATTTTTGGTACTGAGGCAGCTCTTGCTTCAACTATAGAAAGTAGTCAGAGATTCAAGAGCATAATTACTTTCATCTTTGGTTTGGAATGTTTGGGTCAAATCTATATTCCATAAATGTTCGATATTGCTCCCAATCAGCTGGAAGGTGATCAGAACCGAAGTCAGAATTGGTAACCAATTGGCTACAAAGTTGACATTAATCAGTTAAGACCAAATCAATAGTTGAAGGATTTCTTTCTGAAGAAAAGCATGTTTGGATATTGAATAGTGAAATAAACTGCAGAGCAATCATCAAACAGAACATTACCATAGGAATTGATTTGAGCATTATTCTATGAGCGGTGTTTTGCATTAAAATCACCAATTATGAAGAATTTAAACCTGTGACGCGTAAGTTTCTGAAGGTCACCCTTGAGAAAAATTTGTTGCTGGCAAATAGGCAGCTATAAACGTAAGTTGTCAAAATTTTGTTTTGACAAAAACTCCCAAATTTTTAAAAACTTTGGTATCAAATGAAAAAAGAATTTTATGTTTGATTCGTCTGTGAACAATGATGGCAACGCCACCACAAGCTCCATCAAGGCAATCATTTCTATAAATGAAATAATTTGCGTTTCTCTTAACCTTATGGTCAGGTTAAAGGAACGTTTCAGTTATAACGGCAATATGCACGTTTTGAACTCTCAAAAAGTTAAATAGCTCATTTTCATTATCTTTTAGAGATTGAGTATTCCAATTTAAAATATTTAAAGATTTAAAATCCAGAAAATTTGATTTACTCGATCACGTTTATGTGTACTAAATCATGAATTCGAAAGAACTAGTAGTTCAGCTTATCGTGATTGTTTGTTCACGAATATTGGATCGGTTATTTTTGCGTGTATGGGCGAAACGTGCATTGTTTGGTTGCTCCAGCCAAGTCTTCCGTCGCTTTCAGTTTCCTTCCACTTTCATGCTGTACAACCCAATCAAAACGTTAATGTTGACGTTTTACAGTCCATGAGTTGCCGAGAACAGGTTCACGATATTCAGCACAACTCATGAGCTTTAATCACGCTTACATGAACAAGATCATGATTTTCAGAACAGAGTAGGTACACGTTTCTATGACTTTTGTTGCCTTTGCTGGTGCCCGGTGCAACGTCACGATTTTCGGAACAAGTCAATTTTTCCTTTACGAAAGTACTCCACGAATAAAATTCATGAAATCGTGAAAGTTGTTCCGCAAAACAAACGTAACGCCTGCGATAGCCGTTACGTTTGTTTAGCGGAACAACTTTCACGATTTCATGAATTTTATTCGTGGAGTACTATCTTAAATTTCGGAAAGAATTTTTCCCGTGTAGCTACAACCGGATGGCGGTTGTTTTGCAATAATATGATGCTCCTCTCGAATACAAAATGAACATTGATACAGAAGCGAGTTGACCTCAGTTGAAATACGTAGAATGATTGTCATCCCACATGGAAATACGTGTGTTATATCGCAAATCATCCAAAATGATGATGTAAAGAATTCCATCGAATAAAATTTGCTTATCTGAGCTGACAAACGAGGTGGAAACATAGTCATCGCTATCATAGATGGATGAATATTGAATATTGATAAAGCATGAAAACCGATGATTGTTTATTTAGTGGTGGTGGAAATTTCTCCTACCAACAAACAATTTTTGTATCCATAATGGAATGGTTGCTCATGGCTATTCAGTACGGAAATGAAAACAATCAAATTATAAATCTAATTTAAGGCATTTTCAAGACATCATACTCTTCAATTGATGTCCTCTGTTTGACCTCAAATTTTCAAATAAATATCATCTTTTATGTGCATTCTTCTTCTTCTTCTTCTTCTTCTTCTTCTTCTTCTTCTTCTTCTTCCTCGCGTTTCAAGCTTATTGCGTATGACATATTAGCTTATTGCGTGCTCTCAACTAAGTGTTCTAGATGCACTTCAACAGTTATCAATTGAGAGCTTTCGATGTCTGTACCATTTTTGCATTAGTATAATTGTGTGGCAAGTACAATCGTACTCTATACCCAGGGAATTCGAGAAATTTTCCAACCCAAAAAATTCCTAGACCGGACCGGGAATTAAGCCCAGCCACCTCCAGCATGGTTTTGCTTTGTAGCTGTGCCTTTACCGACTGAGCAAAGAGAGGTCCCTTTATGTGCATGACAGTCATATTGTTGCTCGTCAGTTGATGACGAATTCAACTATAAGGCAATCATCCACAATTCAAAAACATATTGTTAAAGAGCTCGAGCAATGCAATAATCATTCGAAGTATTGCGGTTGTTTTTGTTCAGTATATCTCCGTACATATTTTGTCTCAAATCGAGGTAAGACATTCCATAAACTCCACCAGACTAGTGCATGTTGGTCTTCATCAAGGCGGTCCGTCTACAATCATCACATGTCAAACTGCCTTTAGGTTCAATTGGCTAAACTTGGGGAGTGCGTTCCTTTTCATCCATTTCTATCGCTGGTAGGTCACATTTTTGTGGTGCATTACTGTTATAAGAGTTACCACCGAGCCTTAGTTTGAATAACTTCAAACTAGGGGAACACGATTTTTCAGTAATCAAGGGAACGCATTCTGGTCCTTGCCACTTATTATGACTTGTTAAAAGTTATAAGACTCGGGTAGTGACCACCCCCGTTATAAATTATTTTGTATATTTGAAATCAAAATTATTGCTTATGTTCATAGAGTATTTTTCTTATATATTTATTAAGGAAACTTTCAGCCCTTAGCTGGTTCGTCTCCGGCATAGAGTATATATATGATCCTTTTCCCATTGTCCTTCTCCTTTTTTTCAGAAGCAAGTAATGGTGCTATAGCCATAAGTCCCCCAAGTAACCAAAAGTTCTGATTAAAGGCTATTTGTGGCTTAAGCAGCTTGGTGGTCTATATAATTCTAAGCAGCCTCATTTTTAAGTCGTTTATAACGAACTTGAAAGTTCAGGTACCATAATAGAAGAGCATTTTAGTAAGGTATAAAGTACAGTCTTTTTGGAAGTTATTTATAAAGGCAGGGATGAAAGTATATTGATTTATAAGCATAAGTCATAGATGGTATTAAGGGTGGTTGAAGAACTAAACCCAGTCCTTCTGCGTGAGAGCCCCAGCACGAACCGCTACGTCATCTGAGATTTAAGAAAGTGAGCTGTTGTCCTCCTACTTTTGGAGTTTCCAGTCCCAACTGACTGACTTGAATACGAAATACAATACCTTGATAAATTAAAATTTGGTGTTTGCCCTCATTTTATTGCAACACACTTGTGGCGTAGAGGTCACATATCGAATACAAGGGTTTGAATCCAGGAAATTGCTTTTGATTTTTTTTTATGTTTGGATAGAAAATGTATGCACTGCATAAATATAAGAATTATGATTTATTTGTGCCACTGATCATTTCATATTTACGTACATTAAATTTTGTTACTAATAAAGACTTGTGTGAATTGAATCTTGTGGGTTATGACGTAACTTTCAAGTTGTTAAGAAGTTCCGCAGGGAACTTTTAAGATACTTTAAAGTTGCTTAAACGATCTGCTGGGAATTTGTTTGAAACTTTGTCGTGACCATGTTTTCAGCCTTGCCTGAAGTTCCTAAGAAGTGCTTAGGGATGCTATTTGGAACTTTTTTTGAACTTCAAGTTACTAGGAAACATTTGTAGCCTGAAGTTCCTCGTGTGCATTCTATAGCTTCTAAAGTAGCCAAAAAGTTGTGTTAGAACTTTATATGCACTTTATGGAACTTAAAAGTGGGTTTTATCGTTGAATGCGGAACATTCGGTTACTTGGGAAGAAAGTTCTGTAGGAACTTTATTTGAACTTTATGGAACTTGAAAGTTCTGTCGAAACTTTATTTAAACTGTTTGGAACTTGAAAGTTCCGTCAGAACTTTATTCAAAATTGAAGGTTCTGTCGGAACTTTATTTGAATAGAATGCTAAAATTTAGTCTACTTGGTGAATTAATGCTCATGTCCCAACCGTCAGAGAAAAGTGGAGCATATATAGCTTAGATGCTTCCTTTATAGCTTAGATGCTTCCACGACCAACCAAAAACGGAAAGTACGGTACGATATGTCCACATTTCATCCATACAATTTGCATTCTGAAGCATCTTGTTTAAATATTCGGTCCGATATTTTTGGAATCATCTTGCCCCTTAAATTCTGCACAGTAGGCCTATTTGGTATGTATGACGCATTTTCAATGTGCAACATTATACTGGACCACATTTATATGGGGAAATTTTTATCATTTTTTTTCAACGGGTCAACCCCTTAGATTTGTGCCATTAGGTGAAAAAACCACTCTCTAAAAATTTCAGCACATTCGGATGTAAATGTATAGAAGAATAACAAGCCTTCAATCTTTCGGGCATATAACTGGTTCAGCATACTCGATTAAGGTCAGAATGTCAGCACTTGTAGCTCTAACTATAAAGGGCCACCCACATTAGATCCGTTTGCGTTGCGTTGACGTAAATTTGACAGTTATACAATAGATGTAGCTGTCACTTTGCCGCAACGCGTCCGATCCGGATCTAATGTGCGTGGGCCTTAAGAAACAACTTTGCTGAAGACAGCATCATGATTCAAGTTAGTATTATGGAGATATTAATTAATTATGTGCATTCTGCTCGTATATTGCAACAAAATACAGGCAGCTTTATGCAACGTATCTACTAGATTACAACTAAAAATAAAAGTTCATATTTTCCACAGGCCAACATCCAGGCTCGTGTCTTTTGGTGCGATAACTAAAAGCTCTAGCTCATCTTAGAATCAAATGAGCAGAAACTTTCGGATAGTGGTTTTCTCACCTAAGGGAACAAATCTAGGGGTTGGCCCGTGGAAAATTCGAACATTTATTTTTGTGGGCCAGTCTAGTGAAGCATATACTAAATAGACAAGAAAAATGATGGAGGAACATCCATCATTTTCCAGGATGCTTTCAAGAACTGGCTGTGGTGGTGTTAGATTCGATTAGGTTAGATTTGATATGAGATATCAACCATATTGATCGAATAAGCCATCTCAAAGAACGCTTGCCTAGATTGGTACGCCTCCACAGACGCACATACAGACATCACCAAATGTCGTCTGGCCGGGCTGATGTCGTAATCAAACTGTCGAGTTAGAGCGAATAAAGACCAATCGATTGGGAATGTTTTATACAGGTGAAATAGTTTGTGTGACTGGCTATTGGTCACAGATGGAAAAACGTGTTGAATCCATTTTTAAAACCATTCGTTACACAATTGGGTAACTCTGCCTGAACAGAAATACGCATAATATTCAATAAATGAAAGCGTAATTACAATTCAAACAAACACTGTCACCAATTATTCCGACCAAAATTCACAACACACAATGGACCTAGCCAAAAATGGTTAGTTTTAGGTTAATGGAGTCATCATCGCGACAAAGTTTACACATTTAAAGCCATTCTTATGATGCGAGTGAAATTAGTATGGTTCTTATTGTTAGGGTGTGTTGATATTCAGAACTCACTAATTCTTATTTTACGCATATGTTACCAACTAGAATACTCCATTATCCTAAAACTAATGGCTTACGCGTAAACAGTTTTGTCTTCCTACATACGGCTTTGGGACTACTGTGCATTGTGCTCTTTGGAAATGTTGGTGATGTTTGAAATTGAATTGAAATGATTTTTGTAATTTATGCATCATTTTGAAAACATTCTGGATTTTAAACACGGCTGTTCATAATCCACGCAGACATTTTAAGGTTTGGTGATTGTCTACGCTCCATTCATATTTTCATAAATGTGTACGATTGAATACGCAGGGGTAGGAAAGGGGGGGGGGGTCTAGAACCTCTCAAAAAATGATCTACGTAGCCCTACAAACCTGCGACTAGACCGAAAATCAAACTCGTCACCATCATAAGCACGGCATGTCGTGCTTAAAGTTTAAGCTGTAAAGTGGACTATTTCGTAAACTATTTACATTTGATTGACAAAAGTTAAAAATCAGTGCTAATATAGTCTCCGTCATTTAAACGTATTTGTCGTAAATGAATTGAAAATCTAATAAACATCATTGAAATTGTGTACTCACAACAAACATAAATCCGATGAGCCATAAATCCAATATCCATAGATCACTGCTTCTCAATAATAAATCCTAATAATTTCACAACTCATGCAGCGACGTTTTTAGTGGCATCCGATAATCTCTCTAAAAAATGTAAAACACCAACAAGCAATGGAACTGGATGTTGCACCAATGTTTCGCTGTTCTCCTCTCTTTGAATGCACGATGAACATTGTACTGCTATATCACCACTGAAATACACAACCGAATTCAAACTACAATATTCAATTATTTATTCACATCATATCGCAGCCACCAATCACGTCCCCTTGTGGGATCTCATTTTCGATGCCCGACCCAACTTTCTAAAAACTGGCTCTTGATGCACTATCACTTGTCAGCACCTCTCCCGGTGCTAATTGATATTTAATCTAGTGTCGATAAATAATCAATTTAACCTGGTGGTGGTACTTCTGACCCATAACTTGTTCGCACTATGCCGGGTAGTGCGCCAACGAAAATCTGTGAATTGCACAATGCACATTATCGAATGGTTTCACTACGTTGTGTTTCTGCTTCTTCAATACCTGCTCCAATTAAATCCAACGGGCACTTCACATCTTCGATCGAGAGCATGGATTTTCCTATTCTTCATTTAATTGATTTCTCAGAATTACAAATGCAATTGCGTCAAAATCCACCACTCTCCACAATTTGCATTTACGCGGTTTCTTCATCTGGCAATCGGCAAACCCTTTCACTAAATCAACTTCCAAGCAAACACTGAAAAGTAACTCTTACACTAAAGAAACGCCCCGAGCACAAAACTGGTTTTATCGCCTTCGGGGCTTAATGGATCACCGGCAGCAATTTCGCATAAATCCTAATATGCGCGGACATGAATTATTCCCCGTGCCGACCGGAACACCCGGTTGAATCCTTTTTCCCGCTTTTCATCGATTTCGCACTTTCTGCCAATAATCACAACACTGTCGATTTCCGCGCTAGAAAATCACGTTCCGAATTGACTCTGGCCCAACTGTGTGGACGATTTCCGCTAAACCTGCCGTCGCAGCGACCGTCAATGTCCAACTGAACGGTGGTGCGTGTTTCATGCAGAACCAGCAGCATCTTCATAGCATCCTGGGTGGTCGTTCTGTGATGCTGGCTACTCCAGCACCGACCCTAGCGCAGTGTGCAGGCAATTTCCATCGGAACAGGAGAGAGTTTTTCCTGCCTGAGAGTGAGTGGCTGGCTCCAGAAAGAACGGAGAGTCAGCTGATGGTTGCTCAGTGGTTGTCTCACCGTGAGTTTCGCATATTCTGTGGTGCACGTTCACATCGCTTGTAAACACGTGGTAGGTGGGTTGATGCAGTTGAAAGCGAGCACAGTTGATGAAATATTTCACAATCCATTCATTATTCTCACGAAAGAGAGTTCATACATGCTCATTGGTATAAGTGCTGATTGCCAACTGCTGATAGCAGTGCTGAGATTTGTCATTGTCATTGACAGACTTTCGCGCGATATTGACAAAATTGTTCGTCACATAGTCACTGACAGACTTGATCCTCAAAAAAACCTGCGTCAAAATCTCATTCATTTTTTCGTCAATGACAAAGATTCACCTGGTAACAGAAAGTGTAATTTAGTACATTCTGTGTCGCATTATTGTTATCCAAGTAGCTCAGGACGTAGATACTTGTTCACTAAAATGGATCCATGTAATTGTTTTGCTCAAGTTATTTAATTTCGTTACACATTTAGCTAATAAACAAATCTGCACATGTTCGTCACTGACACCATTGTCATTGACAATTGACATGGTTTGCCTTGACTATGACTCTTAGCTTAAATGAGTGACCAAAGCAGAATTGTCAATATCACCGTGTACTGTCGAGATTTTGCAGCACTGGCTGATAGATCTACACTGATATCGTTAATCAGCACCGGTTGTGGTGACAGATTTTCTAATGCTGAAAAGCATGAGCTGTTGGTTGACTTCTAGTTAATCCTATCTGTTTGAAGAATCGAAAATCATGCATAGTTTCCATTATGTTTGGATCCAGTTGATTTCGATTTGAAACTGCCATAACTCACCCAGGCTTCGATAAGCTCAGTAAAACCAAGTATAGAGTTGCAGAACATGCAATTGTAAAACAAGCAGAGGGTGTACCTAATAAGGTACAAAATATACGTTTAGAATAAGGGACATTAGTTATAAAAACTCAACCTCATGTTTTAACAAAATACTTATTGTAACTGTAAACATGTTTTCTTGAAAACGATACCGAAAGGCAAGACCATGTGTGGAGATCCCAGTAGAAGAGAATTATAAACCAATAGAAAGTTTGACTTTTAATAAAAGAATATCAGAACATCTCAATTTGTAATTGTTTTGATCGAAATAAGAGTTAACATATCAAAAACAATAACTGAAAAGCTATGACACTATAACTGAATAAAGGCAAAATAAGTTGTTGTAATATCCAACCAACAGCAAAGTTTTTTGAGTTGCTGAAGAATAAATCAATTGCAAAATGAGATATTTCAGAAAAATTAAGATTTAAACATCAATTATGGCTTCAACGAGTCTCAAACCCAGGCCAACTGTTGCAATTGCTGACTACTCAACTTTCCAACATGTTGAATGTGAGAGAAAAAGGGGCTGATAGTGAATTATTTAAGGGGTAGTTTACCGGACCGAAAATAAAAAAAATAAAAAATTCTGTGCGATTTTATTTTTTTTTTTTTAATATTGGAAGAAATTATCAAAAATCCAAGAAAATCAGTTTCTTCCTTAGATTTTTGTAAAAAATTACATGTAAAAATATTTTTTCTCATCATGAAAGAAATTGAACTCTCAGAATGTGGTTTTTAGAGTCTAGATTTGTGGTTATTTGAGTCCAACTTTATGCCATAATGACTCATAAAAAATGATTTGATTATTTTTTTCAATATTTTTAGAAAAATCAAAACGTATATTTTTTTGGAGCGGTGAACTTTTTCTTAAGGGGAAGTTTACCGTCCCGAAAATAATTTGTTTTTTTTTCGGAACGATTTAATTTTTAAAAAATGGGAAAGTATGTCAAAAATCCAAGAAAATCGGTTTTTTTCTAAGATTCCTGGAAAAAGTTACATGTTAACCTATTTTTTTTATCTCATCATGAAAATAAATTAGACCGTCAGCAAAACTGAAAAATCGATGTTTTGTGGTTTTTTGAGTCCAAATTTATGGCATGATGTCTTATAAAAATGTTTTTGCACGTGAATTTTCTTTCAAAAATAAAAAAAAGATGTGATTTTTTTTAGATTTTTTAATTCTTTTTCAAATATTTTTAGAAAAATCAAAACGTAATATTATTATTACATTTATTAATTATTACATTTGAAAAACGCATAAGCACTCAGCTCAGCTTCGAACCTCTTCGGATACGGTGGTGTTTGTTTCTGTTTTGTGCGTGCGTTCGCTGATTTTGCCAGATAAGCGCTGGCACTCTGCCTCCCGGACGGTTATACGTGTGTGATTGGTGGTTTTCTCGCTTTCCGAGAAGTTTTGGAATCGAAAAAGAAAACGTGATGCAACATGTTTGCAGGCATCAGAAGAGATGTCGCTATCTGCGTTGTTTGTTTTTTCTTCGCTTGTGCTCCCGGTACAGAAATTTTTGGCGTCGCGAGTCATAGTTTTTGATTCAGTTGTTTACGCGTTGTATGATTTTGTAAGCGGTCGCTTCGTGTTCGCGTCATGGAGCAATCGACTACATTCGACCAGAGGATTGATCCCCGTAGGGCGGGTTTATGATCGAAGCTACTACACCAAGCGTGACATAGCTGCTTGCAAGGGATTCAGTTGGACTGATTTGGTGAGATTGTTCCTTTTATCTACTTTAGTCTATTTAAACTTAATTTCTATGAATGCGTATCGTTTGGAATCATTTGATTCGGATGAGACTCTTAACTTTTATTTTTTTACATTGTGTTTCAATCGGTATTCTTAAGAACTTTACAAAATAAGGTCCCAATATCTACACACTACGAAAAAGACATGTACATTTCAGTGCCCTGAGACCGACACATGCAAGCGGCCCTTTTGACATAAGAATCAGTTAAAATGGACGAGAAAATCAATTCAATCAAACGAATTTTTCGTCGAGTTACATATGTTTCAGTTTCCGGACACTTAATTTTACATGCCATGTTTGTTTACGTTCCATGATTTACGTCAAAGCTGAATTACGTCTCGTGTAAAAATAATAACTTCTAAGTGTGTAAATTGAGCAGCTCGACTAGCCTGGTGGCTGCCGCTTTTGCTTGCTGAGTGGAAGACTGTGGGGGATCCACATTGTATAGATTCCCTATTTTCAGCTTTTCTACAGGCTGGAGTTGTTGTTTGAACCATTTAGTTTATCAATTTAATTTATCTGTATAACAATTATTCACAAGCATTCTTCCACGTTAATTCAAGAATAAATTGATGATGATAAATCTTCCTAATATTCACATTACAGTTATGACCCGATCCTGTCAACCTCTCCGCGCATCAGACTGTTATTTTTCAATAATTCCACATAATTGTGATTTCATACCTTCCTCCTTTCAGATGAATGTTTAAGATACACATACTTTGCTAGCTGACAAAATGGGGTCATTGCTGTATAATTATTCTCTTTTTGCAGCCTTCATTCAGACTGGATCTATTGATTTAAATTATTTGAGTTTTCTTCCAGCACTTTGATGACGGAACATCATTAGATTTATACTGTAATGATTCACTCTTACAGCTTTCACCCTGGTTTTGTCTGTTGATTTGATTTGTTTGAATTGGTTTTCAGCTCTTTGGTGTTGGCAGTCGCGGGCGATCAATTTTGCTCATGCTCATGCTCTAAGTTTATTTTCAGCATTTCGATGATGGAACGTCTTCAGATTTATATTATAATCGGGCTTATTACGGATGTCACATTACGGTGAAAAGTTGTCACTTGTCGTCACGGTGAAGTGATTCCCATTTGATTTGCACGGTAATCGCGGCTCTTATTCTGAGTATCACTTGCTTATCACCGCGTAGTGACACCCGTAATAAGGCCCAATTATACACCATTTGGTTTTGGGTTCGGGCAAATCCAAGTATAATGCATGATAACACTGATTCATTTAAAACCATTGTCGCATCACTTATCAAGGTGAATCCTGATCCAACGAACCCAACTTACTAACAAAATCTCCTTTCCTGTGTCTTTTATTGGGGTGCAGAGGTAAACACGGCCCACAAACAACAAAGGTCACTCCAACCTTCCTTCCCTTGATTGCAAGGACGTGGCCGGCGCCGTTATTGATCTACAAAATATAGAATCACTGAAACCTGTACAATGAGAATGGACGGTCACTCCCAGCCCCATTCAATTGATTCATTGTACAATTTCACTGATTCTGATCAATCACGGAGTAACAACCATTGATATGTGCAGTCAATCTAAGCTAAGCTAGCTATTGGTTATCGTATATGTTTAGTGTTTATAGTAGTACATATCTTTCATTATTGACTTTACATCATTTAATATTATTGTAAATTACATTTTATTATACTTAATTCTTAATGTTAGCTATTATGAGCGGCTCCAGGGAAGCATAGTGCCAGCTTGAAAAGAAATTTGGATCGTTCATTCTTGTGTTTATTGTATCTTGTTACATGGCATTATAACGCATTTTCAATATTATATTACATTTAAATAAGTATTAACCCGGTAACACACATTTCAGGTCATCCAGGTCTTAAATAAGATGGGATCCGTTCCTTTTATCAACAGTTGTGTTATTGCATCATATACTGAAACTATATGAATTATCGCGTATTTCTGTTGTTCATTACATACCAGGTGAGGGCTTAATCATGTTTTACCGTGGAATGTTTTGGTTCTGAGATGCTCGATAACCTTAGAGGGATCGGTTTTGCTTAATGAGCAGAATATAATGGGTTTAATCCCAAGCTCTCCCACAACATAATACAACACAAAAATATCAACTCTCATTATAGCTAAAAATATTTATTTGCATAATATAACCTGGAAATTTCAGGGTTACATCTTCCTTATTGGGAGCTGAGGAGACATAGAGCTGCATTATATTGTTGGTAAAATAATTATTATTTTCATTGCAGAATACCAGTTTTTTATCCATATAAATGTATTTTCATTATTACGCATTGTAATGTTCTGATATATTTCATTTCTCCATTACATATGTTTACTATAAATAAATAAATACTGGGTTGGGAGGGAGCATCAGGGCATCATTTGACCTGGAACTAGACGATGGAGTGGTATGACAACCGGAGTCTAGGAGGGAATAAACACTATCATTTTCTTTATCCTACCGATTCGATTGTGATGGTGTGAATTCTAATCCAATATTTCAAGTAGATTGACGCGCCCTTCTTAACAAACCATCCTGTAGGAAGCTTAATAAGTTTTGCGAATTGCGTTATTCGATTTGTTGGATCGTATCGTTGGAAGGAGATTCTTAAATTCCCGTAGTTTTCGCGTAAGTGCCTCTGCTTACGGGTCCACCCCACCGTTTTTGGCCCTTCATACAGCGATATTGTGAATTCAGATCGGAAGCTCAAATTGATCTTGCTATTAAGTGGAGCTGCATACAAGACAAAATCTTCGAAGGGATGGTGGCTACCTTACATACATACATTTGAAAAACGCATAAGCACTTATATTTTTTAATGTGTAGGAGTAAGAGGGGCATAGTGAGCATCCCTTAATCCAGTCCCAAACCTCTAATTGTTTGAAACAAATTAATTGATAGTAGGTTCAATAGGATTAATGACCAATTAATTTGTTTCGAACCATAAGAAAGGAAGCTCACTATGCCTCACCTGTTCACTATGCACCTCCTTCCCCTACGTCTATTTATTGTGAGCATTATAAGAATAATTCTTCTATTGTTGAATAAAATATCAAATAATCACCCCTCACCCCTGGTGTGCAAGCATTGCAAGATCGGCAGTAATTTATTCCTATTACTTCGCCTTAAACACACCCCTTTTTCGTAGGGGCTCTGCGCTGTCATTTTCATGAGAGAAGAAGAGAGGCAGAGAGGGTATTTTGCTTGTATCACTTTGACATTTTCTACCGAAATTTCGTGGCAGCCCAAGCAGCTATCAGTTTCAGGAGTGTTTATCAGTCGTCTCTGGTGGTGTAGTGGTAAGCGTGATTGCTTTCTCACCCCAATGGGTCTAGGCTCAATCCCAGCCGAGGTCGGTGGGATTTTTCTGAGGCATAAAAATCTCTGGTCACGTCGAAAGCCGTTGTTCCCGGCCCATGTCTGTTTGAATGGGTGCGATAGTGGAAGCTGCCACAATGGATGCCAATCGATGTCCGTCGGTGATTGGCACTAGATTGCGGAACAGAGACCGACGTTAATGGCGTGGCGTGTAATGTTTTAATGATGTTTTTGTTTGAAAATTTGTAAGTCGTTGAATATTCTTCGGATTAAGATACCGTCAAAGGATGAAATGTTGGGAACTAATTATTACTTTAATTAAAAAAAAAAATATTAAAAATAAACTTACAACTGTGATCAATAAAAAAACACCCAAGGCCGACATTTGTTTACAAACTAGCCAAATTTGACATGCTTTAACTTTATTCTGCTATGATAAATTGAGCTGAAATTTTAACACAGAACCACATATATGCTGAATTTTGCGTGAACAAAAGGCCAAACTTTTTGAAACTTCTGTCGAAAATTGGCGATTTGGTTAAAAATGTTTAAAATAATAGCATTTTTGAGATTCTAAATATTTCAAGATCCTTATCTTAAATTATTTTTCGCACACGACGCATTTCGCGTCAAATCGAATTGAAGCTGGCAGCACCCTCTCAGATTTCAAGATGTGTAGACTTTTACTAAACAAGCACTTTTGCATTCTCAGTTTTTCCAAAATTTATCCAGACTAACATTTGAGAAGGGCCAAACTTTTTCTGCCGATTTTTTTCAAAAAAATATTATTGGAAAAAGACAATTCCAACAAAAATATGTTGTATCGATGACTTTTAGAAAATTGACCAAATTATCAAAAAAAAAAAAAATCTTAAAAAAAATTTCATTTGAGACCTACACTGAAAAAAATTGATTTTTAAAATTTAAAGTCGATTTAAAAAAAAAATTAGCCTTGTTTGATTTGAATGAAACTTTGCCTCAAGATAGGTAATTATGTTTACTACCATCCGTCCATACATTGCGAGATGGACACTTTTAAGGAAAATAAGTTTTTCTTATAAAAACTTTTTCATGTCTGAACTGATTTTTTTAACGTACCATTTTTACACAAAACTAAACCAGTGAAGCTCAAAATCATCTCAGAACCCAATGAAGCTCCATTTGTGATTAAATTTTGTCTAATCAGCAACTAATCACTTGGATTAATCTAGAATTCCATATGAAAAGGGCTTATATCATTAGAAAATAATATAATTGATTATAAAGGGTGATACGGTCAAAATTTGGTCAAGGGAAAACGCGTGTAAATCGGTGAAATCGTTTATTTAAAAAATCAAATTAAATTTCTTTTTCAAGTTCAATTAGTATAAAATTCAGGAAAAATATTCAGTTAGGCTTCCGCTTTTCCAAATCCGAATTGCCGGGCCTTACGCTTGACCCCTGCCATCAGATTTTGTACAGCCACCTTGTCCACCTTCTTCGCCGCAGAAAGCCAGTTTGCCTTGAACTGCTGCTCGCCCTTAGCAGTTTTTTTGGTCGTCTTTAGGTTCCGCTTGACAATAGCCCAGTATTTCTCAATTGGGCGGAGCTCTGGCGTGTTGGGAGGGTTCTTGTCCTTGGGAACTACCTGCACGTTGTTGGCGGCGTACCACTCCATGGCCTTTTTACCGTAATGGCAAGATGCCAAATCCGGCCAAAACAGTACGGAACAACCGTGTTTCTTCAGGAAAGGCAGCAGACGTTTATTCAAACACTCTTTCACGTAAATTTCTTGGTTGACAGTCCCGGAAGCTATGAACATGCTGCTTTTCAAGCCACAGGTACAGATGGCTTGCCAAACCAGATATTTCTTTGCGAACTTTGACAGTTTCATGTGCTTGAAAACATCTGCTACCTTTCCCCTTCCTTTTGCCGTATAAAACTCCTGTCCCGGAAGCTGCTTGTAGTCGGCTTTGACGTAGGTTTCGTCGTCCATTACCACGCAGTCAAACTTCGTCAGCATCGTCGTGTACAGCCTCCGGGATCGCGCTTTGGCCGTCGTATTTTGTTTATCATCGCGATTTGGAGTCACTACCTTCTTGTAAGTCGATAGTCCGGCTCGTTTTTTGGCTCGATGCACGGTTGTAGACGATACACCCAGCTTATTTGCGGCATCTCGGAGAGAGATGCTTGAAACTACCGGCAACTCTCTTTGTCGTCTCAGCGGCTTCCGGTTTTCGATTTCCCCCCGATCCAGACTTCCTGGCTGTCGACAAACGTTCCCCAAACACTTTAATTACATTTGTAACGGTTGATTTGGCAACTTTTAGCGATTTTGCCAACTTTGCGTGCGAGTAGCTCGGATTTTCGCGATGCGCGAGCAAAATTTTGATACGCTGCTCTTCTTGCTTGGACGGCATTTTGACAACTGAAGAGTGAATTCCAAAATCAAAATAGGAGCAACATTCTACACACACGCACCTTCAAAATGAGGGGTGTTCAGGTTTTTTAAATGCAAAATTGAAAGAAATACGTCAAGTTGATATTGACCAAATTTTGACCGTATCACCCTTTATTGTCTACTACTGAGGCAAAATCCGATACTCCTATAGCAACTTAGAATTCTTAGCTCAAATTATCCATAAAGAATTAGGTATGAATAAAATTTAAATTGAGATCTTCTTTCGAATCAACAACGATTTGGGAAGTCAACGTATGACCAACATCATAATTTTATATGCCCTTCTGTTATTTATACCTAAACCATTAACATTATATATGTACCTACCACTTCATTCTACCTATGAGCACTATAAAACTAAGGTTGATTTCATACAATCAGCAGTCAATCTGATAACGAAAGTTGTGAAGACAAGTTGTAGTAAAATTATTATCATGGACCAAAGTAATAAATTAAGGCTCAAAGGATTGAAATGTTGTGCAAATCTAAATAATCCAAGATGCAAGCAGTTACGAAATAAGCTACGGGCCATACCATCAACGATGGTAGAAAAAATACATTCTATGGGATATACCCACGAAATTGATGAAACGATGAGCATTTGTGAGTCATGCCGTAGCGTGATATCTCATAATAGAAGTCCAGTTATGAAAAAACGCCGATCGGTTGGAAATGAAGTAAATATCCAACCGTCAACTAGTGGGCAGCAGCATAGTGATGATTCAGGTCCATCAATGAGTGGCCATCAATCCGTAGATGAGCTAGGTAAGAACAGTCATCCTGATGATTCTATCAACTTTTAAAAGCACTCCTAATTGCACTTATTAATTTTTTCTTTTCTTCTTCTTTCCTTCAGATACGGTACCATCCGTTCCATCATTGAAGTCAGTTCCATCAGCAGATGATCTGCAACACCCATACAATGTTGAGAAGTTTAATGGCTTTGTGGAAACGTTGAATTTATCTCCAATTTCATCGAGGAACATGAGGAGCATGGATTATCGTTCAATAAAATCTCTAGAAATTACACGTGCAGTGCGAAAAAATATATTTGGCCTAGATACAGCAGACATTAGCAAATTAGGCATACGAAGAAATGATTGTGCAGCTAAAGGAGAAGTTCAATTCCCCTACAGCTGACAGAAAAGATCAGATAACAGTATTATCAGTATTGCCAAAGTCTTGGTCCGTGAATAAAGTTGTAGCAGAATTCAACGCACCAACGGACATGGTGAGGCAGGTGAAGAGCCTTGCTAATGAGCCGGGTATTCTAAGCACACCCAACAAAAGAAGTGGACATGGGATCAACGATGATACAAAAAAACTAGTTAGGGAATTTTTTGATGACAATGATATTAGTAGATCTATGCCCGGAACAAATGATTTTGTTTCCGAGTTTAGAAATGGACGAAAAGAACACGTTAAAAAACGCCTGTTAATGATGTCCTTCAAAGAAGCGTACATGATTTTTGTTGATAAATATAAAGATATTAATATTGGTTTCACTGTATTTACACAATTGCGACCAAAACATTGCATTTTGCTTGATTCTACTGGTATACATAATGTATGTATTTGTACAATTCATGAAAATGTAAAATTAATGATCAACAGTTTAAGAACTATGTCACAAGATGCAATAATAGAAAAAAAATGCTTTGTAATATTGCTACTAGAACAACTGATTGCGAAAAGTATGCTTCCAATGAACATATTGAAGAGGAACTTACTTTGCTATTAGAATCAAATGACAAACAAGATGTTGTGTTTCAACAGTGGCTGAATGCTGATCGTTGTAATTTGAAAACGATTATCAAGCCTGTTGATGAATTTGTTCCGTATCTCAGTGATAAAATTAACAAACTTATAACTCATGACTTTATTTTGAAACAACAGTCATCTTTTCTGAGAAATAAAAAAATAATCATTAAAAGAAGGTGAAATTCTAGCAATTTGTGATTCTTCTGAAAATTATTCATTCATTATCCAAAACGCTGCTCAAGGATATCACTGGAATAATTCTCAAGCAATAATACATCCATTTGAAGTTTATTATAAGAAAGACAATAAACTTGAAAATGTTAGCTTCATTATCATATCAGAAGTAATGACTCACGATACAGTTGCAGTTCAGTTGTCAAGTTGTCAGTTCTGAAAAATGATGGATTTTATTAAACAATCGATAGATTTTTCTAAAATTACTTTTATGTCAGATGGGACAGCATCATAATACAAACATAAAAAAAACCTTTGCTAGTCTGTGTAGATTTCAATCAAAGCATGGATTAGAAGCAGAATGGCATTTTTTTTTGCAACGTCTCAAGGAAAAAGTCCCTGTGATGCCATTGGTGGCACTCTCAAGCGAATGGCAAAGAGAGCTAGTCTTGCTCGAGATTATGGAAACACCATAACGAGAATTATATAACTGGGCAGTTGAACAAACAGATAAAAATATCACAAAACTTCGTTTCGAGTACATATCCACTGAACAGTACATCGAAATGTCAGAAGCACTCGAAGAACTATATAACAGCACAAAGACAATATATGGCACACAGAAATTCCACAGTTTTGTGCCTAGAACTGGTGACAAAGTAGCGGCAAAAAAGTATTCTAATTCAGAAGATGAACATAGCATGCATGAAAATAGGTTTAACAATAGCATGCATGAAAATAGGTTTAAAACATTGAAAATATATAAATGAAAAATCTTGTCTTTTTTCTCTCACATATTATCAATTTTTGCATCAGTAGTAGACAACAGAATAAGGGAATGATATATTTTTTTGACAAGGTCTACATGTCCAAATAGTTTTATTGAACTCTGAGAGGGTGCTGCCAATTCCAAATACGATTTGGCGAGAAATGCATCATGAGCCCTTTTCATATGAAATTCTCGATTAATCAAAGTGAACTTAAGTGCTGATTAGACAAAATTGAATCGAAAATTGAGCTTCATTGGATTCTGAGATGATTTTGAGTTTCACTGGTTTAGTTCTGTGTGAAAATGGCAAATAAAAAAAAAATCAGTTCAGACATGAAAAAGTTTTTGTAAGAAAAACTTTTTTTTTCCTTAAAAGTGCCCATCTCGCAATGTATGGACGGTTGGTAGTAAACATAATTACCTATCTTGAGGCAAAGTTTCATCCAAATTAAACATGGTCATTTTTTTTAAATCGACTTTAAATTTTAAAAATCATTTTTTTTCAGTGTAGGTCTCAAATGAAATATTTTCCAGTATTTTTTTTTCGATAACTTGGACAATTTCCTTAAAGTCATCCATACAACACATTTTTGTAGGAGTTGTCATTTTTCCATAATATTTTTTTTGAAAAAAATCGGCAGAAAAAGTTTGGCCCTTATCAAATGTTAGTCTAGATACATTTTGGAAAACTAAGTATGCAAAGTGGCATATTTAGTCAAGGTCCACACATCCAAACAGAATTAGATAAAAGCTGGCTAATTTATATGAAAATCCGCCTATGGTGCTATTTTCTTGGCCGCAGGTGTAAAAATTTATAAAAATATAAAAAATTGGAGATTTATTTTGACGTTTTACTATCAGTCGTTGTAAAATAAGTTCAGAACAATATATTTATATTTAGGTTTTGAGATTTAAGGTGAAAGCTGATGGAATAGTCTGATTTCAGGATCAGAACTAAAAACTAAGTACATCCATGTTGAAATAGACTGGCCCACATTTGTATGGGAGAAATTTTTTATAATTTTTTTCAACGGGCCAACCCCTGGATTTGTGCCATTAAGTGAGAAAACGACTCTCTGAAAATTTCAGCTCATTCGGATGCAACACGAGCTGGCGCTTTTGATTTTAAATTTATATAGGAAATGTATGAAGAAATACGTTCCTTCACTCTTTCGTGCATAGAACTGGTTCAGCAAACTCGATTAAGCTCAGAAATTCAGCAAACGTAGCTTAAACTATAAGGAACAACTTTGCTGAAGACAGCACTACGATTCAAGTTGGTATTATGGAGATATTAATTAATTATGTGCATCCTGCTCGTATATTGCAACAAAATACAGGCAGCTTATGCAACGTATCAACTAGATTGCCACTAAAATTAAAAGTTCATATTTTCCAAAGGCCAACATCCAGCCTCGTGTCTTTTGGTGCGATAACCACTTTTTGAATGTTTCAACACTTTTTGACGTTACACGGGCTGGCGCTTTGGTTTAATGTTCATATAGGAGATTTGGTTGAAATTTTCATATAGAAAATGCTCATATACATTCAAAAGTGAAAATCTCAATAAAACTAACTAGATTCATGATGCTATATTCAGCGAAGTTGTTACTCATTAATTGAACTACAAGTTTTGAAAATCTGAATCAAATCGAAAGTAAGGAAACTTATTTATAGAGTGTAGGAGTGTCATTTATTCATGTATTTTATCCAAATTCCCCATACAAAATTCAAACTAAAAGTGCCAGCTTATCTTAGAACCAAATGAGCTGAAACTTTCAGAGAATGGTTTTCTCACCTAAAGGCACAAATCTGGGGGTTGACCCGTGGAAAATTAGAACTTTTATTTTTGTGGGCCAGTCTAATGTTGTAAGCCTGTCTTGAGAACTTTCTGGAAATTTTTTGGCGGTATAATCTTAAATATATGTTTCTCTATTCTAAAGCTTCTTCCGAAAACTGCGAAGGAGTAGGCTGTGCGTGTAATCGAACCTTACGTTTGTTTTTTCCGTGGAGTTTTTTTTTTATCTATAATCGGTTGCTGGTCTGCCCAAAACCAGGTCCAGGAGACAATTTCTAGTTCCTCAGGCAGCCAACGGCTGAAAGTCTCCTTAATAAAGATATATAAAAAAAATAAATAGTTCCTCAGTGAGTTCACTAAGACAGAAGAAGACCTGCAAGAGCTGCATCTTATTGTATCTAGTTCTACGTCCCTATTATTTCCCGCTGAGAAGCTGTTCCAAAGCCAAGTGGAACCGCCATGAGGCGTTCCATCATTCATCCCATCATTAGTTCCATCATTCGTTGAGTCACAGCGTTGAACCTGACTATTGGCCACGAAAAGGCTTGCCAATACACATCAAAAATCGACTACATGCATCCGAACATTTGTTTATCTCAAATCGACGGAAGACATTCCGCGCAACTATTATAAACAGGACTAGTTCATGTTGATCTTCGTCAAGCTTCGTCTACAATTTGGACTTCTACATCAACACATGTTAAGCAGCCTTCAAGTACAATTGGATAAACTTGGTGAGTAGTTCCATTTTGTAAATTTTTATCTTTTCAAACCTGTAACGTTGGGAGATCACATTTTTGTGGTGCGTAATAGATCTACCACCGAACCTTAGTCGTGACAACTTCAAACTAGGGAATCAGGATATTCCAGTAATGAAAGGATCACATGTTAGCCCTTGTTACTTTTTATGACTTGATAATAGTGACAAGACTTGGGTAGTGATCACCGCGCCGTTATGCATTTCTATATTGTATATTTCAAATCAAAAATATCGTTTATGTTCATAGAGTTTACATAATCCTTTTCCCTTTGTCCTTCTCCTTTTGCTTTCCCTCTTCTCTTTTCAGAAAGCGAGTAATGGCGCTATAGCCATAAGCCATAAAAGGCTAGGACAAGAGTTAGTGCTCATGTCCCAACCGTCAGAAGAAAATGGAGCATCACTTAACCTTTCTAGCATGTTCAACATACTCGATTAAAGCCTTCACGTCGTTACAATATATGACTGATTTCATCAAGACTCTTGGAGAAGACCCCTTACTGGTCTGAATAGAATAGAGCTCCTTGAGGTTCTGGTTTATATAGTTTATCTTTTGGAGAAGATAAGAGGGGACTTCAATGTGCATTCCCCACGACCCAACGGGAAGGACGTCTTCTTATGTTAGCAAGAGTTACGGAGCTATCGTCATCATAAAGGTTTTCCCTCAGATAGGATGCAACAACTGAATCGCCGGTTCGGGGTTGTTCACTTTGCACAAGCTGCAGAAGGTAGGTACATGAATGTCGTTTGCCTTTGTAAATTTCCGAAAAACATGACGTACATAATTTTGAAGGGCGCATCTTTTTGGAGACCTCCTTCGCTGAAGGCCTCTCACGCTTCTTCGCCTTATTCTGTAAGCCGCATATATTTGGCAATGTTACACATACGTCACATTGGTAACTCATTCCACTCCTCGTTGAAACACGTTGACCATGTTTATACTGATGCACTTCTATGAGCTGATTTTGATCACTTATGGGATGTTTACATCTGTGCGTATTTGCTAGCGCTAGTGTACTAGCCAAGTAACACGAATTTCAGTTTGTTCGAGCGAGACAAGTAGAGAAATATCGATGCATGTGCATCCCTAGTAACGGAACATTTTCTCTCTACTTCTCTCACCGAGCCGAAGTGGTAGTATACTCACACTACCAGTGTCTGATCTCCCTCGATCACCGGTCAGCTGTGTAGTACATAGAGCAGTAGTTTTTTAGAATAAAATAAACCGTCGCGCTTTACACATCGTCGGAGCGTGTTTGGTTATCCGCAATAAAGTTTTGTTGTAGTGTTCGCGTTAGAAATAAAATGTTTTAGTTCTCGTCAAAATAAATTATGTTTATGTTGTAACCGTGAATATTCTTTGTTGTGTCCGAAAAGTCGGTTTTACGCGCGAACACAGTTGCTCCTGAAATCTCATGCTGGTATACGCTGATGCCCTGTTTACATTATGCTGGTGAGCTTTTTTGCTAGCAGCTGGCTCATTAGCGTTAGTGAAATAGCATAAGTGTAAACACTCCATTAGAGAGAAAGAACAACGACTACACATTTTTTTCGGATGGTACCAACTTTTTGCGTCGATGTCCGATAGGTAACGTTGTATAATTAGGAAAATCGATTTTTCAGTTAATTTTCGCAAATTAGTCTTCATTAGGCATAAAACACAAACTATTGCCTGATTCTTGGTTTCATTTTAGCACTTTTATAACCAACTACATGTGTATCTAAAAAGCGGACTGGATTTGACAAGGCGATCTCGAATGAACTTGTCAAAATTATAAACAAAAACAAACACGTTGAGTTAAAACAGAGCAAACGTGTTGCCAACTTTCACACTAAAGATATTCATTGAAAATAAAGGATAATAACAATACGGTGATCCAAGAGAAGTTTCTCAGTGGAACTGACAGCTAGAAATCTAGTGTGTGTGAGTGATCTGATTTTAATGGTGCTGAATTTAAACAAAAATAAAGCAGAAATTTAAATGAAAATAAACTCCCAGTTCTACTGTGATCGGTAAAAAGTTCTTGGTAAACAAAAAAGTCAGCTGATCGCAACTGTCTCATGGACAGCTTTATTGTAATATTTTAGGAGGAAAATTCAACCTATCGCAAATGATAAGTAATGGCCTCTACTTGCATGAGCCAAAATGTCAGATTAGCCGAGTTTTTAAAATAAAGTTCACACTAAACACATCAACAGCCTCACGAAAAGAAAACCATTCTCTTTTTATTTGATCCAACGCTCGATCCAAAACAAAATTGTGTAATACAGTTTTTTTTATACAAAACATGACAGTTTTTCGAAGCGATTCGATGAATTGTTGAAGGTTGTGTACAAGACACGACTGCATGGTTGACGTAGACTACGTTAAGCTGTGTAGTGAAATTCTCGTGCGTTTTTATAGATATTGATTTAAAATACAGTAGAAGTAGCCTATGATTTCGGTCCTATGTACTTATTTTGTACTTCTTACTTAGTAAAACTTGGTTAAATCCAGGACCTCATAAAAATGCGAAAACATATTCTACTAAATTTGGTTCCTAAATAACAATCAGATATGAGTAAGGCTTTCTTCAGGTGATTCATTAAAGCGTCCAACAATGGCTGATATTTCCTAGCACTTCAAGATTTCTAGGACACAAATCTTGGACGGTTGTGACATCACTCATGAAATTGAAACTCCTTGTGTACTGGACTGCAACAAACGTGAAGTTCCAGTTTCTTTGTTATAAGTTGTGTGAGAGCTGATATCTGTACTCTTGAAATTTTTATGTGGTAATGAGATTGATCATAAATAAGGTTTCCTCAGCGATTCATCTTCAAAACTTTAAACGGAGTGCACAATTTTGCACCAATGTTATGCAACATTTCATAGTTGATCGAGATGATATCAATTAGCCATTAATCCCTCCAATAAGTTCTCAATACATCTTT
Organism: Ochlerotatus camptorhynchus; assembly: GCF_037179485.1. Taxonomy (NCBI): domain Eukaryota; kingdom Metazoa; phylum Arthropoda; class Insecta; order Diptera; family Culicidae; genus Ochlerotatus; species Ochlerotatus camptorhynchus. Next base: position 437,085 of record NW_027040493.1, on the reverse strand, counting down.
TATCTACCGATTGAGCAAAAAAAAAGTTTATTTCATGAAAAGAGTAATAAAATTATCACTTTTTATTGGTCCACTTTTTAAACAGTTTTTTTTTAAGAAAAATTGAAAAAAGCGTTTATTGCTTACGAAAGGTATTTCCTATCGATTGGTGTATTTGGATTTTAATTTCATCTATAAATGACAAAGTTATAAGCGTTCAAAATCTTACACCTTTTCGTGGCGGTCGCAATTTAAGATTTTCGATTTACCCCCAGTACCTTCCCATTAGACGTAGTCTACGTCAAAAAGTGTATAAAAACATTTATTTTGATTTTCTTTATTTTTTTATGTTTAACCCTAGCACGTTTTGCTAAATTCGTGTATTGCATAAGGAAAAAACCCGAATTTATCCACCTATGGTGTGATCAGACCCTTCTTACTTATTCAAGTTTATTTATTTTATTGTCATTATCAGTGACCAAGCCCCCCACCCCCGTGTCATCCAGTGACGCTACGCCACTGCCTGGGGGTACCCGGAATATATCCGGGTGTAGTCTATTTGGTGAGGCTACAAATTACCTTATCATCGTATTTTAATGTGATTTAATAGGTTTTAATTCAATTCATATTCAAGCAACTTCCTCGGGGTACCCGGAACATGTCCAAGTGTGTCCAATGTGGTCTGGAACACTTAACACGACTTGCATTGATCTTATTTTTGAATTCTGTAGTAATTTGATGTGTCGCATGATGGTTTTGATACGTTTTCCGTTAAATCCAGCGTGAAGGCCCATATTCACCGGATCTTATTCCGGCCATATCCCCGGAACCGGTTCACCGATTCCAAAACCGTTCAATAACGTTCAATGGGACCCCAAGACCTATCATTTGGCGCCGAGTTTGTTCAAATCGGTTGAGCGGTTGCTGAGAAACGTGAGCGCATTCATTTCGATACATACACATACACATACACACATACACACATACACACGTACACACACACACAGACATGTTCCGATCTCGTCGAGCTGAGTCGAATGGTATATGATGGTTTTGATACGTTTTCCGTTAAATCCAGCGTGAAGGCCCATATTCACCGGATCTTATTCCGGCCATATCTCCGGAACCGGTTCACCGATTCCAAAACCGTTCAATAGTGTTCAATGGGGCCCCAAGACCTATCATTTGGCGCCAAGTTTGTCCAAATCGGTTGAGCGGTTGCTGAGAAACGTGAGCGCATTCATTTCGTTACATACACACACACATACACACATACACACATACACACATACACACACACACACAGACATGTTCCGATCTCGTCGAGCTGAGTAGAATGGTATATGACACTCGGCCCTCCGGGCCTCGGATCGATAGTCGGTTTTTCAAGTGATATCTATAGAGCATTTCCAGCCCAAAACGCAAACCGGTTGGTCATGAGTGTTTCCGATTTGAATGAAACATTTCTCACGTGTTCGCTGCTACTAATGGTTGCATTTTTCATTTAAATATGATTTTTTCCTCCAGAGTAACTTTTGAAAAGGGCGTATAAAAAAATTGATTATTTTTTTTCAAAAAATCATAACTTGAAAACTATTGATCTGATCAAAATGGCATATGGGAAGAAGTTTTAGGTAGTTAAATTATCTTTGCGGAAAAAAATACACTGAAAGAAAAACTTAGTAAATTAGTATTTAAAAAACGTAAAACGATGATTATCTCAAAACACCCCCCCTTCGATCTTTATAATTTTTTTTTTCAAGAAAACTGAAAAAATGCCCTAATATTTGGTGAAGAGTGTATACTGGTAACTTTCTTAAAAAAAAATTTATAATTTTTGAAATTTTTGTTGGTTTTTACAAGTTGGTGAAATTGCATATTTTTTAGTAAAATAGTAATTTATTTGGATTCTACGCATAATTTTCAAAAACATTGCATATAAAAACTTTTTTCTTAAGTCCAGCCGTTCTCAAGTTCATGCAATTTAAAAAAAAATAATTATAATAATTTTCTACATTTTGGGCCATTTTCAAATGTTAGTCGTGATGTCCAGCAACGAGATGTTTTTCCATGAATATATATTTAAAAAACTGACAATTCATTCTCAAATATGGTAGCTGTCAGACTTACCCGTTTCTATTTAGACGCAGCGGAAAAGAAACAAGTTTATAAGTAAATACTCTCAAATATACCCAAATAATCAACAAACCCACTCATGTGCCTTTTTTCTGTCCTCTATTAGTTGTATACCTGGATAGTATTGTGTATGTCATAACAGAGGCTCAAAACATAAACAGGTAAACAAATATATTATTAAACCTGTAATTGAGATAAATTATCTAGGTACTTCTCTGACGTATACCATATTGTGCCTTAAGAGCTCATCCCGCGATATCACAACTACATAAAAAGGCACCCCGAGGAGGCTTCTTACACTCACACTTAAAAAAGTTTGCTATATATATATATATATTGGGACGATCTTCACCTGTTCCATTCAGTTCATCTCTCTTAGCGTTTCAAGTTAAAAAGCAAGTAGTTTTTTACGATGGATAACAATTTCAAGTGTTGTAAACCTCCACCTAAATCAATTTCAAAGCATGACACAGTAGCAGTTCAGTTGTTTATCTCAAAATTATTAGAATTTTTAAAGTTGCAAATATCAGTCCAAAAGTGTATTTTTATGTCAGATGGAGCAGCATCACAATACAAAAACATACAAATTTTTGCTAGCATTTGTGGATTTAAAGATAAGCATAATGTAGAAATTGAATGGCATTTTTTTGCAACTTCACACGGCAAAGGTCATTGTGATGCGATTGGCGGTACCCTTAAGAGAATGGCAACCAGAGCAAGTTTAGCTAAACAACACGAGCACCCTATAACGAACCCTTAACAACTGTACGACTGGGCAAATAGTCGTAAAGAAGATCTTCAAACAAAAATGTCATTTTGTTATGTTTCTACGGAAGAATACAAAAAGGCTGACACGGAATTTGATCCAATTTTTAAGAAAGTGAAACCAATTCCTGGAACTCGAGAATATCATTGCTATATTCCAGTTTCAAACAACCAAATTTCAGTAAAAATATTCTCTAATTCAAACGATACACCCAAATTATTCAATGTATTCAAATAATATGAGTTGTAAAATAAAATAATAAATATATACTGTTTCTTATCTCAACAAATCTTTCATTTGACCACATCAACGTGCTTCTCTTCCGCTGCCTCTAGATAGAAACGGGTAAGTCTGACAGCTACCATATCTGAGAATGAATTGTTTGTTTTTTTAATATACAATCATGACATAAAATCTCGTTGCTGGACATCTCGACAAACATTTGAAAATGGCCTAAAATGTTGAAAATTGTTATAATTATATTTTTTTTAATTTGCATTAACTTGAGAACGGCTGGACTTAGGAAAAAAGTTTCCATATGCAAAGTTATCGAAAATTATGCGTAGAATCCAAATAAATTGTTATTTTTCAAAAAAATATGCATTTTCATCAACTTGTAAAAATCAACAAAAATTTAAAAAATTATAGATTGCTTTTTGAGGAAGTTACCAGCATACACTTTTCACGAAATTCAAGGGTATTCCATCAATTTTCTTGAAAAAAAAAATTATAAAGATCGAAGGGGGGGTGTTTTGAGATAATCATCGTTTTACGTTTTTTAAATACTAATTTACGAAGTTTTTTCTTTCAGTGTATTTTTTCCGCAAAGATAATTTAATTACCTAAAACTTCTTCTCATATGCCGTTTTGATCAGATCAATAGTTTTCAAGTTATGATTTTTTGAATAAAAAATAATCAAATTTTTTTATACGCCCTTTTCAAAAGTTACTCTGGAGGAAAAAATCATATTTAAATGAAAAATGCAACCATTAGCAGCAGCGAACACGTGAGCAATGTTTCATTCAAATCAGAAGGGGTCGAGACAAAATTGACATTTTTTTTAACGATTTGAGCTAGAAATGCTCTATACCCTTCTTTGTAAGTAGGGTAAAAAGGTGTTTCACTTTATATTTTTTCCCCCAACAACTGAAGTGCGGTAAAAATCGGTACAACTGTTTCAAACACATCGTTGGTACATGAGCGGGTCGGCGATCATCTCTTTTTGCCAGTGGTGGCGGGGGGACACACACCCCTCACCATCCCTCTCCAAAGGGGGAGTTTGGTAAAGAGAGATGAAAAAACCGATTTGTACCTTCCTTAAAAAAAGTTGTCCTAGCTCGCTTGTCTAATATCTATATGCAATCTTCACACTGCCGTACTCTAACGGAACTATCAACTCTATGCTTTCATCTACTCCATCTATCGTATAAAAATTACCACTACAGTCTGTTATTTGAAATTGGTATCTTCAACTATGTAAATCGTTGACTACACGCAGAAGTAATACTAAAAACTTATAGTCAAAAGTACGTCCAAACAAAAGTCCAAATAAAAGTATGAACTAAATATGAAATTGATGTAGAGGACAATTTTTACTTTTTTTTAAATACCGTTCAAGTTCCACCAGAAGCTGCTTAGAATGCTATTCAATTATGGTGGAGAAAATTTCTATCAGAACTTTTGGTCACTTGGGATATCTATATACCGTGCCGATTCAAATTTCGGACACTTAAACTCGAATTTCGGACACTTTTAAAAGTTGATTATCTCGGTCGAATATGATCCACATGTCTTGTAAATTTTAAATTTTTTTGACTAGTGCCCTCCACGATCATCTAACATTATTACTTTGTTTCTAACTGGATGTAATATTTAATTAAAAATGAAAGCGTCCGAAATTTGAATCGTCCGAAATTTGAATCGGAACGGTATACATCTAATAGTTACCTACAGGTCAAGAAAACCTCAAGTGAGTGTAATTCAATCAATGTATTTGTACACAAAACATAACATTGTCCAGTATTCTCAAGAATTTGTAATTTTGATTTAGATTATTGATCTGGACGAATAAAATTCACAGATTTAATAGATTCGTTATACCGCCCAACACTAGTCTTTAAAAACATTTTTAAACATATAATGAATTTAAACTCCGCAAAACTTCCACATTTGAGCCTAGAAAAATAAATGAATTGTGAATAAAATACCACTATATTTAGAGCAATCATTAAGTTCCAATTACGGCGTAAGAGTCGTAAAAATACTGCTCATAATCATTTCTGACAGTTCATTAATTCGATAAACCACTAACACTTCTCTTTCCCAAGCATTAAAAAATCAAAAATAAATTCTCATGTTTCACAATCAACAGTTTTAGGCTACCACAAATGTATTAATGCAATTGAATAACAACTGGAACGCACGAAATAGAATGTGGCTTTTAAATGTGGTGAACCACCTCTCCAACCGGTCTCACGTTTTCCAGCAGTCATGTATATGAAAACCACATAAATGGGCAAACTGGTTCATGAACAATAAACTTATACCATGCCGCACCACCAAAAACAGTCCAGCTATCGTCATATGATCCAGACAAAACTTGGTTTGAGCATTCGACACCGTGTGCGGGTCATCAAACACGAATCTCCGCAAACATTCTTCATCGGTTGGCACTTCCGAGCTTTCTCCAGGGACACTTTTATTGTCTGTAACGAGTCAACCGTTGACAATTATGGCCCTGCCCCAGTCCGTTCATGGCAACATAGTTTCCCACTTTCGGATGAAAAAGAGGACAAACTTTTCAAGGACAATGCGGCGGCGTACAGTAAACTTATCGAATAAATCCACACACAGTCCCGCTTGTTATGGCTTCCGCAATGTGAATCTTCCCTTCCCGGGTTGTTGGCTTGAAGGGAGGAAACTTTTTGCTCGCAACGATCTGGCGTGCCGCAAAATATTCCATCCACTCAACTCGTTCGAATATTTTCCTAAACCACACGTGTCACAAACCATAGGCCAATGCGTTTCACCTGGCAGTAATAGTTCGTGTAGGAATAGATGTAGAATTAATTTGGATCCTGTTCTATTTGGGTTGGGCTCAGAAATGTGTTAACTGAATAATTAATTCCGAATGGCCTATTTGAAATGATCTTGCCTACATTCGCCGCAGTAACCACTAAGGCCAATTGACTCGTTTCGTTTTGCTGAAACTGGATCAGTTACAACCCATCGCTTCCGAACCAATTTTAGTGCCTTATCGTGTGTTTATCGGGAGGGTATGATTGTAAAAATTAAAAAGTTAATTTAAATTCTGAACTGAAATCACACTATCAAAACAAGCCATAAAGCGAACAATGTGCCTTGCCCTCCGGTCAGTGGGATCGTTTTGGACCATTTTAGCCCGAACCAGAACAATAAATTGTTATGCATTCTCCCGTGCTCTGCTCGAGTGGGAGAATTTCGGCTATATGGTACTAAATTTTTCCCACACTTAGTTACTTTCTGGTCATGCCAGGCTGGAGCTGCATTGCTGTGGACGATAGTAGCACAAACAAGTCGTTGTTTGCGTAAGCTACCTTGCTGGTTTTTGCTCCTGATGTTTGTGGTGGAAGATGAAAGGTTAAATGAAAATCGAAAGCACACTAAAAACTGAGTTGCGCTTATGAACATTATCTTTATAGGGAGTTAAGAATGATATTAGGAGCCCTTCCAGCGAATATCAAAGGAAACACCTGCTTTGCAAACTTTAATGATGGGGTTGGGCATACAGCAATAACTTTATCATTAAATAACTTCAATAAAGGGCTGTCCATTAACTACGCAGTCTAATTTTGAGCGGTTTCAGACGTCTTCCCTTCCTTTACGTATACAATCGTCGATACAAATGTTTGGAAATTGGTTTGGACCGTAGACACTCAAAAATCGAAATTTGAGTTTTTATCATATTGATTTTGATACTTTTGTTAAATTTCCCCTAGAGGATTTTCGGAAGTATTAACATTTAGATCTTTTATCGATTTTAGAGTAGAAGCACTCAAGGCGTAAACGCACTCCACTGCGTCCTAGCAAGAAGTACGGTCGACTTGATTCGAACTCCGCTATTTTGGAAGTTTTCTCGCTATTCGCTTGATTTAAATTATCAGTTTTTCTCGCTTAGTGTTTCCTGACATAGTTCCCAGCTAAATAATTAACTAAAAGTGAGTTTTTTCTTAGAAGAAAGTGTGTTTTCGGCATTATCTGAAGGAAAATTGTTCAATTGCGATTGGCAATTCGCCAACCAATTTGCGCACCATCGGTGCGTGGTCACACATACCTGAACACAGATCATCGTCATCGAGTGTCATCATCTGTCTCCGCATTTACACCGCTCATCTATCATCGTGTGTTCATACAAGCATACCAAAACAAAGACCACCCACACACGCGGATCGAAGATCATCTACGCTGCGCATCGCTCCACTGCTGCTGTGTAAACGCTCGGTGGTAGTAATATAGGATTATCAGATAAGTTTTGACGTAGAACTACGTCTTTGTCGACTATACTGGGGTGCAAATCAAAAAATATGAATGGTGAAAAAGTTTTATGTTTTGAACGCTTGTAACTTTGTCATTTATAATCTAATTTATAATATCATTAGATGAAATCAAAATCCAAATACAACAATCGATCGGATATTACTTAAAAAATCTGCTTGAATAAAAACTTTTTTTTTTAATTTTCTATGAAAAAACTTTTGAAAAGTGTACAAATGAAAATGTTATCACTGTTTTCATGAAATAAACGTTTTTCCCAAACCCAGTCGTCATAATCGAGTACCACTTGGTTGCACATCGTTCTGTTTGAACCTGAAAAGATATAAAAGAGCGCTGCTGTTGTGCCTATGCTCACAAAGGGTATCCTGTAAATTAGCGCTAAACGCAATCATCACATTAGAATAACCAATTAACTAGAACAAAGATGAAGAGCCAAAGGCTAACCAATTGAAATGTTAAATCAAATGTTGAAACATAAAAACCCAGAAAATAAACGTAAATTTTACTGCTACTGCCTATGCTCATTCTCTGCTTGAACGTCAAGCAGTACAGTTCGGTATTTGCTCGCTCTGTCGAGTTGTTCGAAAGTTCCTAGTTTGTTCCAAACATTCGCAGTGTATTCGCGTAGTGTCGGTCGCATCGTGTGATGGGAAGACAGCGCTCTCAGAGCAGGCTCCGTGAGAAAGCGGAAAAGAAGAACAGTGATGAGGGTAGCTTGAGTGTACCTATTTCGAATAGGTACGCTACTCTTCCCACCGATATTGGGAATACCAACCCAGTCCCGGTGAAGCGGACGAAAAAGAGAAAGAAGAATCAAGGACAGTCCGATAGTACGAGCGGACGCGACGATGTTACCGCGACGAACGTGATTTCGGCGACGCCGTCGAAACCGAAAATTCTGCTGGCCCGAGTGCGGCGAAAGTCAAGCTTTCTCCACTGGTGGTGAAGGTAGTGTCTCTCAAGACGCTCATTGGCGATTTTGCATCGCTGGGCATCGCAGCTGAGTACAAGATGCGCAGGATCGGCACTAAGGTGATGCTCCGGACGAAAGCGGAATACGAAATCGCCGTCAAATTTCTGAAGGATTCCAATGCGGAATACTTCACGCACGACATCTCCGGTGAGAAGCCCTTCAAGGTAGTCATCAGGGGTCTACCCAATGTTGATCCAAAGGCGATCGGAGAAGAACTCAAGGACCGGTACAAGCTGGCCCCAACCGCTGTCTTTCGGATGACAAGGAGAGACGAAAACGTGAAGACGTACCCGGATTATCTTTTCCTGGTGCACTTCCAGAAGGGAACGGTGACGCTGAATGCGCTGCAGACTATTCGCTCAATGTACTTCATCATCGTATGATGGGAGCCGTACCGTGGTGGCCATCGTGACGTAACGCAGTGCCAGCGGTGCCTCAATTTTGGACACGGTACCCGCAACTGCAACATCAAGCCACGCTGCAGCAACTGCCCTCAAGAACACGCCACTTCCAACTGCCCTGAGGATGGACCCGTGGCGTTAAAATGCGCCAACTGTGGTGGTGCACATCAAGGTTCTAACAGACAGTGCTCCAAACGCGAGGACTTCAAACGCATCCGAAAACAACTAATAACCAACCAAGACGCAAGAAGGACAAAGTCCCGGCATTTCGGACGGAGGATTTCCCGCCTCTTCGTGCTCCTCGGCAAAGGCAAGCAAAATCGCGGGTGCATTCCACTCAACCAACTTCTTGTGATTCTGCTGGCCAAAGCTCTCCATCCCCCCCTGGATTCTGGAGACAACCAACAGCGCAAACAACAACCCCGATCTGTTCTCAGTGGATGAACTGATGGAAATTTTCGTCAACATGTCCGGTGCTCTTCGTAAGTGCCGCAATAAGCCCGAACAGATCCAAGTGCTCGGTAAGTTCATCATCCAGTATGGCGTCTAAAACGCTAACTATCATCACCTGGAATACTTGCTCTGTAAGAGCAAAAGAGATTGAGCTTGCCGATTTCCTCCGCAAGCACAGCATCGACGTGGGCCTTGTAACCGAGACCCATCTAAAGTCCGGCGACAGCTTCTGGTTACCTGCTATTATTCGGCTTGATCGCACCACACTCTGTCCCATATTCGCACCTCTATCATCGAGACCCCAGTTCATCGCCGTCTACTGCCCTCGACAGTGTGCCGCCAGCAGTGGAATTCAAGAAGGACCTTGATCAAAATTGATTCCCACACCCAACATTTTATTCGCCTGAGAAATGTACGTAGACGCCAGTTTCAGAGGACTGGAGATCTGGGCAAAAAACGTGAAATGGCCGATCTGAACAAGCAGATTGCTTTCAGAATGGACTCACTCCAAAATGAAAGTTTCGGGCGTGTTGTCCAGAATCTGGACGACCGCTCCAGACCATTCTGGAAGGTAGCCAAGGTCCTGAAAACTCATCCCAAACCCATTCCACCTCTCAGAGTCAAAAATGAAGACGATCGGCTTTTAATCACCGCACAGGAGAAAGCAAATTTTGCTTTGCTCGACTATCCAAATTCCGCTCGAAGATCAGGTTGCGCAATGCGTTCAAAACCTAGATGCCTCCCCTTGTGTCGTGCCTCCAGCGGATATGATTACAGTACCAAAGTTTTGCTCAGCGCGGAAATGCACCAAGAACATGAAGGCTCCCGGGTTTGACGGTATATTCAACTTGATCTTGAAGAGACTCAGCATGAAAGTGGAGTCTCTTCTAACCGCTAATTTCAACAGATGCTTGGAACTACACTACTTTCCAAGCATCTGGAAGGTAGCAAAAATCATACTAATCCACAAACCCGGAAAGGATCCAACATTGCCTTCAAGCTACAGACCAATCAGCCTCCTTTCAGCGCTGAGCAAATTGTTCGAGAAACTCATTCTCAATCGTTTGCTCAAGTTTGTCGAGGAAAATAACATTCTCCTTCCGGAACAGTTTGGTTTCAGAAAGGGGCACTCCACCAATCACCAGCTAGTACGGGTGATGAATATCCTCTACGCAGCTCCGGTTTGGTGGGGCCTCATAGCCTAGTCAGTAAAGGCACGGTATTACCAAGCCGGAGGCGGCGGGTTCGATTCCCGGTCCGGTCGAGGGAATCTTTCGGGTTGGAAATTTTCTCGACTTCCCTGGGCATAGAGTATCATTGTGCTTGCCACACAATATACAAATTCCATGCATTGGTATTGGCATCGAAAGCTCTCAATTAATAACTGTGGAAGTGCATTTAGAACACTAAGTTGAGAGCACGCAATAAGCTAATATGCGCTAAGCAATAAGCTTGAAATGCGAATAAGAAAGAAGAAGAAGCTCCGGTTTGGGAATCATGTGCACAGACTCACAGGAACAAAATTCAGGTCGCCAACATGAGGGAACTACCGAAAAACAAGAGTGAGGTGTGCTCCGGGGATGCTCTGCAACTTTTGGCAATCGCAGATGACAACGGCGAGAACAGTTATTTCGACGAAGAGGAAACTGCAAGCGCTCTTTGAGATTCGTACAATATGAATCGGAACGTAAGAAACATTAAACATGAAAGATTTTGGTATTGTTTATTGACAAAATCGAAAAATATCTAAAGTACATAAGCGATTCAGTCAAGGGTCGTTTTGGGGTGGTCAGGTTTTGATCCCGAGTCAATTTGTTAGTCACTAGAAATAACCCAGGTTGCTTGGTTATCCATTTGTTTGTCTCTTTTCACACCTACTCGATAACAGTCCCGTGGTTTCACAAAATCGCCATTTCAAATTCTGAAAAGTGACAAGTTTCAATGCAAGTATTTCGGTTGAGGGTCACGTGGGGGCGATCTGGTTTCTTCACCATTTTATTGCATTTTCTTGTACTTTCAATTGATCAAAAAATGGCCTGCTCGTTTTTGCCCGTTTAGAAGTTGTTGGTATTGAAAGTCGGGTAATTTTCAACCAAAAAATGTAAAATTGATTTTACCCATGTCTCCACAAAATAACCTTTATATCTCAGCATCTATAAGAACTAGAAAGTTTAAGTCTTGAGCAAAGTTGTTCACAGTAATGTTCTCTACAGCTTCGCCGGAAACAATTATTTTGTATCTCACCATATTAAAAAAAAAAAATTTGCATCTCACTTTTAGATGGATTAATCTTTAATTTTCTTTTACCATAACAAGGAGTGTTGTAGCCCGAGAAACTTCTCAGAAGACACCTAGTACCTTTAATCAACCATTTCAGCGTAAATAAAAAAGCGCGTGTTTTGATATCCTTGGCACCACTGTGCGTAGGGGTCGAAATCGGCAAATAGGGATCAACATTAATTCGATTCAATACATTATCAAAATTCTAATAAATTTCAAGACATTTTTCGGCCCTAAATCACAAGTGCGTAACGGAAGCAATGAGCGTAGCTTTTTCGTGACATTTTTATCAAGTTGACAAAACAGTGAGTGACGTGATAATAGACAAGAATGTAGTATTAAATATAATATTTGTTTTCATGAACGAGTAAGAAGTTCATATCTTTTCGCTCTGCTTAGTTGATCCTAGTTGATAATCATCACTGAAGTGTTTAGCCTAAAGAATCATACAACCGTGCAAATCACCTGCTTATCTACAGGTCAACAAGTGAACATCATGATAGTATATGATGGATAAAGTTTCCCAGGGCTCAAATATTCTTCCAAATTTCATCTCACAGCAAAACAAACAAAGATAGCTCGAACCACAAATTGAACGTTGCAAAACTTTTCTGATTACAGTAACATGATAAGTGTTTGTGGAACCGTCGAAGCGGTTAAGACCTTCGTAACTTCACCTTCTCAGTTCAAGTCACCTTTCACCCAAACGGAAAAGGAAATCGGACAAAAAAGTTCACCGCGGCAGAGCTATTTTTATCATCACCCAGCTGTTTGGCCCGGAGCACGGTTTGGAAAAAAAAGTTTCCCTGGAACTTGGTAGTGATCCAAACGAGCAACTTTTCTTCCTTATCGTAGTACGCAAGATTGGCAATCGGCAGAAACACTGATTCTCGTGTCGGTGATGCCTCTGGCTTGAATAAGGACTGAGAAAAAACACAAACAGTACCCAGTTCTACCTACTTACTCGGAAGGCGAGACAAACTCTTTTCCAACTGGGGAACTGTAACAGAAGAAGTTCAGGCAAAGTGGGACGCACAATTTAAGAGTGTGATAATCCACTCACGATTTCTGTGGCTTTGATCTACCGTAAAGTAATTCCTGACCTATCGAACTGGTGTAATTTAATTCACCACTTCCACACAAACCGGTAAATTTAGATCATCGTTGTTGGGTTTTGGTTAGGTAAAATACTTTCAAATCACTGTCGGTTTGTTTGCTAGCTTTCATTCTCTCTACCCTGAGGATTAAATTGGTTCGATGTGCATTTTACTTAATACTTTAATATTGAGATTTTCAGCAAGAGCCTGATTCGTCTTCGTAAAAGATTTCATTTGCTTAATAAAAACTTCTTTTTTTATTATGGTCTCTAGCACACTTGTGCCATTTGTTACTTGTCCGGGGATGACTCGTGACCAAAGCGTGCAGGAATTAATGTTAAACACCACGCCGAGGCCGTCTCCGAATGAAAACTTTCAATCATTGAACAGCTTGTCAAACTTGCATAAATCTTGACACAAATCATATAAAAGAGCTAAAACTGAAACCAATATACTCATTTTCAATGAAATAAATTGAAGAAGTTCGAGTGATTCCATAATTCCCTAATGTCTTGGGCGTGAATTGTGTCAAATCCAGCATACACCGAAGATATGTATGAAAAGTGCACTGGGTCAAGTAAACCATAGGTTTAACAAGGTGGTAAATTAAACTCAAAACCGATAATTAATCGCTAGAACGTAAAATGTTTTAGTGATAGCAAAGCCTGATCTAAAACTAGACAATACCAGCGCCGGCCACGTCCAAATGCTAGTTCAGAAAGGAATGGGTAGGAATATGTTGATGCAATATTCACTTTAATGAAAGCCGAGAACACCTCTGCAGTTTCACGAGAAATCACTGGGATGTTGGATATAACGGTTTTTTATTGCAGCAGGGTTCGCTATGGTAAACGATATGCTGAATTGATGTCCATACGATTCAATATCGCAAAAGAGCTTGGGTTTGAACCCAAATGCAATTTTCGGTCGCCACTTGGTCACCAAGCTTCTTATTTCACAAAACAATTACGATCAAGTTACCGTCCAACTTACTGTTACTACCAGCGGTGACCTCAGCGACGACGACAACAACTGCTCTTGAGAAGGATTTCATATGAATTTCTGATCAACACGTCGTTTCTAAAATTCAAATATTTCTTTACGATTTTTATAATACTATTAAAGAAATACGATTTAAAGTATAACCAACCAACTGACGATTTTAAATTGGCTCACTACTTTACTAGCCTATTGGTCCCAAGTACATGAGCGTACCCCATTCTAGTACTACACCATGTTTTTTATGTCGCTATGAAAGTTTGACAGATAAAATGAGGGGTTCGAAGATTTTCCTATGCTTCGAGGGGTGCATCGATTAGCTTGGGACCGAAGATAGTACCAGAGCTGAGCCAAACAGTTGAGCACGTTTCTTCGGGACCTTCTGGTCTTAGAGTTACCTCTATGGTATAACTCTATAACAGGAAAGAGCTTGGAATTGAACCCTTGATGTTATGCTCAGTAAGCAAAATTGGTCACCACGAGGCCACCGAGCCCCTCATTTCATAAAACAATTACGAAGTTCCTTCCTGTTACTAGATATGGATCCCGGCGGCAACCTCACCGACGACGATAACAACTACTCTTGAGGAGGATTTGCTATAAATTTCCGATTAACACGTGTTTGAGCAAGAACCCTTCGTAAAAGGGCTCTTAGAAAATATCATGCTAATCTTAATTGAATTATTACAAACATACCGCACCAACATCAAAGTCTCTATTTGCAAGGGGATTTGTAAGAATTTTGCATTCCAAACGAAACGCACACATCATGATAGGAAAATTGAAACACAGAATGATCGACCGCACAGCTGCTTCAATTGTATGTAATAAACTTGTTTTTACAAAATGTACATTGGGTTTTGGGATTTGTATAATCTTTTCAGTCAATGATCAGTGATCGATGTATATAATATTTCAAAATCCTTAATTTGTCGGCTGGTGGGCCTGACAAACCTTTAAATCAATTTATCTCCGTTAATATGGCTCTAATCGCAAAAAGAGCAGTGTTCAGATGATTGAAATTTTCATACCCAGATTTTCCCAGCATAAAATATTTCAAAATCCTTTATATGTCGGCTGGTGGGCCTAGCAAACCTTAAAATTGATTTATCTCCGTTAATATGGCTCTAACCGTGAAAAGAGGGGTGTTCAGAATATCAAATTTTTCATACCCAGATTTTCGCACTATAAAATTTTTCAAAATCCTTTATTTGTCGGCTTGTGGGCCATGCAAACTTTTAAATTGATTAATCTCCGTTAATATGGCTCTAATCGCGAAAAGAGGGGTGTTCAGATGTTCATTATTTTCATACCCAGATTTCCCAGTATATAATATTTAAAAATTCTTTATTTGTCTGCAGATGGGCCGGAAAAACTTGTAAATCAATTTATCTCTAATTTATGGCTATAATCGTGAAAATAGGGGTGGTCAGATGATCGATATTTTCATACATAGATTTCCCATTATATAATATTTCAAAACTTTATATCGATTTATCTCCGTCAATATGGCTCTAATCGCGAAAAGAGGGGTGTTCAGATGATCGATATTTTCGTACCCAGATTTTCCAAGTATATTATATTTCAAAATCTTTTATTTGTCGGCTGGTGGGACTAGCAAACCTTTAAATCGATTTATCTCCGTTAATATGGCTCTAATCGCGAAAAGAGTGGTGTTCAGATGATCGAAATTTTCATATCCAGATTTTCCCATTATATTATATTTCAAAATCCTTTATTTGTCGGCTGATGGGCCTAGCAAACCTTTAAATCGATTTATCTCCGTTAATTCGGCTCTAATCGTGAAAAGAGGGGTGTTCAGATGATCGATATTTTCATACCAAGATTTTCCCATTATATTATATTTCAAAATCCTTTATTTGTCGGCTGGTGGGCCTAGCAAACCTTTAAATCGATTTATCTCCGTTAATATGGCTCTAATCGCGAAAAGAGGGGTGTTCAGATGGTCGATATTTTCATACCAAGATTTTCCCATTATATTATATTTCAAAATCCTTTATTTGTCGGCTGGTGGGCCTAGCAAACATTTAAATCGATTTATCTCCGTTAATATGGCTCTAATCGCGAAAAGAGTGGTGTTCAGATGATCGATATTTTCATACCAAGATTTTCCCATTATATTATATTTCAAAATCCTTTATTTGTCGGCTGGTGGGCCTAGCAAACCTTTAAATCGATTTATCTCCGTTAATATGGCTCTAATCGCGAAAAGAGGGGTGTTCAGATGGTCGATATTTTCATACCAAGATTTTCCCATTATATTATATTTCAAAATCCTTTATTTGTCGGCTGGTGGGCCTAGCAAACCTTTAAATCGATTTATCTCCGTTAATTCGGCTCTAATCGTGAAAAGAGGGGTGTTCAGATGATCGATATTTTCATACCAAGATTTTCCCATTATATTATATTTCAAAATCCTTTATTTGTCGGCTGGTGGGCCTAGCAAACCTTTAAATCGATTTATCTCCGTTAATATGGCTCTAATCGCGAAAAGAGGGGTGTTCAGATGGTCGATATTTTCATACCAAGATTTTCCCATTATATTATATTTCAAAATCCTTTATTTGTCGGCTGGTGGGCCTAGCAAACCTTTAAATCGATTTATCTCCGTTAATTCGGCTCTAATCGTGAAAAGAGGGGTGTTCAGATGATCGATATTTTCATACCCAGATTTTCCCAGTATATAATATTTCAAAATCCTTTATTTGTCGGCTGGTGGGCCTAGCAAACCTTTAAATCATATTATCTCCGTTAATATGGCTCTAATCGCGAAAAGAGGGGTGTTCAGATGATCGATATTTTCATATCAAGATTTTCCCGTTATATTATATTTCAAAATCCTTTATTTGTCGGCTGGTGGGCCTAGCAAACCTTTAAATCGATTTATCTCCGTTAATATGGCTCTAATCGCGAAAAGAGGGATGTTCAGATGATCGATATTTTCATATCCAGATTTTCCCATTATATTATATTTCAAAATCCTTTATTTGTCGGCTGATGGGCCTAGCAAACCTTTAAATCGATTTATCTCCGTTAATTCGGCTCTAATCGTGAAAAGAGGGGTGTTCAGATGATCGATATTTTCATATCAAGATTTTCCCGTTATATTATATTTCAAAATCCTTTATTTGTCGGCTGGTGGGCCTAGCAAACCTTTAAATCGATTTATCTCCGTTAATATGGCTCTAATCGCGAAAAGAGGGATGTTCAGATGATCGATATTTTCATATCCAGATTTTCCCATTATATTATATTTCAAAATCCTTTATTTGTCGGCTGATGGGCCTAGCAAACCTTTAAATCGATTTATCTCCGTTAATTCGGCTCTAATCGTGAAAAGAGGGGTGTTCAGATGATCGATATTTTCATACCAAGATTTTCCCATTATATTATATTTCAAAATCCTTTATTTGTCGGCTGGTGGGCCTAGCAAACCTTTAAATCGATTTATCTCCGTTAATATGGCTCTAATCGCGAAAAGAGGGGTGTTCAGATGGTCGATATTTTCATACCAAGATTTTCCCATTATATTATATTTCAAAATCCTTTATTTGTCGGCTGGTGGGCCTAGCAAACCTTTAAATCGATTTATCTCCGTTAATTCGACTCTAATCGCGAAAAGAGGGGTGTTCAGATGATCGATATTTTCATACCAAGATTTTCCCATTATATTTTATTTCAAAATCCTTTATTTGTCGGCTGATGGGCCTAGCAAACCTTTAAATCGATTTATCTCCGTTAATATGGCTCTAATCGCGAAAAGAGTGGTGTTCAGATGATCGATATTTTCATACCCAGATTTTTCAAGTATATAATATTTCAAAATCCTTTATTTGTCGGCTGGTGGGCCTAGCAAACCTTTAAATCGATTTATCTCCGTTAATATGGCTCTAATCGCGAAAAGAGGGATGTTCAGATGATCGAAATTTTCATATCCAGATTTTCCCATTATATTATATTTCAAAATCCTTTATTTGTCGGCTGATGGGCCTAGCAAACCTTTAAATCGATTTATCTCCGTTAATTCGGCTCTAATCGTGAAAAGAGGGGTGTTCAGATGATCGATATTTTCATACCAAGATTTTCCCATTATATTATATTTCAAAATCCTTTATTTGTCGGCTGGTGGGCCTAGCAAACCTTTAAATCGATTTATCTCCGTTAATTCGGCTCTTATCGCGAAAAGAGGGGTGTTCAGATGATCGATATTTTCATACCCAGATTTTCCCAGTATATAATATTTCAAAATCCTTTATTTGTCGGCTGGTGGGCCTAGCAAACCTTTAAATCATATTATCTCCGTTAATATGGCTCTAATCGCGAAAAGAGGGGTGTTCAGATGATCGATATTTTCATATCAAGATTTTCCCGTTATATTATATTTCAAAATCCTTTATTTGTCGGCTGGTGGGCCTAGCAAACCTTTAAATCGATTTATCTCCGTTAATATGGCTCTAATCGCGAAAAGAGGGATGTTCAGATGATCGATATTTTCATATCCAGATTTTCCCATTATATTATATTTCAAAATCCTTTATTTGTCGGCTGATGGGCCTAGCAAACCTTTAAATCGATTTATCTCCGTTAATTCGGCTCTAATCGTGAAAAGAGGGGTGTTCAGATGATCGATATTTTCATACCAAGATTTTCCCATTATATTATATTTCAAAATCCTTTATTTGTCGGCTGGTGGGCCTAGCAAACCTTTAAATCGATTTATCTCCGTTAATTCGGCTCTTATCGCGAAAAGAGGGGTGTTCAGATGATCGATATTTTCATACCCAGATTTTCCCAGTATATAATATTTCAAAATCCTTTATTTGTCGGCTGGTGGGCCTAGCAAACCTTTAAATCATATTATCTCCGTTAATATGGCTCTAATCGCGAAAAGAGGGGTGTTCAGATGATCGATATTTTCATATCAAGATTTTCCCGTTATATTATATTTCAAAATCCTTTATTTGTCGGCTGGTGGGCCTAGCAAACCTTTAAATCGATTTATCTCCGTTAATATGGCTCTAATCGCGAAAAGAGGGATGTTCAGATGATCGATATTTTCATATCCAGATTTTCCCATTATATTATATTTCAAAATCCTTTATTTGTCGGCTGATGGGCCTAGCAAACCTTTAAATCGATTTATCTCCGTTAATTCGGCTCTTATCGCGAAAAGAGGGGTGTTCAGATGATCGATATTTTCATACCCAGATTTTCCCAGTATATAATATTTCAAAATCCTTTATTTGTCGGCTGGTGGGCCTAGCAAACCTTTAAATCATATTATCTCCGTTAATATGGCTCTTATCGCGAAAAGAGTGGTGTTCAGATGATCGATATTTTCATACCCAGATTTTACCATTATATTATATTTCAAAATCCTTTATCCTGATGGGCCTCGCAAACCTTTAATTCGATTTATCTCCGCTAATATGGCTCTAATCGCGAAAAGAGGGGTGTTCAGATGATCGATATTTTCATACCCAGATTTTCCCATTATATTATATTTCAAAATCCTTTATTTGTCGGCTGGTGGGCCTAGCAAACCTTTAAATCGATTTATCTCCGTTAATATGGCTCTAATCGCGAAAAGAGGGATGTTCAGATGATCGATATTTTCATATCCAGATTTTCCCATTATATTATATTTCAAAATCCTTTATTTGTCGGCTGATGGGCCTAGCAAACCTTTAAATCGATTTATCTCCGTTAATTCGGCTCTAATCGTGAAAAGAGGGGTGTTCAGATGATCGATATTTTCATACCAAGATTTTCCCATTATATTATATTTCAAAATCCTTTATTTGTCGGCTGGTGGGCCTAGCAAACCTTTAAATCGATTTATCTCCGTTAATTCGGCTCTTATCGCGAAAAGAGGGGTGTTCAGATGATCGATATTTTCATACCCAGATTTTCCCAGTATATAATATTTCAAAATCCTTTATTTGTCGGCTGGTGGGCCTAGCAAACCTTTAAATCATATTATCTCCGTTAATATGGCTCTTATCGCGAAAAGAGTGGTGTTCAGATGATCGATATTTTCATACCCAGATTTTACCATTATATTATATTTCAAAATCCTTTATCCTGATGGGCCTAGCAAACATTTAAATCGATTCATCTCCGTTAATACGGCTCTAATCGCGAAAAGAGTGGTGTTCAGATGATCGATATTTTCATACCCAGATTTTTCAAGTATACAATATTTCAAAATCCTTTATTTGTCGGCTGGTGGGCCTAGCAAACCTTTAAATCGATTTATCTCCGTTAATATGGCTCTAATCGCGAAAAGAGGGATGTTCAGATGATCGAAATTTTCATATCCAGATTTTCCCATTATATTATATTTCAAAATCCTTTATTTGTCGGCTGATGGGCCTAGCAAACCTTTAAATCGATTTATCTCCGTTAATTCGGCTCTAATCGTGAAAAGAGGGGTGTTCAGATGATCGATATTTTCATACCAAGATTTTCCCATTATATTATATTTCAAAATCCTTTATTTGTCGGCTGGTGGGCCTAGCAAACCTTCAAATCGATTTATCTCCGTTAATTCGGCTCTTATCGCGAAAAGAGGGGTGTTCAGATGATCGATATTTTCATACCCAGATTTTCCCAGTATATTATATTTCAAAATCCTTTATTTGTCGGCTGGTGGGCCTAGCAAACCTTTAAATCATATTATCTCCGTTAATATGGCTCTTATCGCGAAAAGAGTGGTGTTCAGATGATCGATATTTTCATACCAAGATTTTCCCATTATATTATATTTCAAAATCCTTTATTTGTCGGCTGGTGGGCCTAGCAAACCTTTAAATCGATTTATCTCCGTTAATTCGGCTCTTATCGCGAAAAGAGGGGTGTTCAGATGATCGATATTTTCATACCCAGATTTTCCCAGTATATAATATTTCAAAATCCTTTATTTGTCGGCTGGTGGGCCTAGCAAACCTTTAAATCATATTATCTCCGTTAATATGGCTCTAATCGCGAAAAGAGGGGTGTTCAGATGATCGATATTTTCATACCAAGATTTTCCCATTATATTATATTTCAAAATCCTTTATTTGTCGGCTGGTGGGCCTAGCAAACCTTTAAATCGATTTATCTCCGTTAATTCGGCTCTTATCGCGAAAAGAGGGGTGTTCAGATGATCGATATTTTCATACCCAGATTTTCCCAGTATATAATATTTCAAAATCCTTTATTTGTCGGCTGGTGGGCCTAGCAAACCTTTAAATCATATTATCTCCGTTAATATGGCTCTTATCGCGAAAAGAGTGGTGTTCAGATGATCGATATTTTCATACCCAGATTTTACCATTATATTATATTTCAAAATCCTTTATCCTGATGGGCCTCGCAAACCTTTAATTCGATTTATCTCCGCTAATATGGCTCTAATCGCGAAAAGAGGGGTGTTCAGATGATCGATATTTTCATACCCAGATTTTCCCATTATATTATATTTCAAAATCCTTTATTTGTCGGCTGGTGGGCCTAGCAAACCTTTAAATCGATTTATCTCCGTTAATATGGCTCTAATCGCGAAAAGAGGGATGTTCAGATGATCGATATTTTCATATCCAGATTTTCCCATTATATTATATTTCAAAATCCTTTATTTGTCGGCTGATGGGCCTAGCAAACCTTTAAATCGATTTATCTCCGTTAATTCGGCTCTAATCGTGAAAAGAGGGGTGTTCAGATGATCGATATTTTCATACCCAGATTTTCCCAGTATATAATATTTCAAAATCCTTTATTTGTCGGCTGGTGGGCCTAGCAAACCTTTAAATCGATTTATCTCCGTTAATTCGGCTCTTATCGCGAAAAGAGGGGTGTTCAGATGACCGATATTTTCATACCCAGATTTTCCCAGTATATAATATTTCAAAATCCTTTATTTGTCGGCTGGTGGGCCTAGCAAACCTTTAAATCATATTATCTCCGTTAATATGGCTCTTATCGCGAAAAGAGTGGTGTTCAGATGATCGATATTTTCATACCCAGATTTTACCATTATATTATATTTCAAAATCCTTTATCCTGATGGGCCTAGCAAACATTTAAATCGATTCATCTCCGTTAATACGGCTCTAATCGCGAAAAGAGTGGTGTTCAGATGATCGATATTTTCATACCCAGATTTTTCAAGTATATAATATTTCAAAATCCTTTATTTGTCGGCTGGTGGGCCTAGCAAACCTTTAAATCGATTTATCTCCGTTAATATGGCTCTAATCGCGAAAAGAGGGATGTTCAGATGATCGAAATTTTCATATCCAGATTTTCCCATTATATTATATTTCAAAATCCTTTATTTGTCGGCTGATGGGCCTAGCAAACCTTTAAATCGATTTATCTCCGTTAATTCGGCTCTAATCGTGAAAAGAGGGGTGTTCAGATGATCGATATTTTCATACCAAGATTTTCCCATTATATTATATTTCAAAATCCTTTATTTGTCGGCTGGTGGGCCTAGCAAACCTTTAAATCGATTTATCTCCGTTAATTCGGCTCTTATCGCGAAAAGAGGGGTGTTCAGATGATCGATATTTTCATACCCAGATTTTCCCAGTATATAATATTTCAAAATCCTTTATTTGTCGGCTGGTGGGCCTAGCAAACCTTTAAATCGATTTATCTCCGTTAATATGGCTCTAATCGCGAAAAGAGGGATGTTCAGATGATCGATATTTTCTTATCCAGATTTTCCCAGTATATTATATTTCAAAATCCTTTATTTGTCGGCTGATGGTTCTAGTAAACCTTTAAATCGATTTATCTTCGTTAATATGGCTCTAATCGCGAAAAGAGGGGTGTTCAGATGATCGAAATTTTCATACCAAGATTTTCCCATTATATTATATTTCAAAATCCTTTATTTGTCGGCTGGTGGGCCTAGCAAACCTTTAAATCGATTTATCTCCGTTAATTCGGCTCTTATCGCGAAAAGAGGGGTGTTCAGATGATCGATATTTTCATACCCAGATTTTACCATTATATTATATTTCAAAATCCTTTATTTGTCGGCTGATAGGCCTAGCAAACCTTTAAATCGATTTATCTCCGTTAATATGGCTCTAATCGCGAAAAGAGGGGTGTTCAGATGATCGATATATCACACCACTGCGTCCTAGCAAGAAGTACGGTCGGCTTGTTTCGCGCTCCGTTAATTTGGAAGTTTTCTCGCTATTATCTGACGTAAATAATCAATTTTTCTCGCTTAGTGATTCCTGGCATAATTCCCGATAAATTTATCAAAAAGTGAGTTTTTTTCTGAGAAGAAAGTGTGTTTTCGGCATCATCGAAAATTGGTTTTGCGATTGGCAATTCGCCAATCATTTTGCGCACCATCGGTGCGTGGTCACGCATACCTGTGCACACGGATCATCGTCAACGAGTGTCAGCATCTGCCTCCACATTCAAGCCGCTCATCCATCATCGTGTGTTCAGCTGAGTGCCGAGCTTCATACAAGCACACACCAACGAAGACCGCCCGCATACGCGGATCGAAGATCATCCAAGCTGCGCATCGCTCCGCTGCTGCTGTGTAAACGCTCGGTGATAGTAGTATAGGATTATCAGATAAGTTTTTGTTTCTTGTTTCTTTCTTTCTCCCATCTGTTAAATTTTAAGTTTGTGTTTCTGTGTTAGTATTTTTTTTCTTCGTGTATTGTGTCCGAGTAATTTTGATTATCGTTGCAGTGGTAGAGCGTTTTTCGCTCCCACTAGTACGGCAAAATGGACATTTTGTCGGAAGACGAAATGGACGTTTTGTCGGAAGATGACACCACTTTGCCACGCGATAGCAAGAAGGGTCGAAAACGTCTGTCATCCAAGAAATCAGATGATGCCATCCCTGGTTCGTCATCTCAGTCTGGTAATGGACAGGGACAGATAAGCCCCCGATCGCGAGCCTACCCAGAAGACTCGACTGGCCCATGGGTTGTTTACTTTCAGCCCAAAAAGAAACCTTTGAATGTAATACAAATTACTAATGATCTGACGAAGCGGTTCTCGGCCGTGACCGAAATCTCGAAGGTGAGGTACAATAAACTTCGCGTTGTCGTCTCTAACCTGAAACAAGCTAACGAGATTGCTGCCTCCCAGCTCTTTACACTCGAGTATAGAGTGTACATCCCAGCTCGTAATGTGGAGATCGAAGGTGTGGTGACCGAAGCGAGTCTGACCCCCGAGATCTTGGCGAAGCAAGCGGTTGGCCGTTTCAAGAACCCCTTGCTTCCCACGGTTGAGATACTGGAAGTCCAGAAGCTGAACTCAGTATCTTTCAGCGAGGGTAAAAAGAGCTTTACCCCCACAGACTCGTTTCGGGTGACCTTTTCTGGTTCAGCCCTTCCTCACTACATCGAGTTGGGAAAACTTCGGCTACCTGTGCGTTTGTTTGTTCCTCGGGTCATGAACTGCCAAAACTGCAAACAGTTGGGACATACGGCCTCTCACTGTGGCAGCAAGGCACGCTGTTCCAAATGCGGGGAGAAGCACGAGGATGGCGCCTGCACAGTCACTGCACCAAAATGCGTGTACTGTAAGGGAACTCCTCATGGTCTCTCGTCGTGCCCGACGTACAAACAACGCGGGGAGAAACTAGAACGCTCTCTTAAGGAGCGTTCCAGGCAGTCTTTTGCAGCCATGCTAAAAACAGCCACACCATCAACCAACGACAAAAATCCCTTTGCTGTTTTGTCTGATGACGAGTCTGACTCTGACTTGGCTGAGGAGGGAGTTTCTTTCAGTTTTCCGGAAGGTTCTGCACGGAAACGAAAACGCATCCGTTCGCGGAAAGTTGCAGATAAGGAACCCCAAATCAGCTTGCCCAAATCAAGGAGTGATGGAAAAAAGGAAGTTTCAACTCCTCCTGGTTTCCGCAGAACTGACTATAACCAGAATTTTCCATCTCTCCCGGGGACATCAAAAACCCCTGATGGCCCATTTTTAAGAACAGAAGCCCCTTCTTCATCCGGGTTGTTCTCATTTGATAAAATTGTGGACGATATTCTCAAGTACCTCAATATTTCTGATCCTCTCAAAAGCATTGTTCTGGCAATGCTTCCTTCTGTGAAGACCCTCTTGAAGCAATTGACATTGAAGTGGCCCCTCATTGCAGCAATCATTTCCTTCGATGGATAATTTTCCAAACGAGGTCGGGGATTTGATCACTGTTCTACAGTGGAATTGTCGAAGTCTCATTCCTAAATTAGATTCTTTTAAGTTTTTAATTCACAATAATGATTGTGATGCATTTGCTGTTTGTGAAACTTGGCTCTCTTCAGATATCGATCTTCCTTTTTATGATTTTAACATTATTCGACTGGATCGTGAGGATTCGCGTGGAGGAGGGGTACTTTTGGGGATCAAAAAGTGCCATTCTTTCTATAGAGTGAATCTTCCACAATTTCCAGGTATTGAAGTTGTCGCATGTCAGGCTATTATTAAAGGTAAGAGCCTTTGTATTGCTTCTGTTTATATTCCTCCTAGAGCCGTTGTTAATCGAAAACAACTTTCAGATATCTGTTCGGTACTTCCTGCTCCACGGTTGATTATGGGAGATTTTAATTCCCACGGTACAGGCTGGGGGGAACTGTATGATGACAACCGTTCTACTTTGATATATGACCTCTGCGACAGCTTTAATATGACAATTCTTAACAATGGAGAAGTAACACGTTTGGCTGGCCCATCCTCGAATGGAAGCAGATTAGACCTCACACTTTGCTCTAACTCATTATCGTTGGATTGCACGTGGAATGTGATCCAAGATCCCCACGGTAGTGATCACTTGCCGATCAAAGTTTCAGTTGCCAGTGGGTTCAATCCGTCGGAACCCGTTAACGTCGCGTACGATCTTACCCGTAATATCGATTGGACAAAGTTCAAGAATGTGATAGAAGATGCCCTAACGTCGGTAGAAGGGCTTCCACCGTTGGAGGAATATAACTTCCTCTCCAATCTGATCTTGGACAGCGCGCTTCAAGCTCAAACTCGGCCGGTTCCAGGAACGTCTTTCCGTAGGAAACCTCCTTCCCCTTGGTGGGACCAGCAATGCATTGAGGTTTATCATAAAAAGTCCGACGCGTTTAAGCTTTTCCGGAAACGTGGAACACCCGTACATTTCGAAGCGTACTCGGCTCTTGAACGCGAACTCAAGAGCCTCATCAAAGCCAAGAAACGCGGATACTGGCGGCAATTCGTGGACGGTTTATCGCGCGAAACGTCGATGAATGCGCTTTGGAACACGGCGCGAAGGATGCGTAACCGGTCTTCAAACAACGAGAGCGAGGAGTACTCGGATAGTTGGATTCTCAAGTTCGCGCGAAAAGTATGTCCTGATTCTGTGCCGGCACAGATGATTCCTCGCGAAACGACGAATTCGGTAGACGAGATCAGCCAGCCTTTTTCAATGCTGGAGCTCTCACTCGCGCTCCTTTCGTGTGGCAATTCGGCTCCGGGGGCTGATAGAATCAAGTTCAACTTGTTGAAGAACCTCCCAGACGTCGCTAAGAGGCGCATGTTGAACTTGTTTGGTCAGTTCCTGGAGTTTAATATTGTTCCGGATGATTGGAGGCGGGTGAGAGTTATAGCCATTAAAAAGCCTGGAAAACCCGCGTCAGATCACAACTCGTATCGTCCCATTGCGATGCTATCGTGTATTCGAAAATTGTTGGAGAAAATGATCCTTTTTCGCCTGGACAAATGGGTTGAGTTGAACCACCTACTCTCAGATACTCAATTTGGTTTCCGTAGGTGCAAGGGAACGAACGACTGTCTCGCGTTGCTTTCCACAGAAATCCAGTTGGCTTTTGCTAAAAAAGAGCAAATGGCTTCTGTCTTCTTGGATATTAAGGGGGCTTTTGATTCAGTATCGGTTGAAGTCCTTTCAGACAAACTCCACGCTTGTGGCCTTTCTCCATTAATTAATAACTTTTTGTACAATTTGCTGTCAGAGAAACATATGAGCTTTTCTCATGGAAACTCTACAGCTTCACGATTTAGCTACATGGGTCTCCCCCAGGGCTCATGTTTAAGCCCCCTTCTGTATAATTTCTACGTCAGAGAAATTGACAATTGTCTAAGGGACAACTGCACGTTGAGACAACTTGCAGATGACGGAGTAGTGTCTATGACAGGACCAAGAGAAGCCGACCTGCAAGGACCCTTACAGGATACCTTAGACAATTTGTCTACTTGGGCTATCCAGCTAGGTATCGAATTCTCCACGGAGAAAACTGAGTTGGTCGTTTTTTCTAGGAAGCATAGCCCAGCACAACCGAAGCTTCAACTTTTGGGTAGGCCGATCACTCATTCCATGTCTTTCAAATATCTTGGGGTCTGGTTCGATTCAAAATGCACCTGGAGATCCCACATTGAGTATCTGAAGCGGAAATGCCAACAAAGGATCAATTTTCTCCGAACAATTACCGGAACGTGGTGGGGAGCCCATCCGCAAGATCTTCTAACGTTGTACAGGACAACGATTTTATCGGTTTTAGAGTACGGTAGTTTTTGCTTCCAGTCGGCGGCTAAAACGCACATCATCAAACTGGAACGGATCCAGTATCGCTGTCTTCGTATCGCGTTAGGATGCATGCACTCGACTCATACGATGAGTCTCGAAGTGTTAGCGGGCATGTTGCCACTCTCTGATCGGTTTTCGGAATTATCCCTCAGGCTCCTCACCCGTTGTGAAATTATGAACCCACTGGTGATTGCAAACTTTGAGAAGCTTCTTGAGCTAAACCCTCAAACTCGTTTTATGTCATTGTACTACGTGTACATAACACAGGATGTCAGCCCTTCGCAGCATAACCCCTATCGTGTTTGCTTCTCCGACTTCGACAATTCTGTTCATTTTGATTTATCGATGACGCAAGAGATTCGCGGAATCCCAGAGCATCATCGTTCCATGATTGCTCCGTCAATTTTCGCTGCAAAGTTTGGCCAAGTTGATTCCGCAAGATCGTTCTTCACAGATGGATCACTAATAGAGGCGTCCGCTGGTTTTGGTATTTATAACGAATTTCATAGCGCCTCTCGAATGCTTCATGCTCCTTGTTCCGTATATGTTGCTGAACTGGCGGCAATACATTATACGCTAGAAACGATCGCCTCACTTGCACCAGATCATTATTTTATTTTTACGGATAGTCTCAGTTCTGTCGAGGCTATTCGCTCCATGAGGCCGGTAAAGCACTCCTCGTATTTTCTCATGAAAATACGAGAGCTTCTAAGTGCTTTATCTTTAAGATCTTTTGTCATCACCTTTGCATGGGTCCCATCTCATTGCTCGATTCCGGGCAATGAGAAGGCGGACTCGCTTGCAAAGGTGGGCGCTATGGAAGGCGATATTTACGATCGACAAATCGCCTACGACGAATTTTTCTTCATTTATCGTCAACAGTCACTCGCCAGCTGGCAAAATAAATGGAGTGAAGGGAGTTTGGGACGATGGTTATATTCAATCATCCCTAAGGTGTCGAAGTGTCCTTGGTTCAAGGGGTTGGATGTGGGTCGAGACTTCATTCGTATGATGTCTCGCCTCATGTCCAATCACTACTCGTTAAACGCTCACTTGTTCCGTGTTGGGCTGGGAGACAGCAATCTCTGTGAATGTGGACAAGGTTACCAGGACGCAGATCACATTATTTGGTCATGTGCTGAGCACCGTGGAGTCAGATCCGAGTTGTACGATTCCCTTCGGGCTCGAGGTAGACAACCTAATGTTCCAGTTCGGGATATTTTGGCTAGACGCGATCTGGAGTTTATGCAACTCATATATGTTTTCTTGAAGAATATTAACCATAGATTGTAAGTTTGATTAACCTTGTGTTTAGTTTGTGTTTTGTATGTATGTGTGTATTTTTTTTGTAGATTTGTTTCTGTAATAATTGTATAATTACAGAGTTGATATAACGTCGATAGGATTAAGTATATGTTTTAGAAATAGTGAAATTTTAGAATCATATTCCAAATCTCCTTTTCCCTCTCCCGATCCAAACAATTGTCATCCAATAACCTCGAGAAGACCGCGAGTAATCGGTTCCAATCCTTTAATTTTAGATTTAAGACATTCATAATGTATAAAGAAAATGATAACTTGGCTCTGTAAAGTTTATTCGATTGAGCCTGTACAAATAAAGTAATTAACAAAAAAGATGATCGATATTTTCATATCCAGATTTCACCATTATATTATATTTCAAAATCCTTTATTTGTCGGCTGATGGGCCTCGCAAACCTTTAAATCGATTTATCTCCGTTAATATGGCTCTAATCGCGAAAAGAGGGGTGTTCAGATGATCGATATTTTCATACCCAGATTTCACCATTATATTATATTTCAAAATCCTTTATTTGTTGGCTGGTGGGCCTAGCAAACCTTTAAATCGATTTATCTCCGTTAATATGGCTCTAATCGCGAAAAGAGGGATGTTCAGATGATCGATATTTTCATATCCAGATTTTCCCATTATATTATATTTCAAAATCCTTTATTTGTCGGCTGATGGTCCTAGCAAACCTTTAAATCGATTTATCTCCGTTAATATGGCTCTAATCGCGAAAAGAGGGGTGTTCAGATGATCGATATTTTCATACCCAGATTTCACCATTATATTATATTTCAAAATCCTTTATTTGTCGGCTGATGGGCCTCGCAAACCTTTAAATCGATTTATCTCCGTTAATATGG
Organism: Ochlerotatus camptorhynchus; assembly: GCF_037179485.1. Lineage (NCBI taxonomy): Eukaryota > Metazoa > Arthropoda > Insecta > Diptera > Culicidae > Ochlerotatus > Ochlerotatus camptorhynchus. Next base: position 407,737 of record NW_027040493.1, on the reverse strand, counting down.
CTCTAATCGCGAAAAGAGGGGTGTTCAGATGATCGATATTTTCATACCCAGATTTCACCATTATATTATATTTCAAAATCCTTTATTTGTCGGCTGATGGGCCTAGCAAACCTTTAAATCGATTTATCTCCGTTAATATGGCTCTAATCGCGAAAAGAGGGGTGTTCAGATGATCGAAATTTTCATACCAAGATTTTCCCATTATATTATATTTCAAAATCTTTTATTTGTCGGCTGGTGGGCCTAGCAAACTTTTAAATCGATTTATCTCCGTTAATTCGGCTCTAATCGCGAAAAGAGGGATGTTCAGATGATCGATATTTTCATATCCAGATTTTCCCATTATATTATATTTCAAAATCCTTTATTTGTCGGCTGGTGGGCCTAGCAAACCTTTAAATCGATTTATCTCCGTTAATATGGCTCTAATCGCGAAAAGAGGGATGTTCAGATGATCGATATTTTCATATCCAGATTTTCCCATTATATTATATTTCAAAATCCTTTATTTGTCGGCTGATGGGCCTAGCAAACCTTTAAATCGATATATCTCCGTTAATATGGCTCTAATCGCGAATAGAGGGTCGTTCAGATGATCGAAATTTTCATACCAAGATTTTCCCATTATATTATATTTCAAAATCCTTTATTTGTCGGCTGGTGGGCCTAGCAAACCTTTAAATCGATTTATCTCCGTTAATTCGGCTCTTATCGCGAAAAGAGGGGTGTTCAGATGATCGATATTTTCATACCGAGATTTTCCCATTATATTATATTTCAAAATCCTTTATTTGTCGGCTGGTGGGCCTAGCAAACCTTTAAATCGATTTATCTCCGTTAATTCGGCTCTTATCGCGAAAAGAGGGGTGTTCAGATGATCGAGATTTTCCCATTATATTATATTTCAAAATCCTTTATTTGTCGGCTGATGGGCCTAGCAAACCTTTAAATCGATATATCTCCGTTAATATGGCTCTAATCGCGAATAGAGGGTCGTTCAGATGATCGAAATTTTCATACCAAGATTTTCCCATTATATTATATTTCAAAATCCTTTATTTGTCGGCTGGTGGGCCTAGCAAACCTTTAAATCGATTTATCTCCGTTAATTCGGCTCTTATCGCGAAAAGAGGGGTGTTCAGATGATCGATATTTTCATACCCAGATTTTCTTAATATATAATATTTCAAAATCCTTTATTTGTCGGCTGATGGGCCTAGCAAACCTTTAAATCGATTTATCTCCGTTAATATGGCTCTAATCGCGAAAAGAGGGGTGTTCAGATGATCGAAATTTTCATACCAAGATTTTCCCATTATATTATATTTCAAAATCTTTTATTTGTCGGCTGGTGAGCCTCGCAAACCTTTAAATCGATTTATCTCCGTTAATATGGCTCTAATCGCGAAAAGAGGGGTGTTCAGATGATCGATATTTTCATACCCAGATTTCACCATTATATTATATTTCAAAATCCTTTATTTGTCGGCTGATGGGCCTAGCAAACCTTTAAATCGATTTATCTCCGTTAATATGGCTCTAATCGCGAAAAGAGGGGTGTTCAGATGATCGAAATTTTCATACCAAGATTTTCCCATTATATTATATTTCAAAATCTTTTATTTGTCGGCTGGTGGGCCTAGCAAACCTTTAAATCGATTTATCTCCGTTAATATGGCTCTAATCGCGAAAAGAGGGATGTTCAGATGATCGATATTTTCATATCCAGATTTTCCCATTATATTATATTTCAAAATCCTTTATTTGTCGGCTGGTGGGCCTAGCAAACCTTTAAATCGATTTATCTCCGTTAATATGGCTCTAATCGCGAAAAGAGGGATGTTCAGATGATCGATATTTTCATATCCAGATTTTCCCATTATATTATATTTCAAAATCCTTTATTTGTCGGCTGATGGGCCTAGCAAACCTTTAAATCGATATATCTCCGTTAATATGGCTCTAATCGCGAAAAGAGGGGTGTTCAGATGATCGAAATTTTCATACCAAGATTTTCCCATTATATTATATTTCAAAATCCTTTATTTGTCGGCTGATGGGCCTCGCAAACCTTTAATTCGATTTATCTCCGCTAATATGGCTCTAATCGCGAAAAGAGGGGTGTTCAGATGATCGATATTTTCATACCTAGATTTTCCCATTATATTATATTTCAAAATCCTTTATTTGTCGGCTGGTGGGCCTAGCAAACCTTTAAATCGATTTATCTCCGTTAATATGGCTCTAATCGCGAAAAGAGGGATGTTCAGATGATCGATATTTTCATATCCAGATTTTCCCATTATATTATATTTCAAAATCCTTTATTTGTCGGCTGATGGGCCTAGCAAACCTTTAAATCGATATATCTCCGTTAATATGGCTCTAATCGCGAAAAGAGGGGTGTTCAGATGATCGAAATTTTCATACCAAGATTTTCCCATTATATTATATTTCAAAATCCTTTATTTGTCGGCTGATGGGCCTCGCAAACCTTTAATTCGATTTATCTCCGCTAATATGGCTCTAATCGCGAAAAGAGGGGTGTTCAGATGATCGATATTTTCATATCCAGGTTTTCCCATTATATTATATTTCAAAATCCTTTATTTGTCGGCTGATGGGCCTAGCAAACCTTTAAATCGATTTATCTCCGTTAATATGGCTCTAATCGCGAATAGAGGGTCGTTCAGATGATCGAAATTTTCATACCTACATTTCGCAGTATATAATATTTCAAAATCCTTTATTTGTCGGCTGGTGGGCCTAGCAAACCTTTAAATCGATTTATCTCCATTAATATGGCTCTAATCGCGAAAAGAGGGATGTTCAGATGATCGATATTTTCATATCCAGATTTTCCCATTATATTATATTTCAAAATCCTTTATTTGTCGGCTGGTGGGCCTAGCAAACCTTTAAATCGATTTATCTCCGTTAATATGGCTCTAATCGCGAAAAGAGGGATGTTCAGATGATCGATATTTTCATATCCAGATTTTCCCATTATATTATATTTCAAAATCCTTTATTTGTCGGCTGGTGGGCCTAGCAAACCTTTAAATCGATATATCTCCGTTTATATAGCTCTAATCGCGAAAAGAGGGGTGTTCAGATGATCGATATTTTCATATCCAGGTTTTCCCATTATATTATATTTCAAAATCCTTTATTTGTCGGCTGGTGGGCCTAGCAAACCTTTAAATCGATTTATCTCCGTTAATATGGCTCTAATCGCGAAAAGAGGGGTGTTCAGATGATCGATATTTTCATACCCACATTTTACCATTATATTATATTTCAAAATCCTTTATTTGTCGGCTGATGGGCCTCGCAAACCTTTAAATCGATTTATCTCCGTTAATATGGCTCTAATCGCGAAAAGAGGGGTGTTCAGATGATCGATATTTTCATACCCAGATTTTCCCAGTATGTAATATTTCAAAATCCTTTATTTAGCGGCTGGTGGGCCTAGCAAACCTTTAAATCATAATGAGAGAGAGAAGGATTAGTATTTTCCATTTAATTCCACTACTATATTTGCTTATCCTTGACAGATACGCGTATTTCGTCTACAATGTGCAGACTTCTTCAGTGTCTTGTACTAATACTCGACTCGTCGAGTATTAGTACAAGACACTGAAGAAGTCTGCACATTGTAGACGAAATACGCGTATCTGTCAAGGATAAGCAAATATAGTAGTGGAATTAAATGGAAAATACTAATCCTTCTCTCTCTCATTATACAGGTATTCCACTAAGACGCCCACATTCATCAGGATTCTTTAAATCATATTATCTCCGTTAATATGGCTCTAATCGCGAAAAGAGGGGTGTTCAGATGATCGATATTTTCATACCCAGATTTTTCAAGTATATAATATTTCAAAATCCTTTATTTGTCGGCTGATGGGCCTAGCAAACCTTTAAATCGATTTATCTCCGTTAATATGGCTCTTATCGCGAATAGAGGGGTGTTCAGATGATCGAAATTTTCATTCCCATGTTTGCCAGCTTAAAATATTTCAAAATCGTTTATATGTCGGCAGAAGGACCTGGCAAACCTTTAAATAGATTTATCTCAGTTAATATGGTTCTAATCGCGAAAAGAGGGGTGTTCAGATGTTCATTATTTTCATACCCAGATTTCCCAGTATATAATATTTCAAAATCCTTTATTTGTCGGCTGGTGGGCCTAGCAAACCTTTAAATCATATTATCTCCGTTAATATGGCTCTAATCGCGAAAAGAGTGGTGTTCAGATGATCGATATTTTCATACCCAGATTTTTCAAGTATATAATATTTCAAAATCCTTTATTTGTCGGCTGATGGGCCTAGCAAACCTTTAAACCATATTATCTCCGTTAATACGGCTCTAATCGCGAAAAGAGTGGTGTTCAGATGATCGATATTTTCATATCCAGATTTTTCAAGTATATAATATTTCAAAATCCTTTATTTGTCGGCTGGTGGGCCTAGCAAACCTTTAAATCGATTTATCTCCGTTAATATGGCTCTAATCGCGAAAAGAGGGATGTTCAGATGATCGATATTTTCATATCCAGATTTTCCCATTATATTATATTTCAAAATCCTTTATTTGTCGGCTGATGGGCCTAGCAAACCTTTAAACCGTATTATCTCCGTTAATACGGCTCTAATCGCGAAAAGAGGGGTGTTCAGATGTTCATTATTTTCATCCCCAGATTTCCCAGTATATAATATTTCAAAATCCTTTATTTGTCGGCTGGTGGGCCTAGCAAACCTTTAAATCATATTATCTCCGTTAATATGGCTCTAATCGCGAAAAGAGGGGTGTTCAGATGATCGATATTTTCATATCCAGATTTTCCCATTATATTATATTTCAAAATCCTTTATTTGTCGGCTGATGGGCCTAACAAACCTTTAAATCGATTAATCTCCGTTAATATGGCTCTAATCGCGAAAAGAGGGATGTTCAGATGATCGATATTTTCATACCCAGATTTTCCCATTATATTATATTTCAAAATCCTTTATTTGTCGGCTGGTGGGCCTAGCAAACCTTTAAATCGATTTATCTCCGTTAATATGGCTCTAATCGCGAAAAGAGGGATGTTCAGATGATCGATATTTTCATATCCAGATTTTCCCATTATATTATATTTCAAAATCCTTTATTTGTCGGCTGATGGGCCTAGCAAACATTTAAATCGATTCATCTCCGTTAATACGGCTCTAATCGCGAAAAGAGTGGTGTTCAGATGATCGATATTTTCATACCCAGATTTTTCAAGTATATAATATTTCAAAATCCTTTATTTGTCGGCTGATGGTTCTAGTAAACCTTTAAATCGATTTATCTCCGTTAATATGGCTCTAATCGCGAAAAGAGGGGTGTTCAGATGATCGATATTTTCATACCCAGATTTTCCCATTATATTATATTTCAAAATCCTTTATTTGTCGGCTGGTGGGCCTAGCAAACCTTTAAATCGATTTATCTCTGTTAATTCGGCTCTTATCGCGAAAAGAGGGGTGTTCAGATGATCGATATTTTCATACCGAGATTTTCCCATTATATTATTGTAGTAAATAGGGCAAGCAAATAGTAAATAAAATTATGAATATAAACAAAGGAGAATAAGTACACGGATAGAAATCTCCTTATACCTTTTAACAAATTTCTATTGTTGATTATTCATAAAATGTATAAGTCAACTAATAAGCAGGCGCCTTGCAAAAAGTTAATGAAGATCATGTGTCAAATGAAATGTATAAGCGGTCACATATACCTTTTATGCATTCTTATAGGACCTATGTGGTTTGTCTTATGGAATGTATAAGGTTGATGTTTTGGCAAAAATGTATAAGTGAAACACATGAATAAAATAATTCATTTTCGTTTCGTGTAGATAGATTGGTTGACATTAAATTTGACAGATTTAAGCATGGTGAAATAATTCAGAAGGAACCTTACAACGTACCCATTCAGAGTTGCCAGTAAAAATACACGGTCACACGAAACACCCAAAGTTCAGTTGTTTAAACGGAATTAAATTAAAAATTGATTATCAATGTCAATATCAGTCATCAATGATCAGTTGGTTGATAGTAATAACTTTGATAGTAGTATCTGGTCGGGTATTAAATTTAATTAATAAGAAATAAGTTTAAATTATTTAAACTTAAAAAATAAATAAATATATATATATGTAAGTCTGTGTCAATACACAGATCTACCATTATAAGGTTCCACTTTAAACGCAAAGTATTAGATCGCAATATTGTCAACGCACTCACTAAACGCAAAGTCAGCACCGGAAGACAATCAGCCCACCCGGGGGTTTGGAATGCGTCATTCAGTGAAATAAATTTGGAGAGTAAGGTCATGTTGCGATACGTTTACGACATGGCACAGTCGGTGGGTAAGTATAATTGAAAAAAGGAAGTTCAATAGTTCATCTAACTATTGATTTATTACGATTATGAAAGTTTTACAGATATTGAATGTAAAATACTTGATGAATTTGTTTAAAAGGCTGGGAAAGTCTATTTACCGTGCGAGAGGCCACGGAGTTGAAAAAAAAATGGTCGTGCGAGAGGTCACGAACCACGTTTTATTCGAGCGGGAGGTCTCGATCAAAATTACTATACCGTGCGAGAGGACACGGAAATACGAAAATAAAAAAAAAAATGTGTCGAGAGGTCACGATTCAAATAAAAGTAATAATTTTAAAAGATGTCGCGCGAAAGGTCACGGAATAAAATAAAATAAAAAAAAAACCGATTAAAAAAAAAAAGATGGCTGTCTGGTTTTCAAGTTAAGCAAATCGTATGCAAATAAATATTAGATAGCCGAGAAACGTTTAGTTAAAAAAAAAGAGAAATAGATTTTGATTTTGATGAATAAAAACTTAATAAAAATAATTAGAAAATTTCTGGTAACGAACGATTGTTTTTGATTAATTTTTGTTGTAGAAAATGGTTCACCGCTCGGTCCACTATCAAAACCGAAGCTGAAGAAAAAAAACAAATTGGAAGAGATGGCTAAAGAATTGGCTGCGGAGAAGGCTAAAACGGCATTGCTAGCGAAGAAACTTAGGAAGAAGAGGAAGGAAAATGAGGAACTCACTGCGAGTATCAAGAACCCATCGGTAACCGATAGTGGCTGTTCAACAGAGAACTCCATGTTTGGATTCGATAACCCGAATAGACTAAGCAGTACACGGAATACGACTACCACAACAGCTCAAGAGGAATCACGTTTTTTGTCATCCATGAACCAACTGTCCGTGGCGTCGATTAACGTACCGGAGTGCAAATCGGCGGATGACGAGGACATTCATCGACAGACATTCGAGTTATGGAAGGATCTGCTGATGGATTCCATGAAACTAGCAGGTATTGAAGACGAAAAAACGATGTTCACAGTTTTTAAAGTAAAAGCTGGGAACCGGCTGTTGGAAATATTCAGGAACACGAAGTCCCAAAACGACGATCCAGACTCCGAAACAGAGCCGTTCTCAAATGCCATGCATAGGCTCAAGTCTTATTTTGGATCAGGCTCTGATGTTATGCTCATGAGACGCAAGTTGGCATTAATGGCACAGAAAACAAATGAAACTGATCTGACATTCATTACTCGAGTTGGTTCAACAGCTCGACTCTGTGGATTTGAGGCTGAAAAGGAATTTGAAGAGATAGTTTCAACAGTTGCTGAACACGCACGTAATAAGGATGTACGCACGACGGCTTTGAAGATGTTAAGCAGGAACGGCTGTTTTACGGATCTAGTAGATAAGGTACGAGAAATCGAAGCAATAAGATTGAATGAAGAATTCGTCTTGCGTAAGCGAGGAACCCCTGAACAGTCTGCAGTTGCTGCTGTAAACGTACCATATCCTCGTAGTATGAATCGTCAGCAAAGGTTCCCTGAGCGCAATTCGGTACGTATGAATCCATATCAACGAGTCAATCAGATGCCACGAGCAGGTTGGCGAGCCCCACGAGGTCGATTTTTCAGAGGCAAGGGCTCGGATCGATCTTCTTCGTCTGAGAAATGCTGGCGATGCAACACAGTATATCATTCGGCAGAAGACTGCAACTGCAAGGATAAAATCTGTAACAACTGTGGAAGAATTGGCCATATTCGACGTGCCTGTCCGTCTCTCGTTGGTCAAGTACCAAAGCGACTGGCGTCCGAAGTATTGGAAGATGAACCAATGAAGCTTGCGGCCATCGATAAAACCGAGGATACCTCAACTGAAGATGAAACAGTGAGTGAAGTTATTTCTAATTAAATTACTTACATTTGGGGGTTATTCTGGGCGAGCCCCATCACTCAAGTATATATTTGAATAGCGTTAGTTATTCGACGTCACTGAACTCGGGGAATAACCCCAACCATTTATCCATTTATAAAAAAAAAAAAAAAAAAAAAATAAGTCTGCTTAAGTTTTAATTCAATTTATGAACTGCTAAACTCTGCGTTGGAATAATAAGTATGCTTTAAGTTTGTATCTTTAAAAATGAATAAAATAAAGAATAAGACATGATTTGGTAATAAATGTGATATACATGACATGAAACTGAAACTGTATTTTGTCTGTCAGGTCGTAGATTCGAAATCAACAAAATATCCAAATCTCGCCATTAAACGACATTCTCAACGATGTTACAATGAAGAGGAGGAATGTGTCGAACACGACGCATTAAACGATAGCATGAGAAGTAACTCTGAGGCAGGATCAGAGTCAGTGCAAAGAGTAAGTATTTAGATTTTAAATTAACGTTTTGGAAAATACCAATTAGTTTGCATTAAAACTAGATTCGAACAGACCTCCAGGAATATGATGAGGCATTCATTACGACTAAGGTAGCGGGAATGGCCTGTACTTTCCTTATCGATTCAGGGGCACAAGTGAATACATTCACTGAAGAAATGTTTCACGAGCTAATCAAGAACCCTGAATACAGCAAGGAGGTATACAATGTTAAGGACTCCTCAGATCGTCAATTGAAAGCTTATGCCACTGTTGGACACATCCAAGTCCTTGCCACATTCGATGCACATCTTTACGTTTCCGAGAACAGACCAGTGTTGTTGGAAAAGTTTTACGTCGTCAAAGAGATTCGGGCCCTCCTTAGTAGACCAACAGCTTCGAGATATAGTATTCTGATGCTTGGCCTCAAAGTACCTTTCCATACAGAAGGATCCGCATACGAGTCATCAATTTTGGCTGGAGAGATTGCTGCAATCAGTACGGATCTAATCTTTCCCAAGTTTAACATTCCTCCTGTAAAGATTTATTACGACAAAACGAAGCCACCCTGCAGGAATGTATTTTCGAACATACCTGTAGCTGTTAAGCCTCTGGTGGAGAAGAGATTGGAAGGTCTGGTATCCGCAAACATCATTGAACCAGTTGTGGACGGCATGGACTCTTCGTTCTGTTCTTCGATGTTAGTGATCCCGAAAGGAAAAGACGATATACGATTGGTCATTGACCTAAGGGGACCCAATCGATACATTCACCGTACTCCATTTGCGATGCCAACATTAGAGAAAATTCTTGCAGAGTTGGAAGGTGCAAATTGGTTTTCCACGATCGACTTGTCAAATGCTTTTTTCCACATGGAACTTGACGAGGATTCCAGACATCTTACCAACTTCTTCACAGAATTTGGAATGTTTCGTTGCGTAAGGCTTCCTTTCGGTTTGTGTAATGCTCCCGACTTGTTTCAGGAAGCTCTACAAAGAAAAGTGTTGGCAGGTTGTAAAGGTTGCAAGAACTATCTTGACGATGTGCTGATATTTGGAAAGACGAAGGCAGAGCATGATGAGAATGTGGCAGCAGTGCGTGCTTGTCTCGATAATCACAACGTGAAGTTGAACGCAAGCAAATGTGTATTTGGTAGTCAGTCCGTGAAATTTTTGGGATTCACTCTAACTCCACTAGGCTGGCAGGTTGAAGAAGAGAAAGTGGCGGCTATCAAGGATTTCAGGAGGCCTACAAATTGTTCCGAGGTCAAGAGCTTCTTAGGCTTAATCACGTTCATCGACAAATTCATCCCACATCGAGCAACGAAAACGGAACATCTGCGGTTGCTAGCCACTTCTGATAAGTTCTATTGGACAGACGACGAGGAAAATGAATTCAACTTCTTCAAGGACGAAGCTCTCAGTTCCATTAAACGATTGGGATACTATAGTCCAAATGATCGAATTGAATTATTCGTAGACGCATCTCCGATAGGTCTTGGAGCGGTTCTAGCTCAATTTAATGCTGAGGGCATGCCTAGGATAATTGCGTGTTCTTCAAAGGTTCTCAGCTCCGCAGAACAACGATACCCACAGACGCAAAGGGAAGCCCTAGCTGTGGTATGGGCAGTTGAGAGATTCTCATTCTATCTGCTGTTCAGAAGCTTCACAATTCGCACTGATGCGGAAGCAAATCAGTACATTTTCAATACTAGCCACAGATTGGGAAAAAGGGCTGTTTCAAGAGCAGAGAGTTGGGCGCTCAGATTGCAGCCTTATGACTTTTCGATTCAACGTGTACCAGGTTGCCATAACGTGGCAGACGCCCTGTCTCGTTTGATTTCAGCGACACAGCAAGATCTACCGTTTGATCAGGAAGAAGATAACCATTACCTTTATGCCCTAGATCCCGGCTGCATGCAGATGACATGGAGTGAAATCGAAAATGAATCGGAAAGCGACTATGAGCTTAAACTAGTTCGAATAGCAGTGGAATCGAAGAAATGGCCAGCAGAACTTAGTGGATTTGAAGCACAGAAGAAAACTCTGTATGTTCTAGGTTCGCTTGTGGTTAAAGACAATAGAACGGTCTTGCCAGCTTCTCTTCGTAAAAAGGCTCTTAGTTTGGCTCACGGAGGTCACGTTGGAGAAGTGGCCACAAAGCGTATCATGCGTCAATTTTTCTGGTGGCCTCGCATGTCCAAGGAAGTTTCTCGTTTTGTTAAGGAGTGTGAAACATGTGTGCTATTATCGAAAAGGAATCCTCCATTGCCGTTAACAAGCAGGGATCTACCCGAGGGTCCATGGGAGATCTTACAGATAGATTTTCTATCGATTCCTAATTATGGTTCTGGCGAGCTCCTGGTGGTCATCGATACGTATTCTCGATATCTGTGCGTGATAGAGATGAAAGGTTTAGACGCAATCAGTACAAATCAAGCGCTATGTAAAGTCTTCCAAATGTGGGGGTGCCCAATCATCGTTCAAAGCGACAATGGGCCTCCTTTTCAAAGTGCATCGTTCGTTAACTTTTGGCAAGATAAGGGAGTTGAAATTCGCAAATCTATACCACTCAGCCCACAATCCAACGGGGCAGTTGAAAGGCAGAACCAAGGGATTATTAAAGCGTTGGCTGCATCGAAGCTTGACGGCAAAAACTGGCGTTCTGCACTGCAAGACTATGTACACCGACACAATACGCTGGTCCCTCATTCACGCCTAGGAGTAACTCCATTTGAGTTGATGGTTGGCTGGAAGTACCGAGGTACCTTCCCCAGTATGTGGTCAGACCCGTGCGGCAGTGAGCTCGATCGTTCAGAACTGAGGGAAAAAGATGCAGATACAAAACAAATCAGTAAGAATTATGCAGATTCTTCTCGAGGAGCCAAGGAATCAAATATTAAAATTGGTGACACGGTGTTGCTTGCGCAAAACAAAAGAAGCAAGACTGATCCTACCTTTTCATCAGAAAGATTCACAGTAATAGCCAGGGAAGGAGCCAAAATCGTAATCATGAGCAAAACAGGAATACAGTATGCTCGCAACATCAGAGAAGTTAAAAGAGCGCCTGAATCCATCACATCTGACAATCATCCTGAGCAGGAAAAATTCGTCGAAGTATTTCAAGGTGATAACGGTGGGCAAATAACTCTTCCGGAGGAGGAAATGGTTTCCACGCCAGATTCCGAGATTCAAGCATCAGGTTCGGCTAAGACGTCCAGGGATCTTCGAAAGCGAGAGGTGATCAAGCGACCAAAACGGTTTGATGATCAATTTGTGTATCGCGTATTCTTCTAACTTGATGACTAAAAGAGAAAAAAAGGTTAATACAGTGACAAAAAAATATATAGTTGTAGACAGGTTGACATCTTGAAACTTTTGATGAAAAACGTTCAGCACGCAGAAAAACATGTCTACTTAGATCACCGCTGATTTTAATTTTCAATAAATCAAAACCTAGAGAACCAGTCGATATAAAATTCCTTGTTTGGATTCGCAAGTTTTCGTTTTCTGTTCCTGTACTTTTTAATTCTAATCCAGAAAGTCTTACTGCTCAAACTTTTAAGCATTTTTTACTGATTCGAAATTCAGAGTGGAGAAGGAGGGAGATGTAGTAAATAGGGCAAGCAAATAGTAAATAAAATTATGAATATAAACAAAGGAGAATAAGTACACGGATAGAAATCTCCTTATACCTTTTGGCAAATTTCTATTGTTGATTATTCATAAAATGTATAAGTCAACTAATAAGCAGGCGCCTTGCAAAAAGTTAATGAAGATCATGTGTCAAATGAAATGTATAAGCGGTCACATATACCTTTTATGCATTCTTATAGGACCTATGTGGTTTGTCTTATGGAATGTATAAGGTTGATGTTTTGGCAAAAATGTATAAGTGAAACACATGAATAAAATAATTCATTTTCGTTTCGTGTAGATAGATTGGTTGACATTAAATTTGACAGATTTAAGCATGGTGAAATAATTCAGAAGGAACCTTACAACGTACCCATTCAGAGTTGCCAGTAAAAATACACGGTCACACGAAACACCCAAAGTTCAGTTGTTTAAACGGAATTAAATTAAAAATTGATTATCAATGTCAATATCAGTCATCAATGATCAGTTGGTTGATAGTAATAACTTTGATAGTAGTATCTGGTCGGGTATTAAATTTAATTAATAAGAAATAAGTTTAAATTATTTAAACTTAAAAAATAAATAAATATATATATATGTAAGTCTGTGTCAATACACAGATCTACCATTATAAGGTTCCACTTTAAACGCAAAGTATTAGATCGCAATATTGTCAACGCACTCACTAAACGCAAAGTCAGCACCGGAAGACAATCAGCCCACCCGGGGGTTTGGAATGCGTCATTCAGTGAAATAAATTTGGAGAGTAAGGTCATGTTGCGATACGTTTACGACAATTATATTTCAAAATCCTTTATTTGTCGGCTGGTGGGCCTAGCAAACCTTTAAATCGATTTATCTCCGTTAATTCGGCTCTTATCGCGAAAAGAGGGGTGTTCAGATGATCGATATTTTCATACCCAGATTTTACCAGTATATAATATTTTAAAATCCTTTATTTGTCGGCTGGTGGGCCTAGCAAACCTTTAAATCATATTATCTCCGATAATATGGCTCTTATCGCGAAAAGAGGGGTGTTCAGATGATCGATATTTTCATACCCAGATTTTACCATTATATTATATTTCAAAATCCTTTATTTGTCGGCTGATGGGCCTCGCAAACCTTTAAATCGATTTATCTCCGTTAATATGGCTCTAATCGCGAAAAGAGGGGTGTTCAGATGATCGATATTTTCATACCCAGATTTTCCCATTATATTATATTTCAAAATCCTTTATTTGTCGGCTGGTGGGCCTAGCAAACCTTTTAATCGATTTATCTCCGTTAATATAGCTCTAATCGCGAAAAGAGGGATGTTCAGATGATCGATATTTTCATATCCAGATTTTCCCATTATATTATATTTCAAAATCCTTTATTTGTCGGCTGGTGGGCCTAGCAAACCTTTAAATCGATTTATCTCCGTTAATTCGGCTCTTATCGCGAAAAGAGGGGTGTTCAGATGATCGATATTTTCATACCCAGATTTTCCCAGTATATAATATTTCAAAATCCTTTATTTGTCGGCTGGTGGGCCTAGCAAACCTTTAAATCGATTTATCTCCGATAATATGGCTCTAATCGCGAAAAGAGGGGTGTTCAGATGATCGATATTTTCATACCCAGATTTTCCCATTATATTATATTTCAAAATCCTTTATTTGTCGGCTGATGGGCCTCGCAAACCTTTAATTCGATTTATCTCCGTTAATATGGCTCTAATCGCGAAAAGAGGGGTGTTCAGATGATCGATATTTTCATACCCAGATTTTACCATTATATTATATTTCAAAATCCTTTATTTGTCGGCTGATGGGCCTCGCAAACCTTTAAATCGATTTATCTCCGTTAATATGGCTCTAATCGTGAATAGAGGGTCGTTCAGATGATCGAAATTTTCATACCTACATTTCGCAGTATATAATATTTCAAAATCCTTTATTTGTCGGCTGGTGGGCCTAGCAAACCTTTAAATCGATTTATCTCCATTAATATGGCTCTAATCGCGAAAAGAGGGATGTTCAGATGATCGATATTTTCATATCCAGATTTTCCCATTATATTATATTTCAAAATCCTTTATTTGTCGGCTGATGGGCCTCGCAAACCTTTAAATCGATTTATCTCCGTTAATATGGCTCTAATCGCGAAAAGAGGGATGTTCAGATGATCGATATTTTCATATCCAGATTTTCCCATTATATTATATTTCAAAATCCTTTATTTGTCGGCTGATGGGCCTCGCAAACCTTTAAATCGATTTATCTCCGTTAATATGGCTCTAATCGCGAAAAGAGGGGTGTTCAGATGTTCATTATTTTCATATCCAGATTTCCCAGTATATAATATTTCAAAATCCTTTATTTGTCGGCTGGTGGGCCAAGCAAACCTTTAAATCGATATATCTCCGTTTATATGGCTCTAATCGCAAAAAGAGGGGTGTTCAGATGATCGATATTTTCATATCCAGGTTTTCCCAGTATATAATATTTCAAAATCCTTTATTTGTCGGCTGATGGGCCTCGCAAACCTTTAAATCATATTATCTCCGTTAATATGGCTCTAATCGCGAAAAGAGGGGTGTTCAGATGATCGATATTTTCATACCCACATTTTACCATTATATTATATTTCAAAATCCTTTATTTGTCGGCTGATGGGCCTCGCAAACCTTTAAATCGATTTATCTCCGTTAATATGGCTCTAATCCTGAAAAGAGGGGTGTTCAGATGATCGATATTTTCATACCCAGATTTTACCATTATATTATATTTCAAAATCCTTTATTTGTCGGCTGGTGGGCCTAGCAAACATTTAAATCGATTTATCTCCGTTAATATGGCTCTAATCGCGAAAAGAGGGGTGTTCAGATGATCGATATTTTCATATCCAGGTTTTCCCATTATATTATATTTCAAAATCCTTTATTTGTCGGCTGGTGGGCCAAGCAAACATTTAAATCGATTTATCTCCGTTAATATGGCTCTAATCGCGAAAAGAGGGATGTTCAGATGATCGATATTTCATATCCAGATTTTCCCATTATATTATATTTCAAAATCCTTTATTTGTCGGCTGATGGGCCTAGCAAACCTTTAAACCGTATTATCTCCGTTAATACGGCTCTAATCGCGAAAAGAGGGGTGTTCAGATGTTCATTATTTTCATATCCAGATTTCCCAGTATATAATATTTCAAAATCCTTTATTTGTCGGCTGGTGGGCCAAGCAAACCTTTAAATCGATATATCTCCGTTTATATGGCTCTAATCGCAAAAAGAGGGGTGTTCAGATGATCGATATTTTCATATCCAGGTTTTCCCAGTATATAATATTTCAAAATCCTTTATTTGTCGACTGGTGGGCCTAGCAAACCTTTAAATCATATTATCTCCGTTAATATGGCTCTAATCGCGAAAAGAGGGGTGTTCAGATGATCGATATTTTCATACCCAGATTTTACCATTATATTATATTTCAAAATCCTTTATTTGTCGGCTGGTGGGCCTAGCAAACATTTAAATCGATTTATCTCCGTTAATATGGCTCTAATCGCGAAAAGAGGGGTGTTCAGATGATCGATATTTTCATATCCAGGTTTTCCCATTATATTATATTTCAAAATCCTTTATTTGTCGGCTGGTGGGCCTAGCAAACATTTAAATCGATTTATCTCCGTTAATATGGCTCTAATCGCGAAAAGAGGGATGTTCAGATGATCGATATTTCATGTCCAGATTTTCCCATTATATTATATTTCAAAATCCTTTATTTGTCGGCTGATGGGCCTAGCAAACCTTTAAACCGTATTATCTCCGTTAATACGGCTCTAATCGCGAAAAGAGGGGTGTTCAGATGTTCATTATTTTCATATCCAGATTTCCCAGTATATAATATTTCAAAATCCTTTATTTGTCGGCTGGTGGGCCTAGCAAACCTTTAAATCATATTATCTTCGTTAATATGGCTCTAATCGCGAAAAGAGGGGTGTTCAGATGATCGATATTTTCATACCCACATTTTACCATTATATTATATTTCAAAATCCTTTATTTGTCGGCTGATGGGCCTCGCAAACCTTTAAATCGATTTATCTCCGTTAATATGGCTCTAATCCTGAAAAGAGGGGTGTTCAGATGATCGATATTTTCATACCCAGATTTTACCATTATATTATATTTCAAAATCCTTTATTTGTCGGCTGGTGGGCCTAGCAAACATTTAAATCGATTTATCTCCGTTAATATGGCTCTAATCGCGAAAAGAGGGGTGTTCAGATGATCGATATTTTCATATCCAGGTTTTCCCATTATATTATATTTCAAAATCCTTTATTTGTCGGCTGATGGGCCTCGCAAACCTTTAAATCGATTTATCTCCGTTAATATGGCTCTAATCGCGAAAAGAGGGGTGTTCAGATGATCGATATTTTCATACCCAGATTTTCCCAGTATATAATATTTCAAAATCCTTTATTTGTCGGCTGGTGGGCCTAGCAAACCTTTAAATCGATATATCTCCGTTTATATGGCTCTAATCGCAAAAAGAGGGGTGTTCAGATGATCGATATTTTCATATCCAGGTTTTCCCAGTATATAATATTTCAAAATCCTTTATTTGTCGGCTGATGGGCCTCGCAAACCTTTAAATCATATTATCTCCGTTAATATGGCTCTAATCGCGAAAAGAGGGGTGTTCAGATGATCGATATTTTCATACCCACATTTTACCATTATATTATATTTCAAAATCCTTTATTTGTCGGCTGATGGGCCTCGCAAACCTTTAAATCGATTTATCTCCGTTAATATGGCTCTAATCCTGAAAAGAGGGGTGTTCAGATGATCGATATTTTCATACCCAGATTTTACCATTATATTATATTTCAAAATCCTTTATTTGTCGGCTGGTGGGCCTAGCAAACATTTAAATCGATTTATCTCCGTTAATATGGCTCTAATCGCGAAAAGAGGGGTGTTCAGATGATCGATATTTTCATATCCAGGTTTTCCCATTATATTATATTTCAAAATCCTTTATTTGTCGGCTGGTGGGCCTAGCAAACATTTAAATCGATTTATCTCCGTTAATATGGCTCTAATCGCGAAAAGAGGGATGTTCAGATGATCGATATTTCATATCCAGATTTTCCCATTATATTATATTTCAAAATCCTTTATTTGTCGGCTGATGGGCCTCGCAAACCTTTAAATCGATTTATCTCCGTTAATATGGCTCTAATCCTGAAAAGAGGGGTGTTCAGATGATCGATATTTTCATACCCAGATTTTACCATTATATTATATTTCAAAATCCTTTATTTGTCGGCTGGTGGGCCTAGCAAACATTTAAATCGATTTATCTCCGTTAATATGGCTCTAATCGCGAAAAGAGGGGTGTTCAGATGATCGATATTTTCATATCCAGGTTTTCCCATTATATTATATTTCAAAATCCTTTATTTGTCGGCTGGTGGGCCTAGCAAACATTTAAATCGATTTATCTCCGTTAATATGGCTCTAATCGCGAAAAGAGGGATGTTCAGATGATCGATATTTCATATCCAGATTTTCCCATTATATTATATTTCAAAATCCTTTATTTGTCGGCTGATGGGCCTCGCAAACCTTTAAATCGATTTATCTCCGTTAATATGGCTCTAATCCTGAAAAGAGGGGTGTTCAGATGATCGATATTTTCATACCCAGATTTTACCATTATATTATATTTCAAAATCCTTTATTTGTCGGCTGGTGGGCCTAGCAAACATTTAAATCGATTTATCTCCGTTAATATGGCTCTAATCGCGAAAAGAGGGGTGTTCAGATGATCGATATTTTCATATCCAGGTTTTCCCATTATATTATATTTCAAAATCCTTTATTTGTCGGCTGATGGGCCTCGCAAACCTTTAAATCGATTTATCTCCGTTAATATGGCTCTAATCGCGAAAAGAGGGGTGTTCAGATGATCGATATTTTCATACCCAGATTTTCCCAGTATATAATATTTCAAAATCCTTTATTTGTCGGCTGGTGGGCCTAGCAAACCTTTAAATCATATTATCTCCGTTAATATGGCTCTAATCGCGAAAAGAGGGGTGTTCAGATGATCGATATTTTCATACCCAGATTTTCCCAGTATATAATATTTCAAAATCCTTTTTTTGTCGGCTGGTGGGCCTAGCAAACCTTTAAATCGATATATCTCCGTTAATATGGCTCTAATCGCGAAAAGAGGGGTGTTCAGATGATCGAAATTTTCATTCCCATGTTTGCCAGCTTAAAATATTTCAAAATCGTTTATTTGTCGGCAGAAGGACCTGGCAAACCTTTAAATCGATTTATCTCAGTTAATATGGTTCTAATCGCGAAAAGAGGGGTGTTCAGATGTTCATTATTTTCATACCCAGATTTCCCAGTATATAATATTTCAAAATCCTTTATTTGTCGGCTGGTGGGCCTAGCAAACCTTTAAATCATATTATCTCCGTTAATATGGCTCTAATCGCGAAAAGAGTGGTGTTCAGATGATCGATATTTTCATACCCAGATTTTTCAAGTATATAATATTTCAAAATCCTTTATTTGTCGGCTGATGGGCCTAGCAAACCTTTAAACCATATTATCTCCGTTAATACGGCTCTAATCGCGAAAAGAGTGGTGTTCAGATGATCGATATTTTCATATCCAGATTTTTCAAGTATATAATATTTCAAAATCCTTTATTTGTCGGCTGGTGGGCCTAGCAAACCTTTAAATCGATTTATCTCCGTTAATATGGCTCTAATCGCGAAAAGAGGGATGTTCAGATGATCGATATTTTCATATCCAGATTTTCCCATTATATTATATTTCAAAATCCTTTATTTGTCGGCTGATGGGCCTAGCAAACATTTAAATCGATTCATCTCCGTTAATACGGCTCTAATCGCGAAAAGAGTGGTGTTCAGATGATCGATATTTTCATACCCAGATTTTTCAAGTATATAATATTTCAAAATCCTTTATTTGTCGGCTGATGGTTCTAGTAAACCTTTAAATCGATTTATCTCCGTTAATATGGCTCTAATCGCGAAAAGAGGGGTGTTCAGATGATCGATATTTTCATACCCAGATTTTCCCATTATATTATATTTCAAAATCCTTTATTTGTCGGCTGGTGGGCCTAGCAAACCTTTAAATCGATTTATCTCTGTTAATTCGGCTCTTATCGCGAAAAGAGGGGTGTTCAGATGATCGATATTTTCATACCGAGATTTTCCCATTATATTATTGTAGTAAATAGGGCAAGCAAATAGTAAATAAAATTATGAATATAAACAAAGGAGAATAAGTACACGGATAGAAATCTCCTTATACCTTTTAACAAATTTCTATTGTTGATTATTCATAAAATGTATAAGTCAACTAATAAGCAGGCGCCTTGCAAAAAGTTAATGAAGATCATGTGTCAAATGAAATGTATAAGCGGTCACATATACCTTTTATGCATTCTTATAGGACCTATGTGGTTTGTCTTATGGAATGTATAAGGTTGATGTTTTGGCAAAAATGTATAAGTGAAACACATGAATAAAATAATTCATTTTCGTTTCGTGTAGATAGATTGGTTGACATTAAATTTGACAGATTTAAGCATGGTGAAATAATTCAGAAGGAACCTTACAACGTACCCATTCAGAGTTGCCAGTAAAAATACACGGTCACACGAAACACCCAAAGTTCAGTTGTTTAAACGGAATTAAATTAAAAATTGATTATCAATGTCAATATCAGTCATCAATGATCAGTTGGTTGATAGTAATAACTTTGATAGTAGTATCTGGTCGGGTATTAAATTTAATTAATAAGAAATAAGTTTAAATTATTTAAACTTAAAAAATAAATAAATATATATATATGTAAGTCTGTGTCAATACACAGATCTACCATTATAAGGTTCCACTTTAAACGCAAAGTATTAGATCGCAATATTGTCAACGCACTCACTAAACGCAAAGTCAGCACCGGAAGACAATCAGCCCACCCGGGGGTTTGGAATGCGTCATTCAGTGAAATAAATTTGGAGAGTAAGGTCATGTTGCGATACGTTTACGACAATTATATTTCAAAATCCTTTATTTGTCGGCTGGTGGGCCTAGCAAACCTTTAAATCGATTTATCTCCGTTAATTCGGCTCTTATCGCGAAAAGAGGGGTGTTCAGATGATCGATATTTTCATACCCAGATTTTACCAGTATATAATATTTTAAAATCCTTTATTTGTCGGCTGGTGGGCCTAGCAAACCTTTAAATCATATTATCTCCGATAATATGGCTCTTATCGCGAAAAGAGGGGTGTTCAGATGATCGATATTTTCATACCCAGATTTTACCATTATATTATATTTCAAAATCCTTTATTTGTCGGCTGATGGGCCTCGCAAACCTTTAAATCGATTTATCTCCGTTAATATGGCTCTAATCGCGAAAAGAGGGGTGTTCAGATGATCGATATATTCATACCCAGATTTTCCCATTATATTATATTTCAAAATCCTTTATTTGTCGGCTGGTGGGCCTAGCAAACCTTTTAATCGATTTATCTCCGTTAATATAGCTCTAATCGCGAAAAGAGGGATGTTCAGATGATCGATATTTTCATATCCAGATTTTCCCATTATATTATATTTCAAAATCCTTTATTTGTCGGCTGGTGGGCCTAGCAAACCTTTAAATCGATTTATCTCCGTTAATTCGGCTCTTATCGCGAAAAGAGGGGTGTTCAGATGATCGATATTTTCATACCCAGATTTTCCCAGTATATAATATTTCAAAATCCTTTATTTGTCGGCTGGTGGGCCTAGCAAACCTTTAAATCGATTTATCTCCGATAATATGGCTCTAATCGCGAAAAGAGGGGTGTTCAGATGATCGATATTTTCATACCCAGATTTTCCCATTATATTATATTTCAAAATCCTTTATTTGTCGGCTGATGGGCCTCGCAAACCTTTAATTCGATTTATCTCCGTTAATATGGCTCTAATCGCGAAAAGAGGGGTGTTCAGATGATCGATATTTTCATACCCAGATTTTACCATTATATTATATTTCAAAATCCTTTATTTGTCGGCTGATGGGCCTCGCAAACCTTTAAATCGATTTATCTCCGTTAATATGGCTCTAATCGTGAATAGAGGGTCGTTCAGATGATCGAAATTTTCATACCTACATTTCGCAGTATATAATATTTCAAAATCCTTTATTTGTCGGCTGGTGGGCCTAGCAAACCTTTAAATCGATTTATCTCCATTAATATGGCTCTAATCGCGAAAAGAGGGATGTTCAGATGATCGATATTTTCATATCCAGATTTTCCCATTATATTATATTTCAAAATCCTTTATTTGTCGGCTGATGGGCCTCGCAAACCTTTAAATCGATTTATCTCCGTTAATATGGCTCTAATCGCGAAAAGAGGGATGTTCAGATGATCGATATTTTCATATCCAGATTTTCCCATTATATTATATTTCAAAATCCTTTATTTGTCGGCTGATGGGCCTCGCAAACCTTTAAATCGATTTATCTCCGTTAATATGGCTCTAATCGCGAAAAGAGGGGTGTTCAGATGTTCATTATTTTCATATCCAGATTTCCCAGTATATAATATTTCAAAATCCTTTATTTGTCGGCTGGTGGGCCAAGCAAACCTTTAAATCGATATATCTCCGTTTATATGGCTCTAATCGCAAAAAGAGGGGTGTTCAGATGATCGATATTTTCATATCCAGGTTTTCCCAGTATATAATATTTCAAAATCCTTTATTTGTCGGCTGATGGGCCTCGCAAACCTTTAAATCATATTATCTCCGTTAATATGGCTCTAATCGCGAAAAGAGGGGTGTTCAGATGATCGATATTTTCATACCCACATTTTACCATTATATTATATTTCAAAATCCTTTATTTGTCGGCTGATGGGCCTCGCAAACCTTTAAATCGATTTATCTCCGTTAATATGGCTCTAATCCTGAAAAGAGGGGTGTTCAGATGATCGATATTTTCATACCCAGATTTTACCATTATATTATATTTCAAAATCCTTTATTTGTCGGCTGGTGGGCCTCGCAAACCTTTAATTCGATTTATCTCCGTTAATATGGCTCTAATCGTGAAAAGAGGGGTGTTCAGATGATCGATATTTTCATACCCAGATTTTTAAAGTATATAATATTTCAAAATCCTTTATTTGTCGGCTGATGGGCCTCGCAAACCTTTAAATCGATTTATCTCCGTTAATATGGCTCTAATCGCGAAAAGAGGGGTGTTCAGATGATCGATATTTTCATACCCAGATTTTACCATTATATTATATTTCAAAATCCTTTATTTGTCGGCTGATGGGCCTCGCAAACCTTTAAATCGATTTATCTCCGTTAATTCGGCTCTTATCGCGAAAAGAGGGGTGTTCAGATGATCGATATTTTCATACCCAGATTTTCCCAGTATATAATATTTCAAAATCCTTTATTTGTCGGCTGGTGGGCCTAGCAAACCTTTAAATCGATTTATCTCCGATAATATGGCTCTAATCGCGAAAAGAGGGGTGTTCAGATGATCGATATTTTCATACCCAGATTTTCCCATTATATTATATTTCAAAATCCTTTATTTGTCGGCTGATGGGCCTCGCAAACCTTTAATTCGATTTATCTCCGTTAATATGGCTCTAATCGTGAAAAGAGGGGTGTTCAGATGATCGATATTTTCATACCCAGATTTTTAAAGTATATAATATTTCAAAATCCTTTATTTGTCGGCTGATGGGCCTCGCAAACCTTTAAATCGATTTATCTCCGTTAATATGGCTCTAATCGCGAAAAGAGGGGTGTTCAGATGATCGATATTTTCATACCCAGATTTTACCATTATATTATATTTCAAAATCCTTTATTTGTCGGCTGATGGGCCTCGCAAACCTTTAAATCGATTTATCTCCGTTAATATGGCTCTAATCGCGAATAGAGGGTCGTTCAGATGATCGAAATTTTCATACCTACATTTCGCAGTATATAATATTTCAAAATCCTTTATTTGTCGGCTGGTGGGCCTAGCAAACCTTTAAATCGATTTATCTCCATTAATATGGCTCTAATCGCGAAAAGAGGGATGTTCAGATGATCGATATTTTCATATCCAGATTTTCCCATTATACTATATTTCAAAATCCTTTATTTGTCGGCTGGTGGGCCTAGCAAACCTTTAAATCGATTTATCTCCGTTAATATGGCTCTAATCGCGAAAAGAGGGATGTTCAGATGATCGATATTTTCATATCCAGATTTTCCCATTATATTATATTTCAAAATCCTTTATTTGTCGGCTGATGGGCCTCGCAAACCTTTAAATCGATTTATCTCCGTTAATATGGCTCTAATCGCGAAAAGAGGGGTGTTCAGATGTTCATTATTTTCATATCCAGATTTCCCAGTATATAATATTTCAAAATCCTTTATTTGTCGGCTGGTGGGCCAAGCAAACCTTTAAATCGATATATCTCCGTTTATATGGCTCTAATCGCAAAAAGAGGGGTGTTCAGATGATCGATATTTTCATATCCAGGTTTTCCCAGTATATAATATTTCAAAATCCTTTATTTGTCGGCTGATGGGCCTCGCAAACCTTTAAATCATATTATCTCCGTTAATATGGCTCTAATCGCGAAAAGAGGGGTGTTCAGATGATCGATATTTTCATACCCACATTTTACCATTATATTATATTTCAAAATCCTTTATTTGTCGGCTGATGGGCCTCGCAAACCTTTAAATCGATTTATCTCCGTTAATATGGCTCTAATCCTGAAAAGAGGGGTGTTCAGATGATCGATATTTTCATACCCAGATTTTACCATTATATTATATTTCAAAATCCTTTATTTGTCGGCTGGTGGGCCTAGCAAACATTTAAATCGATTTATCTCCGTTAATATGGCTCTAATCGCGAAAAGAGGGATGTTCAGATGATCGATATTTCATGTCCAGATTTTCCCATTATATTATATTTCAAAATCCTTTATTTGTCGGCTGATGGGCCTAGCAAACCTTTAAACCGTATTATCTCCGTTAATACGGCTCTAATCGCGAAAAGAGGGGTGTTCAGATGTTCATTATTTTCATATCCAGATTTCCCAGTATATAATATTTCAAAATCCTTTATTTGTCGGCTGGTGGGCCTAGCAAACCTTTAAATCATATTATCTCCGTTAATATGGCTCTAATCGCGAAAAGAGGGGTGTTCAGATGATCGATATTTTCATATCCAGATTTTTCAAGTATATAATATTTCAAAATCCTTTATTTGTCGGCTGATGGGCCTCGCAAACCTTTAAATCATATTATCTCCGTTAATATGGCTCTAATCGCGAAAAGAGGGGTGTTCAGATGATCGATATTTTCATACCCACATTTTACCATTATATTATATTTCAAAATCCTTTATTTGTCGGCTGATGGGCCTCGCAAACCTTTAAATCGATTTATCTCCGTTAATATGGCTCTAATCCTGAAAAGAGGGGTGTTCAGATGATCGATATTTTCATACCCAGATTTTACCATTATATTATATTTCAAAATCCTTTATTTGTCGGCTGGTGGGCCTAGCAAACATTTAAATCGATTTATCTCCGTTAATATGGCTCTAATCGCGAAAAGAGGGGTGTTCAGATGATCGATATTTTCATATCCAGGTTTTCCCATTATATTATATTTCAAAATCCTTTATTTGTCGGCTGGTGGGCCTAGCAAACATTTAAATCGATTTATCTCCGTTAATATGGCTCTAATCGCGAAAAGAGGGATGTTCAGATGATCGATATTTCATGTCCAGATTTTCCCATTATATTATATTTCAAAATCCTTTATTTGTCGGCTGATGGGCCTAGCAAACCTTTAAACCGTATTATCTCCGTTAATACGGCTCTAATCGCGAAAAGAGGGGTGTTCAGATGTTCATTATTTTCATATCCAGATTTCCCAGTATATAATATTTCAAAATCCTTTATTTGTCGGCTGGTGGGCCTAGCAAACCTTTAAATCATATTATCTCCGTTAATATGGCTCTAATCGCGAAAAGAGGGGTGTTCAGATGATCGATATTTTCATATCCAGATTTTTCAAGTATATAATATTTCAAAATCCTTTATTTGTCGGCTGATGGGCCTCGCAAACCTTTAAATCATATTATCTCCGTTAATATGGCTCTAATCGCGAAAAGAGGGGTGTTCAGATGATCGATATTTTCATACCCACATTTTACCATTATATTATATTTCAAAATCCTTTATTTGTCGGCTGATGGGCCTCGCAAACCTTTAAATCATATTATCTCCGTTAATATGGCTCTAATCGCGAAAAGAGGGGTGTTCAGATGATCGATATTTTCATACCCACATTTTACCATTATATTATATTTCAAAATCCTTTATTTGTCGGCTGATGGGCCTCGCAAACCTTTAAATCATATTATCTCCGTTAATATGGCTCTAATCCTGAAAAGAGGGGTGTTCAGATGATCGATATTTTCATACCCAGATTTTACCATTATATTATATTTCAAAATCCTTTATTTGTCGGCTGGTGGGCCTAGCAAACATTTAAATCGATTTATCTCCGTTAATATGGCTCTAATCGCGAAAAGAGGGGTGTTCAGATGATCGATATTTTCATATCCAGGTTTTCCCATTATATTATATTTCAAAATCCTTTATTTGTCGGCTGGTGGGCCTAGCAAACATTTAAATCGATTTATCTCCGTTAATATGGCTCTAATCGCGAAAAGAGGGATGTTCAGATGATCGATATTTCATATCCAGATTTTCCCATTATATTATATTTCAAAATCCTTTATTTGTCGGCTGATGGGCCTCGCAAACCTTTAAATCGATTTATCTCCGTTAATATGGCTCTAATCCTGAAAAGAGGGGTGTTCAGATGATCGATATTTTCATACCCAGATTTTACCATTATATTATATTTCAAAATCCTTTATTTGTCGGCTGGTGGGCCTAGCAAACATTTAAATCGATTTATCTCCGTTAATATGGCTCTAATCGCGAAAAGAGGGGTGTTCAGATGATCGATATTTTCATATCCAGGTTTTCCCATTATATTATATTTCAAAATCCTTTATTTGTCGGCTGATGGGCCTCGCAAACCTTTAAATCGATTTATCTCCGTTAATATGGCTCTAATCGCGAAAAGAGGGGTGTTCAGATGATCGATATTTTCATACCCAGATTTTCCCAGTATATAATATTTCAAAATCCTTTATTTGTCGGCTGGTGGGCCTAGCAAACCTTTAAATCATATTATCTCCGTTAATATGGCTCTAATCGCGAAAAGAGGGGTGTTCAGATGATCGATATTTTCATACCCAGATTTTCCCAGTATATAATATTTCAAAATCCTTTTTTTGTCGGCTGGTGGGCCTAGCAAACCTTTAAATCGATATATCTCCGTTAATATGGCTCTAATCGCGAAAAGAGGGGTGTTCAGATGATCGAAATTTTCATTCCCATGTTTGCCAGCTTAAAATATTTCAAAATCGTTTATATGTCGGCAGAAGGACCTGGCAAACCTTTAAATCGATTTATCTCAGTTAATATGGTTCTAATCGCGAAAAGAGGGGTGTTCAGATGTTCATTATTTTCATACCCAGATTTCCCAGTATATAATATTTCAAAATCCTTTATTTGTCGGCTGGTGGGCCTAGCAAACCTTTAAATCATATTATCTCCGTTAATATGGCTCTAATCGCAAAAAGAGGGGTGTTCAGATGATCGATATTTTCATATCCAGATTTTTCAAGTATATAATATTTCAAAATCCTTTATTTGTCGGCTGATGGGCCTCGCAAACCTTTAAATCATATTATCTCCGTTAATATGGCTCTAATCGCGAAAAGAGGGGTGTTCAGATGATCGATATTTTCATACCCACATTTTACCATTATATTATATTTCAAAATCCTTTATTTGTCGGCTGATGGGCCTCGCAAACCTTTAAATCATATTATCTCCGTTAATATGGCTCTAATCGCGAAAAGAGGGGTGTTCAGATGATCGATATTTTCATACCCACATTTTACCATTATATTATATTTCAAAATCCTTTATTTGTCGGCTGATGGGCCTCGCAAACCTTTAAATCATATTATCTCCGTTAATATGGCTCTAATCCTGAAAAGAGGGGTGTTCAGATGATCGATATTTTCATACCCAGATTTTACCATTATATTATATTTCAAAATCCTTTATTTGTCGGCTGGTGGGCCTAGCAAACATTTAAATCGATTTATCTCCGTTAATATGGCTCTAATCGCGAAAAGAGGGGTGTTCAGATGATCGATATTTTCATATCCAGGTTTTCCCATTATATTATATTTCAAAATCCTTTATTTGTCGGCTGGTGGGCCTAGCAAACATTTAAATCGATTTATCTCCGTTAATATGGCTCTAATCGCGAAAAGAGGGGTGTTCAGATGATCGATATTTTCATATCCAGGTTTTCCCATTATATTATATTTCAAAATCCTTTATTTGTCGGCTGATGGGCCTCGCAAACCTTTAAATCGATTTATCTCCGTTAATATGGCTCTAATCGCGAAAAGAGGGGTGTTCAGATGATCGATATTTTCATACCCAGATTTTCCCAGTATATAATATTTCAAAATCCTTTATTTGTCGGCTGGTGGGCCTAGCAAACCTTTAAATCATATTATCTCCGTTAATATGGCTCTAATCGCGAAAAGAGGGGTGTTCAGATGATCGATATTTTCATACCCAGATTTTCCCAGTATATAATATTTCAAAATCCTTTTTTTGTCGGCTGGTGGGCCTAGCAAACCTTTAAATCGATATATCTCCGTTAATATGGCTCTAATCGCGAAAAGAGGGGTGTTCAGATGATCGAAATTTTCATTCCCATGTTTGCCAGCTTAAAATATTTCAAAATCGTTTATATGTCGGCAGAAGGACCTGGCAAACCTTTAAATCGATTTATCTCAGTTAATATGGTTCTAATCGCGAAAAGAGGGGTGTTCAGATGTTCATTATTTTCATACCCAGATTTCCCAGTATATAATATTTCAAAATCCTTTATTTGTCGGCTGGTGGGCCTAGCAAACCTTTAAATCATATTATCTCCGTTAATATGGCTCTAATCGCAAAAAGAGGGGTGTTCAGATGATCGATATTTTCATATCAAGATTTTCCCGTTATATAATATTTCAAAATCCTTTATTTGTCGGCTGGTGGGCCTAGCAAACCTTTAAATCGATATATCTCCGTTTATATGGCTCTAATCGTGAAAAGAGGGGTGTTCAGATGATCGATATTTTCATATCCAGGTTTTCCCATTATATTATATTTCAAAATCCTTTATTTGTCGGCTGGTGGGCCTAGCAAACCTTTAAATCGATTTATCTCCGTTAATATGGCTCTAATCGCGAAAAGAGGGATGTTCAGATGATCGATATTTTCATATCCAGATTTTCCCATTATATTATATTTCAAAATCCTTTATTTGTCAGCTGATGGGCCTAGCAAACCTTTAAACCGTATTATCTCCGTTAATACGGCTCTAATCGCGAAAAGAGGGGTGTTCAGATGTTCATTATTTTCATATCCAGATTTCCCAGTATATAATATTTCAAAATCCTTTATTTGTCGGCTGGTGGGCCTAGCAAACCTTTAAATCATATTATCTCCGTTAATATGGCTCTAATCGCGAAAAGAGGGGTGTTCAGATGATCGATATTTTCATACCCAGATTTTTCAAGTATATAATATTTCAAAATCCTTTATTTGTTGGCTGACCTTTAAATCGATTTATCTCCGTTTATATGGCTTTAATCGCGAAAAGAGGGATGTTCAGATGATCGATATTTTCATATCCAGATTTTCCCAGTATATAATATTTCAAAATCCTTTATTTGTCGACTGGTGGGCCTAGCAAACCTTTAAATCATATTATCTCCGTTAATATGGCTCTAATCGCGAAAAGAGGGGTGTTCAGATGATCGATATTTTCATACCCAGATTTTTCAAGTATATAATATTTCAAAATCCTTTATTTGTCGGCTGATGGGCCTAGCAAACCTTTAAATCGGGTTATCTCCGTTAATACGGCTCTAATCGCGAAAAGAGTGGTGATCAGATGATCGATATTTTCATATCCAGATTTTTCAAGTATATAATATTTCAAAATCCTTTATTTGTTGGCTGACCTTTAAATCGATTTATCTCCGTTTATATGGCTTTAATCGCGAAAAGAGGGATGTTCAGATGATCGATATTTTCATATCCAGATTTTCCCAGTATATAATATTTCAAAATCCTTTATTTGTCGACTGGTGGGCCTAGCAAACCTTTAAATCATATTATCTCCGTTAATATGGCTCTAATCGCGAAAAGAGGGGTGTTCAGATGATCGATATTTTCATACCCAGATTTTTCAAGTATATAATATTTCAAAATCCTTTATTTGTCGGCTGATGGGCCTAGCAAACCTTTAAATCGGGTTATCTCCGTTAATACGGCTCTAATCGCGAAACGAGTGGTGATCAGATGATCGATATTTTCATATCCAGATTTTTCAAGTATATCATATTTCAAAATCCTTTATTTGTTGGCTGATGGGCCTCGCAAACCTTTAAATCGATTTATCTCCGTTTATATGGCTCTAATCGCGAAAAGAGGGATGTTCAGATGATCGATATTTTCATATCCAGATTTTCCCAGTATATAATATTTCAAAATCCTTTATTTGTCGACTGGTGGGCCTAGCAAACCTTTAAATCATATTATCTCCGTTTATATGGCTCTAATCGCGAAAAGAGGGATGTTCAGATGATCGATATTTTCATACCCAGATTTTACCATTATATTATATTTCAAAATCCTTTATTTGTCGGATGGTGGGCCTAGCAAACATTCAAATCGATTTATCTCCGTTAATATGGCTCTAATCGCGAAAAGAGGGGTGTTCAGATGATCGATATTTTCATATCCAGGTTTTCCCATTATATTATATTTCAAAATCCTTTATTTGTCGGCTGGTGGGCCTAGCAAACATTTAAATCGATTTATCTCCGTTAATATGGCTCTAATCGCGAAAATAGGGATGTTCAGATGATCGATATTTCATATCCAGATTTTCCCATTATATTATATTTCAAAATCCTTTATTTGTCGGCTGATGGGCCTCGCAAACCTTTAAATCGATTTATCTCCGTTAATATGGCTCTAATCGCGAAAAGAGGGGTGTTCAGATGATCGATATTTTCATACCCAGATTTTCCCAGTATATAATATTTCAAAATCCTTTATTTGTCGGCTGGTGGGCCTAGCAAACCTTTAAATCATATTATCTCCGTTAATATGGCTCTAATCGCGAAAAGAGGGATGTTCAGATGATCGATATTTTCATATCCAGATTTTCCCATTATATTATATTTCAAAATCCTTTATTTGTCGGCTGGTGGGCCTAGCAAACCTTTGAATCGGGTTATCTCCGTTAATACGGCTCTAATCGCGAAAAGAGTGGTGATCAGATGATCGATATTTTCATATCCAGATTTTTCAAGTATATAATATTTCAAAATCCTTTATTTGTTGGCTGATGGGCCTCGCAAACCTTTAAATCGATTTATCTCCGTTTATATGGCTCTAATCGCGAAAAGAGGGGTGTTCAGATGATCGATATTTTCATATCCAGGTTTTCCCATTATATTATATTTCAAAATCCTTTATTTGTCGGCTGGTGGGCCTAGCAAACATTTAAATCGATTTATCTCCGTTAATATGGCTCTAATCGCGAAAAGAGGGATGTTCAGATGATCGATATTTCATATCCAGATTTTCCCATTATATTATATTTCAAAATCCTTTATTTGTCGGCTGATGGGCCTAGCAAACATTTAAATCGATTTATCTCCGTTAATATGGCTCTAATCGCGAAAAGAGGGATGTTCAGATGATCGATATTTTCATATCCAGATTTTCCCATTATATTATATTTCAAAATCCTTTATTTGTCGGCTGGTGGGCCTAGCAAACCTTTAAATCGATTTATCTCCGTTAATATGGCTCTAATCGCGAAAAGAGGGATGTTCAGATGATCGATATTTTCATATCCAGATTTTCCCATTATATTATATTTCAAAATCCTTTATTTGTCGGATGGTGGGCCTAGCAAACCTTTGAATCGGGTTATCTCCGTTAATACGGCTCTAATCGCGAAAAGAGTGGTGATCAGATGATCGATATTTTCATATCCAGATTTTTCAAGTATATAATATTTCAAAATCCTTTATTTGTTGGCTGATGGGCCTCGCAAACCTTTAAATCGATTTATCTCCGTTTATATGGCTCTAATCGCGAAAAGAGGGGTGTTCAGATGATCGATATTTTCATATCCAGGTTTTCCCATTATATTATATTTCAAAATCCTTTATTTGTCGGCTGGTGGGCCTAGCAAACCTTTAAATCGATTTATCTCCGTTAATATGGCTCTAATCGCGAAAAGAGGGATGTTCAGATGATCGATATTTTCATATCCAGATTTTCCCATTATATTATAATTCAAAATCCTTTATTTGTCGGCTGGTGGGCCTAGCAAACCTTTGAATCGGGTTATCTCCGTTAATACGGCTCTAATCGCGAAAAGAGTGGTGATCAGATGATCGATATTTTCATATCCAGATTTTTCAAGTATATAATATTTCAAAATCCTTTATTTGTCGGCTGGTGGGCCTAGCAAACCTTTAAATCGATATATCTCCGTTTATATGGCTCTAATCGCGAAAAGAGGGGTGTTCAGATGATCGATATTTTCATATCCAGATTTTCCCATTATATTATATTTCAAAATCGTTTATTTGTCGGCTGATGGGCCTAGCAAACATTTAAATCGATTTATCTCCGTTAATATGGCTCTAATCGCGAAAAGAGGGATGTTCAGATGATCGATATTTCATATCCAGATTTTCCCATTATATTATATTTCAAAATCCTTTATTTGTCGGCTGATGGGCCTCGCAAACCTTTAAATCGATTTATCTCCGTTAATATGGCTCTAATCGCGAAAAGAGGGGTGTTCAGATGATCGATATTTTCATACCCAGATTTTCCCAGTATATAATATTTCAAAATCCTTTATTTGTCGGCTGGTGGGCCTAGCAAACCTTTAAATCATATTATCTCCGTTAATATGGCTCTAATCGCGAAAAGAGGGATGTTCAGATGATCGATATTTTCATATCCAGATTTTCCCATTATATTATATTTCAAAATCCTTTATTTGTCGGCTGGTGGGCCTAGCAAACCTTTAAATCGATTTATCTCCGTTAATATGGCTCTAATCGCGAAAAGAGGGATGTTCAGATGATCGATATTTTCATATCCAGATTTTCCCATTATATTATAATTCAAAATCCTTTATTTGTCGGCTGGTGGGCCTAGCAAACCTTTGAATCGATTTATCTCCATTAATATGGCTCTAATCGCGAAAAGAGTGGTGATCAGATGATCGATATTTTCATATCCAGATTTTTCAAGTATATAATATTTCAAAATCCTTTATTTGTCGGCTGGTGGGCCTAGCAAACCTTTAAATCGATATATCTCCGTTTATATGGCTCTAATCGCGAAAAGAGGGGTGTTCAGATGATCGATATTTTCATATCCAGGTTTTCCCATTATATTATATTTCAAAATCCTTTATTTGTCGGCTGGTGGGCCTAGCAAACCTTTAAATCATATTATCTCCGTTAATATGGCTCTAATCGCGAAAAGAGGGATGTTCAGATGATCGATATTTTCATATCCAGGTTTTCCCATTATATTATATTTCAAAATCCTTTATTTGTTGGCTGATGGGCCTCGCAAACCTTTAAATCGATTTATCTCCGTTTATATGGCTCTAATCGCGAAAAGAGGGATGTTCAGATGATCGATATTTTCATATCCAGATTTTCCCAGTATATAATATTTCAAAATCCTTTATTTGTCGACTGGTGGGCCTAGCAAACCTTTAAATCATATTATCTCCGTTAATATGGCTCTAATCGCGAAAAGAGGGGTGTTCAGATGATCGATATTTTCATACCCAGATTTTACCATTATATTATATTTCAAAATCCTTTATTTGTCGGCTGGTGGGCCTAGCAAACCTTTAAATCGATTTATCTCCATTAATATGGCTCTAATCGCGAAAAGAGGGATGTTCAGATGATCGATATTTCATATCCAGATTTTCCCATTATATTATATTTCAAAATCCTTTATTTGTCGGCTGATGGGCCTCGCAAACCTTTAAATCGATTTATCTCCGTTAATATGGCTCTAATCGCGAAAAGAGGGGTGTTCAGATGATCGATGTTTTCATACCCAGATTTTTCAAGTATATAATATTTCAAAATCCTTTATTTGTCGGCTGATGGGCCTAGCAAACCTTTAAACCGTATTATCTCCGTAAATACGGCTCTAATCGCGAAAAGAGTGGTGTTCAGATGATCGATATTTTCATATCCAGATTTTTCAAGTATATAATATTTCAAAATCCTTTATTTGTCGGCTGGTGGGCCTAGCAAACCTTTAAATCGATATATCTCCGTTTATATGGCTCTAATCGCGAAAAGAGGGGTGTTCAGATGATCGATATTTTCATATACAGGTTTTCCCATTATATTATATTTCAAAATCCTTTATTTGTCGGCTGGTGGGCCTAGCAAACCTTTAAATCGATTTATCTCCGTTAATATGGCTCTAATCGCGAAAAGAGGGGTGTTCAGATGATCGATATTTTCATATCCAGATTTTCCCATTATATTATATTTCAAAATCCTTTATTTGTCGGCTGATGGGCCTAGCAAACCTTTAAACCGTATTATCTCCGTTAATACGGCTCTAATCGCGAAAAGAGGGGTGTTCAGATGTTCATTATTTTCATATCCAGATTTCCCAGTATATTATATTTCAAAATCCTTTATTTGTCGGCTGGTGGGCCTAGCAAACCTTT
This sequence comes from Ochlerotatus camptorhynchus, assembly GCF_037179485.1. Taxonomy (NCBI): domain Eukaryota; kingdom Metazoa; phylum Arthropoda; class Insecta; order Diptera; family Culicidae; genus Ochlerotatus; species Ochlerotatus camptorhynchus. The sequence goes on along the minus strand of NW_027040493.1, from coordinate 373,282 downwards.
AAATCATATTATCTCCGTTAATATGGCTCTAATCGCGAAAAGAGGGGTGTTCAGATGATCGATATTTTCATACCCAGATTTTTCAAGTATATAATATTTCAAAATCCTTTATTTGTCGGCTGATGGGCCTAGCAAACCTTTAAATCATATTATCTCCGTTTATATGGCTCTAATCGCGAAAAGAGGGATGTTCAGATGATCGATATTTTCATATCCAGATTTTCCCAGTATATTATATTTCAAAATCCTTTATTTGTCGACTGGTGGGCCTAGCAAACCTTTAAATCATATTATCTCCGTTAATATGGCTCTAATCGCGAAAAGAGGGGTGTTCAGATGATCGATATTTTCATACCCAGATTTTACCATTATATTATATTTCAAAATCCTTTATTTGTCGGCTGGTGGGCCTAGCAAACCTTTAAATCGATTTATCTCCATTAATATGGCTCTAATCGCGAAAAGAGGGATGTTCAGATGATCGATATTTCATATCCAGATTTTCCCATTATATTATATTTCAAAATCCTTTATTTGTCGGCTGATGGGCCTCGCAAACCTTTAAATCGATTTATCTCCGTTAATATGGCTCTAATCGCGAAAAGAGGGGTGTTCAGATGATCGATGTTTTCATACCCAGATTTTTCAAGTATATAATATTTCAAAATCCTTTATTTGTCGGCTGATGGGCCTAGCAAACCTTTAAACCGTATTATCTCCGTAAATACGGCTCTAATCGCGAAAAGAGTGGTGTTCAGATGATCGATATTTTCATATCCAGATTTTCCCAGTATATTATATTTCAAAATCCTTTATTTGTCGGCTGGTGGGCCTAGCAAACATTTAAATCGATTTATCTCCGTTAATATGGCTCTAATCGCGAAAAGAGGGGTGTTCAGATGATCGATATTTTCATATCCAGGTTTTCCCATTATATTATATTTCAAAATCCTTTATTTGTCGGCTGGTGGGCCTAGCAAACATTTAAATCGATTTATCTCCGTTAATATGGCTCTAATCGCGAAAAGAGGGATGTTCAGATGATCGATATTTCATATCCAGATTTTCCCATTATATTATATTTCAAAATCCTTTATTTGTCGGCTGATGGGCCTCGCAAACCTTTAAATCGATTTATCTCCGTTAATATGGCTCTAATCGCGAAAAGAGGGATGTTCAGATGATCGATATTTTCATATCCAGATTTTCCCATTATATTATATTTCAAAATCCTTTATTTGTCGGCTGATGGGCCTCGCAAACCTTTAAATCGATTTATCTCCGTTAATATGGCTCTAATCGCGAAAAGAGGGATGTTCAGATGATCGATATTTTCATATCCAGATTTTCCCATTATATTATATTTCAAAATCCTTTATTTGTCGGCTGATGGGCCTCGCAAACCTTTAAATCGATTTATCTCCGTTAATATGGCTCTAATCGCGAAAAGAGGGGTGTTCAGATGATCGATATTTTCATACCCAGATTTTCCCAGTATATAATATTTCAAAATCCTTTATTTGTCGGCTGGTGGGCCTAGCAAACCTTTAAATCATATTATCTCCGTTAATATGGCTCTAATCGCGAAAAGAGGGGTGTTCAGATGATCGATATTTTCATACCTAGATTTTCCCATTATATTATATTTCAAAATCCTTTATTTGTCGGCTGGTGGGCCTAGCAAACCTTTAAATCGATTTATCTCCGTTAATATGGCTCTAATCGCGAAAAGAGGGATGTTCAGATGATCGATATTTTCATATCCAGATTTTCCCATTATATTATATTTCAAAATCCTTTATTTGTCGGCTGATGGGCCTCGCAAACCTTTAAATCGATTTATCTCCGTTAATATGGCTCTAATCGCGAAAAGAGGGGTGTTCAGATGATCGATATTTTCATACCCAGATTTTCCCAGTATATAATATTTCAAAATCCTTTATTTGTCGGCTGGTGGGCCTAGCAAACCTTTAAATCATATTATCTCCGTTAATATGGCTCTTATCGCGAAAAGAGGGGTGTTCAGATGATCGATATTTTCATACCCAGATTTTACCATTATATTATATTTCAAAATCCTTTATTTGTCGGCTGATGGGCCTCGCAAACCTTTAAATCGATTTATCTCCGTTAATATGGCTCTAATCGCGAAAAGAGGGGTGTTCAGATGATCGATATTTTCATACCCAGATTTTACCATTATATTATATTTCAAAATCCTTTATTTGTCGGCTGATGGGCCTCGCAAACCTTTAAATCGATTTATCTCCGTTAATATGGCTCTAATCGCGAAAAGAGGGGTGTTCAGATGATCGATATTTTCATACCCAGATTTTCCCAGTATATAATATTTCAAAATCCTTTATTTGTCGGCTGGTGGGCCTAGCAAACCTTTAAATCGATTTATCTCCGTTAATATGGCTCTTATCGCGAATAGAGGGGTGTTCAGATGATCGAAATTTTCATACCCAGATTTTCCAAGTAAATAACATTTCAAAATCCTTTATTTGTCGGCTGGTGGGCCTAGCAAACCTTTAAATCGATATATCTCCGTTAATATGGCTCTAAGCGCGAAAAGAGGGGTGTTCAGATGATCGATATTTTCATACCCAGATTTTTCAAGTATATAATATTTCAAAATCCTTTATTTGTCGGCTGATGGGCCTAGCAAACCTTTAAATCGATTTATCTCCGTTAATATGGCTCTTATCGCGAATAGAGGGGTGTTCAGATGATCGAAATTTTCATACCCAGATTTTCCAAGTAAATAACATTTCAAAATCCTTTATTTGTCGGCTGGTGGGCCTAGCAAACCTTTAAATCGATATATCTCCGTTAATATGGCTCTTATCGCGAATAGAGGGGTGTTCAGATGATCGAAATTTTCATACCCAGATTTTCCAAGTAAATAACATTTCAAAATCCTTTATTTGTCGGCTGGTGGGCCTAGCAAACCTTTAAATCGATATATCTCCGTTAATATGGCTCTAATCGCGAAAAGAGGGGTGTTCAGATGATCGAAATTTTCATTCCCATGTTTGCCAGCTTAAAATATTTCAAAATCGTTTATATGTCGGCAGAAGGACCTGGCAAACCTTTAAATCGATTTATCTCCGTTAATATGGCTCTATTCGCGAAAAGAGGGGTGTTCAGATGATCGAAATTTTCATACCCAGATTTTCCAAGTAAATAATATCTCAAAATCCTTTATTTGTCGGCTGGTGGGCCTAGCAAACCTTTAAATCGATATATCTCCGTTTATATGGCTCTAATCGCGAAAAGAGGGGTGTTCAGATGATCGATATTTTCATATCCAGATTTTCCCATTATATTATATTTCAAAATCCTTTATTTGTCGGCTGGTGGGCCTAGCAAACCTTTAAATCATATTATCTCCGTTAATATGGCTCTAATCGCGAAAAGAGGGGTGTTCAGATGATCGATATTTTCATATCCAGATTTTTCAAGTATATAATATTTCAAAACCCTTTATTTGTCGGCTGATGGGCCTCGCAAACCTTTAAATCATATTATCTCCGTTAATATGGCTCTAATCGCGAAAAGAGGGGTGTTCAGATGATCGATATTTTCATACCCACATTTTACCATTATATTATATTTCAAAATCCTTTATTTGTCGGCTGATGGGCCTCGCAAACCTTTAAATCATATTATCTCCGTTAATATGGCTCTAATCGCGAAAAGAGGGGTGTTCAGATGATCGATATTTTCATACCCACATTTTACCATTATATTATATTTCAAAATCCTTTATTTGTCGGCTGATGGGCCTCGCAAACCTTTAAATCATATTATCTCCGTTAATATGGCTCTAATCCTGAAAAGAGGGGTGTTCAGATGATCGATATTTTCATACCCAGATTTTACCATTATATTATATTTCAAAATCCTTTATTTGTCGGCTGGTGGGCCTAGCAAACATTTAAATCGATTTATCTCCGTTAATATGGCTCTAATCACGAAAAGAGGGGTGTTCAGATGATCGATATTTTCATATCCAGGTTTTCCCATTATATTATATTTCAAAATCCTTTATTTGTCGGCTGGTGGGCCTAGCAAACATTTAAATCGATTTATCTCCGTTAATATGGCTCTAATCGCGAAAAGAGGGATGTTCAGATGATCGATATTTCATATCCAGATTTTCCCATTATATTATATTTCAAAATCCTTTATTTGTCGGCTGATGGGCCTCGCAAACCTTTAAATCGATTTATCTCCGTTAATATGGCTCTAATCCTGAAAAGAGGGGTGTTCAGATGATCGATATTTTCATACCCAGATTTTACCATTATATTATATTTCAAAATCCTTTATTTGTCGGCTGGTGGGCCTAGCAAACATTTAAATCGATTTATCTCCGTTAATATGGCTCTAATCGCGAAAAGAGGGGTGTTCAGATGATCGATATTTTCATATCCAGGTTTTCCCATTATATTAGATTTCAAAATCCTTTATTTGTCGGCTGATGGGCCTCGCAAACCTTTAAATCGATTTATCTCCGTTAATATGGCTCTAATCGCGAAAAGAGGGGTGTTCAGATGATCGATATTTTCATACCCAGATTTTCCCAGTATATAATATTTCAAAATCCTTTATTTGTCGGCTGGTGGGCCTAGCAAACCTTTAAATCATATTATCTCCGTTAATATGGCTCTAATCGCGAAAAGAGGGGTGTTCAGATGATCGATATTTTCATACCCAGATTTTCCCAGTATATAATATTTCAAAATCCTTTTTTTGTCGGCTGGTGGGCCTAGCAAACCTTTAAATCGATATATCTCCGTTAATATGGCTCTAATCGCGAAAAGAGGGGTGTTCAGATGATCGAAATTTTCATTCCCATGTTTGCCAGCTTAAAATATTTCAAAATCGTTTATATGTCGGCAGAAGGACCTGGCAAACCTTTAAATCGATTTATCTCAGTTAATATGGTTCTAATCGCGAAAAGAGGGGTGTTCAGATGTTCATTATTTTCATACCCAGATTTCCCAGTATATAATATTTCAAAATCCTTTATTTGTCGGCTGGTGGGCCTAGCAAACCTTTAAATCATATTATCTCCGTTAATATGGCTCTAATCGCAAAAAGAGGGGTGTTCAGATGATCGATATTTTCATATCCAGATTTTTCAAGTATATAATATTTCAAAATCCTTTATTTGTCGGCTGATGGGCCTCGCAAACCTTTAAATCATATTATCTCCGTTAATATGGCTCTAATCGCGAAAAGAGGGGTGTTCAGATGATCGATATTTTCATACCCACATTTTACCATTATATTATATTTCAAAATCCTTTATTTGTCGGCTGATGGGCCTCGCAAACCTTTAAATCATATTATCTCCGTTAATATGGCTCTAATCGCGAAAAGAGGGGTGTTCAGATGATCGATATTTTCATACCCACATTTTACCATTATATTATATTTCAAAATCCTTTATTTGTCGGCTGATGGGCCTAGCAAACCTTTAAATCATATTATCTCCGTTAATATGGCTCTAATCCTGAAAAGAGGGGTGTTCAGATGATCGATATTTTCATACCCAGATTTTACCATTATATTATATTTCAAAATCCTTTATTTGTCGGCTGGTGGGCCTAGCAAACATTTAAATCGATTTATCTCCGTTAATATGGCTCTAATCGCGAAAAGAGGGGTGTTCAGATGATCGATATTTTCATATCCAGGTTTTCCCATTATATTATATTTCAAAATCCTTTATTTGTCGGCTGGTGGGCCTAGCAAACATTTAAATCGATTTATCTCCGTTAATATGGCTCTAATCGCGAAAAGAGGGATGTTCAGATGATCGATATTTCATATCCAGATTTTCCCATTATATTATATTTCAAAATCCTTTATTTGTCGGCTGATGGGCCTCGCAAACCTTTAAATCGATTTATCTCCGTTAATATGGCTCTAATCCTGAAAAGAGGGGTGTTCAGATGATCGATATTTTCATACCCAGATTTTACCATTATATTATATTTCAAAATCCTTTATTTGTCGGCTGGTGGGCCTAGCAAACATTTAAATCGATTTATCTCCGTTAATATGGCTCTAATCGCGAAAAGAGGGGTGTTCAGATGATCGATATTTTCATATCCAGGTTTTCCCATTATATTATATTTCAAAATCCTTTATTTGTCGGCTGATGGGCCTCGCAAACCTTTAAATCGATTTATCTCCGTTAATATGGCTCTAATCGCGAAAAGAGGGGTGTTCAGATGATCGATATTTTCATACCCAGATTTTCCCAGTATATAATATTTCAAAATCCTTTATTTGTCGGCTGGTGGGCCTAGCAAACCTTTAAATCATATTATCTCCGTTAATATGGCTCTAATCGCGAAAAGAGGGGTGTTCAGATGATCGATATTTTCATACCCAGATTTTCCCAGTATATAATATTTCAAAATCCTTTTTTTGTCGGCTGGTGGGCCTAGCAAACCTTTAAATCGATATATCTCCGTTAATATGGCTCTAATCGCGAAAAGAGGGGTGTTCAGATGATCGAAATTTTCATTCCCATGTTTGCCAGCTTAAAATATTTCAAAATCGTTTATATGTCGGCAGAAGGACCTGGCAAACCTTTAAATCGATTTATCTCAGTTAATATGGTTCTAATCGCGAAAAGAGGGGTGTTCAGATGTTCATTATTTTCATACCCAGATTTCCCAGTATATAATATTTCAAAATCCTTTATTTGTCGGCTGGTGGGCCTAGCAAACCTTTAAATCATATTATCTCCGTTAATATGGCTCTAATCGCAAAAAGAGGGGTGTTCAGATGATCGATATTTTCATATCAAGATTTTCCCGTTATATAATATTTCAAAATCCTTTATTTGTCGGCTGGTGGGCCTAGCAAACCTTTAAATCGATATATCTCCGTTTATATGGCTCTAATCGTGAAAAGAGGGGTGTTCAGATGATCGATATTTTCATATCCAGGTTTTCCCATTATATTATATTTCAAAATCCTTTATTTGTCGGCTGGTGGGCCTAGCAAACCTTTAAATCGATTTATCTCCGTTAATATGGCTCTAATCGCGAAAAGAGGGATGTTCAGATGATCGATATTTTCATATCCAGATTTTCCCATTATATTATATTTCAAAATCCTTTATTTGTCAGCTGATGGGCCTAGCAAACCTTTAAACCGTATTATCTCCGTTAATACGGCTCTAATCGCGAAAAGAGGGGTGTTCAGATGTTCATTATTTTCATATCCAGATTTCCCAGTATATAATATTTCAAAATCCTTTATTTGTCGGCTGGTGGGCCTAGCAAACCTTTAAATCATATTATCTCCGTTAATATGGCTCTAATCGCGAAAAGAGGGGTGTTCAGATGATCGATATTTTCATACCCAGATTTTTCAAGTATATAATATTTCATAATCCTTTATTTGTCGGCTGATGGGCCTAGCAAACCTTTAAATCGGGTTATCTCCGTTAATACGGCTCTAATCGCGAAAAGAGTGGTGATCAGATGATCGATATTTTCATATCCAGATTTTTCAAGTATATAATATTTCAAAATCCTTTATTTGTTGGCTGATGGGCCTCGCAAACCTTTAAATCGATTTATCTCCGTTTATATGGCTTTAATCGCGAAAAGAGGGATGTTCAGATGATCGATATTTTCATATCCAGATTTTCCCAGTATATAATATTTCAAAATCCTTTATTTGTCGACTGGTGGGCCTAGCAAACCTTTAAATCATATTATCTCCGTTAATATGGCTCTAATCGCGAAAAGAGGGGTGTTCAGATGATCGATATTTTCATACCCAGATTTTTCAAGTATATAATATTTCAAAATCCTTTATTTGTCGGCTGATGGGCCTAGCAAACCTTTAAATCGGGTTATCTCCGTTAATACGGCTCTAATCGCGAAACGAGTGGTGATCAGATGATCGATATTTTCATATCCAGATTTTTCAAGTATATCATATTTCAAAATCCTTTATTTGTTGGCTGATGGGCCTCGCAAACCTTTAAATCGATTTATCTCCGTTTATATGGCTCTAATCGCGAAAAGAGGGATGTTCAGATGATCGATATTTTCATATCCAGATTTTCCCAGTATATAATATTTCAAAATCCTTTATTTGTCGACTGGTGGGCCTAGCAAACCTTTAAATCATATTATCTCCGTTTATATGGCTCTAATCGCGAAAAGAGGGATGTTCAGATGATCGATATTTTCATACCCAGATTTTACCATTATATTATATTTCAAAATCCTTTATTTGTCGGATGGTGGGCCTAGCAAACATTCAAATCGATTTATCTCCGTTAATATGGCTCTAATCGCGAAAAGAGGGGTGTTCAGATGATCGATATTTTCATATCCAGGTTTTCCCATTATATTATATTTCAAAATCCTTTATTTGTCGGCTGGTGGGCCTAGCAAACATTTAAATCGATTTATCTCCGTTAATATGGCTCTAATCGCGAAAATAGGGATGTTCAGATGATCGATATTTCATATCCAGATTTTCCCATTATATTATATTTCAAAATCCTTTATTTGTCGGCTGATGGGCCTCGCAAACCTTTAAATCGATTTATCTCCGTTAATATGGCTCTAATCGCGAAAAGAGGGGTGTTCAGATGATCGATATTTTCATACCCAGATTTTCCCAGTATATAATATTTCAAAATCCTTTATTTGTCGGCTGGTGGGCCTAGCAAACCTTTAAATCATATTATCTCCGTTAATATGGCTCTAATCGCGAAAAGAGGGATGTTCAGATGATCGATATTTTCATATCCAGATTTTCCCATTATATTATATTTCAAAATCCTTTATTTGTCGGCTGGTGGGCCTAGCAAACCTTTGAATCGGGTTATCTCCGTTAATACGGCTCTAATCGCGAAAAGAGTGGTGATCAGATGATCGATATTTTCATATCCAGATTTTTCAAGTATATAATATTTCAAAATCCTTTATTTGTTGGCTGATGGGCCTCGCAAACCTTTAAATCGATTTATCTCCGTTTATATGGCTCTAATCGCGAAAAGAGGGGTGTTCAGATGATCGATATTTTCATATCCAGGTTTTCCCATTATATTATATTTCAAAATCCTTTATTTGTCGGCTGGTGGGCCTAGCAAACATTTAAATCGATTTATCTCCGTTAATATGGCTCTAATCGCGAAAAGAGGGATGTTCAGATGATCGATATTTCATATCCAGATTTTCCCATTATATTATATTTCAAAATCCTTTATTTGTCGGCTGATGGGCCTAGCAAACATTTAAATCGATTTATCTCCGTTAATATGGCTCTAATCGCGAAAAGAGGGATGTTCAGATGATCGATATTTTCATATCCAGATTTTCCCATTATATTATATTTCAAAATCCTTTATTTGTCGGCTGGTGGGCCTAGCAAACCTTTAAATCGATTTATCTCCGTTAATATGGCTCTAATCGCGAAAAGAGGGATGTTCAGATGATCGATATTTTCATATCCAGATTTTCCCATTATATTATATTTCAAAATCCTTTATTTGTCGGATGGTGGGCCTAGCAAACCTTTGAATCGGGTTATCTCCGTTAATACGGCTCTAATCGCGAAAAGAGTGGTGATCAGATGATCGATATTTTCATATCCAGATTTTTCAAGTATATAATATTTCAAAATCCTTTATTTGTTGGCTGATGGGCCTCGCAAACCTTTAAATCGATTTATCTCCGTTTATATGGCTCTAATCGCGAAAAGAGGGGTGTTCAGATGATCGATATTTTCATATCCAGGTTTTCCCATTATATTATATTTCAAAATCCTTTATTTGTCGGCTGGTGGGCCTAGCAAACCTTTAAATCGATTTATCTCCGTTAATATGGCTCTAATCGCGAAAAGAGGGATGTTCAGATGATCGATATTTTCATATCCAGATTTTCCCATTATATTATAATTCAAAATCCTTTATTTGTCGGCTGGTGGGCCTAGCAAACCTTTGAATCGGGTTATCTCCGTTAATACGGCTCTAATCGCGAAAAGAGTGGTGATCAGATGATCGATATTTTCATATCCAGATTTTTCAAGTATATAATATTTCAAAATCCTTTATTTGTCGGCTGGTGGGCCTAGCAAACCTTTAAATCGATATATCTCCGTTTATATGGCTCTAATCGCGAAAAGAGGGGTGTTCAGATGATCGATATTTTCATATCCAGATTTTCCCATTATATTATATTTCAAAATCGTTTATTTGTCGGCTGATGGGCCTAGCAAACATTTAAATCGATTTATCTCCGTTAATATGGCTCTAATCGCGAAAAGAGGGATGTTCAGATGATCGATATTTCATATCCAGATTTTCCCATTATATTATATTTCAAAATCCTTTATTTGTCGGCTGATGGGCCTCGCAAACCTTTAAATCGATTTATCTCCGTTAATATGGCTCTAATCGCGAAAAGAGGGGTGTTCAGATGATCGATATTTTCATACCCAGATTTTCCCAGTATATAATATTTCAAAATCCTTTATTTGTCGGCTGGTGGGCCTAGCAAACCTTTAAATCATATTATCTCCGTTAATATGGCTCTAATCGCGAAAAGAGGGATGTTCAGATGATCGATATTTTCATATCCAGATTTTCCCATTATATTATATTTCAAAATCCTTTATTTGTCGGCTGGTGGGCCTAGCAAACCTTTAAATCGATTTATCTCCGTTAATATGGCTCTAATCGCGAAAAGAGGGATGTTCAGATGATCGATATTTTCATATCCAGATTTTCCCATTATATTATAATTCAAAATCCTTTATTTGTCGGCTGGTGGGCCTAGCAAACCTTTGAATCGGGTTATCTCCGTTAATACGGCTCTAATCGCGAAAAGAGTGGTGATCAGATGATCGATATTTTCATATCCAGATTTTTCAAGTATATAATATTTCAAAATCCTTTATTTGTCGGCTGGTGGGCCTAGCAAACCTTTAAATCGATATATCTCCGTTTATATGGCTCTAATCGCGAAAAGAGGGGTGTTCAGATGATCGATATTTTCATATCCAGGTTTTCCCATTATATTATATTTCAAAATCCTTTATTTGTCGGCTGGTGGGCCTAGCAAACCTTTAAACCGTATTATCTCCGTTAATACGGCTCTAATCGCGAAAAGAGTGGTGATCAGATGATCGATATTTTCATATCCAGATTTTTCAAGTATATAATATTTCAAAATCCTTTATTTGTCGGCTGGTGGGCCTAGCAAACCTTTAAATCGATATATCTCCGTTTATATGGCTCTAATCGCGAAAAGAGGGGTGTTCAGATGATCGATATTTTCATATCCAGGTTTTCCCATTATATTATATTTCAAAATCCTTTATTTGTCGGCTGGTGGGCCTAGCAAACCTTTAAATCATATTATCTCCGTTAATATGGCTCTAATCGCGAAAAGAGGGATGTTCAGATGATCGATATTTTCATATCCAGGTTTTCCCATTATATTATATTTCAAAATCCTTTATTTGTTGGCTGATGGGCCTCGCAAACCTTTAAATCGATTTATCTCCGTTTATATGGCTCTAATCGCGAAAAGAGGGATGTTCAGATGATCGATATTTTCATATCCAGATTTTCCCAGTATATAATATTTCAAAATCCTTTATTTGTCGACTGGTGGGCCTAGCAAACCTTTAAATCATATTATCTCCGTTAATATGGCTCTAATCGCGAAAAGAGGGGTGTTCAGATGATCGATATTTTCATACCCAGATTTTACCATTATATTATATTTCAAAATCCTTTATTTGTCGGCTGGTGGGCCTAGCAAACCTTTAAATCGATTTATCTCCATTAATATGGCTCTAATCGCGAAAAGAGGGATGTTCAGATGATCGATATTTCATATCCAGATTTTCCCATTATATTATATTTCAAAATCCTTTATTTGTCGGCTGATGGGCCTCGCAAACCTTTAAATCGATTTATCTCCGTTAATATGGCTCTAATCGCGAAAAGAGGGGTGTTCAGATGATCGATGTTTTCATACCCAGATTTTTCAAGTATATAATATTTCAAAATCCTTTATTTGTCGGCTGATGGGCCTAGCAAACCTTTAAACCGTATTATCTCCGTAAATACGGCTCTAATCGCGAAAAGAGTGGTGTTCAGATGATCGATATTTTCATATCCAGATTTTTCAAGTATATAATATTTCAAAATCCTTTATTTGTCGGCTGGTGGGCCTAGCAAACCTTTAAATCGATATATCTCCGTTTATATGGCTCTAATCGCGAAAAGAGGGGTGTTCAGATGATCGATATTTTCATATACAGGTTTTCCCATTATATTATATTTCAAAATCCTTTATTTGTCGGCTGGTGGGCCTAGCAAACCTTTAAATCGATTTATCTCCGTTAATATGGCTCTAATCGCGAAAAGAGGGGTGTTCAGATGATCGATATTTTCATATCCAGATTTTCCCATTATATTATATTTCAAAATCCTTTATTTGTCGGCTGATGGGCCTAGCAAACCTTTAAACCGTATTATCTCCGTTAATACGGCTCTAATCGCGAAAAGAGGGGTGTTCAGATGTTCATTATTTTCATATCCAGAATTCCCAGTATATTATATTTCAAAATCCTTTATTTGTCGGCTGGTGGGCCTAGCAAACCTTTAAATCATATTATCTCCGTTAATATGGCTCTAATCGCGAAAAGAGGGGTGTTCAGATGATCGATATTTTCATACCCAGATTTTTCAAGTATATAATATTTCAAAATCCTTTATTTGTCGGCTGATGGGCCTAGCAAACCTTTAAATCATATTATCTCCGTTTATATGGCTCTAATCGCGAAAAGAGGGATGTTCAGATGATCGATATTTTCATATCCAGATTTTCCCAGTATATTATATTTCAAAATCCTTTATTTGTCGACTGGTGGGCCTAGCAAACCTTTAAATCATATTATCTCCGTTAATATGGCTCTAATCGCGAAAAGAGGGGTGTTCAGATGATCGATATTTTCATACCCAGATTTTACCATTATATTATATTTCAAAATCCTTTATTTGTCGGCTGGTGGGCCTAGCAAACATTTAAATCGATTTATCTCCGTTAATATGGCTCTAATCGCGAAAAGAGGGGTGTTCAGATGATCGATATTTTCATATCCAGGTTTTCCCATTATATTATATTTCAAAATCCTTTATTTGTCGGCTGGTGGGCCTAGCAAACATTTAAATCGATTTATCTCCGTTAATATGGCTCTAATCGCGAAAAGAGGGATGTTCAGATGATCGATATTTCATATCCAGATTTTCCCATTATATTATATTTCAAAATCCTTTATTTGTCGGCTGATGGGCCTCGCAAACCTTTAAATCGATTTATCTCCGTTAATATGGCTCTAATCGCGAAAAGAGGGATGTTCAGATGATCGATATTTTCATATCCAGATTTTCCCATTATATTATATTTCAAAATCCTTTATTTGTCGGCTGATGGGCCTCGCAAACCTTTAAATCGATTTATCTCCGTTAATATGGCTCTAATCGCGAAAAGAGGGATGTTCAGATGATCGATATTTTCATATCCAGATTTTCCCATTATATTATATTTCAAAATCCTTTATTTGTCGGCTGATGGGCCTCGCAAACCTTTAAATCGATTTATCTCCGTTAATATGGCTCTAATCGCGAAAAGAGGGGTGTTCAGATGATCGATATTTTCATACCCAGATTTTCCCAGTATATAATATTTCAAAATCCTTTATTTGTCGGCTGGTGGGCCTAGCAAACCTTTAAATCATATTATCTCCGTTAATATGGCTCTTATCGCGAAAAGAGGGGTGTTCAGATGATCGATATTTTCATACCCAGATTTTACCATTATATTATATTTCAAAATCCTTTATTTGTCGGCTGATGGGCCTCGCAAACCTTTAAATCGATTTATCTCCGTTAATATGGCTCTAATCGCGAAAAGAGGGGTGTTCAGATGATCGATATTTTCATACCCAGATTTTCCCAGTATATAATATTTCAAAATCCTTTATTTGTCGGCTGGTGGGCCTAGCAAACCTTTAAATCGATTTATCTCCGTTAATATGGCTCTTATCGCGAATAGAGGGGTGTTCAGATGATCGAAATTTTCATACCCAGATTTTCCAAGTAAATAACATTTCAAAATCCTTTATTTGTCGGCTGGTGGGCCTAGCAAACCTTTAAATCGATATATCTCCGTTAATATGGCTCTAAGCGCGAAAAGAGGGGTGTTCAGATGATCGATATTTTCATACCCAGATTTTTCAAGTATATAATATTTCAAAATCCTTTATTTGTCGGCTGATGGGCCTAGCAAACCTTTAAATCGATTTATCTCCGTTAATATGGCTCTTATCGCGAATAGAGGGGTGTTCAGATGATCGAAATTTTCATACCCAGATTTTCCAAGTAAATAACATTTCAAAATCCTTTATTTGTCGGCTGGTGGGCCTAGCAAACCTTTAAATCGATATATCTCCGTTAATATGGCTCTTATCGCGAATAGAGGGGTGTTCAGATGATCGAAATTTTCATACCCAGATTTTCCAAGTAAATAACATTTCAAAATCCTTTATTTGTCGGCTGGTGGGCCTAGCAAACCTTTAAATCGATATATCTCCGTTAATATGGCTCTAATCGCGAAAAGAGGGGTGTTCAGATGATCGAAATTTTCATTCCCATGTTTGCCAGCTTAAAATATTTCAAAATCGTTTATATGTCGGCAGAAGGACCTGGCAAACCTTTAAATCGATTTATCTCCGTTAATATGGCTCTATTCGCGAAAAGAGGGGTGTTCAGATGATCGAAATTTTCATACCCAGATTTTCCAAGTAAATAATATCTCAAAATCCTTTATTTGTCGGCTGGTGGGCCTAGCAAACCTTTAAATCGATATATCTCCGTTTATATGGCTCTAATCGCGAAAAGAGGGGTGTTCAGATGATCGATATTTTCATATCCAGATTTTCCCATTATATTATATTTCAAAATCCTTTATTTGTCGGCTGATGGGCCTAGCAAATCTTTAAATCATATTATCTTCGTTAATATGGCTCTAATCGCGAAAAGAGGGGTGTTCAGATGATCGATATTTTCATACCCAGATTTTTCAAGTATATAATATTTCAAAATCCTTTATTTGTCGGCTGATGGGCCTAGCAAACCTTTAAATCGTATTATCTCCGTTAATACGGCTCTAATCGCGAAAAGAGTGGTGATCAGATGATCGATATTTTCATATCCAGATTTTCCCAGTATATAATATTTCAAAATCCTTTATTTGTCGGCTGATGGGCCTCGCAAACCTTTAAATCGATTTATCTCCGTTAATATGGCTCTAATCGCGAAAAGAGGGGTGTTCAGATGATCGATATTTTCATACCCAGATTTTCCCAGTATATAATATTTCAAAATCCTTTATTTGTCGGCTGGTGGGCCTAGCAAACCTTTAAATCATATTATCTCCGTTAATATGGCTCTTATCGCGAAAAGAGGGGTGTTCAGATGATCGATATTTTCATACCCAGATTTTACCATTATATTATATTTCAAAATCCTTTATTTGTCGGCTGATGGGCCTCGCAAACCTTTAAATCGATTTATCTCCGTTAATATGGCTCTAATCGCGAAAAGAGGGGTGTTCAGATGATCGATATTTTCATACCCAGATTTTACCATTATATTATATTTCAAAATCCTTTATTTGTCGGCTGATGGGCCTCGCAAACCTTTAAATCGATTTATCTCCGTTAATATGGCTCTAATCGCGAAAAGAGGGGTGTTCAGATGATCGATATTTTCATACCCAGATTTTCCCAGTATATAATATTTCAAAATCCTTTATTTGTCGGCTGGTGGGCCTAGCAAACCTTTAAATCGATTTATCTCCGTTAATATGGCTCTTATCGCGAATAGAGGGGTGTTCAGATGATCGAAATTTTCATACCCAGATTTTCCAAGTAAATAACATTTCAAAATCCTTTATTTGTCGGCTGGTGGGCCTAGCAAACCTTTAAATCGATATATCTCCGTTAATATGGCTCTAAGCGCGAAAAGAGGGGTGTTCAGATGATCGATATTTTCATACCCAGATTTTTCAAGTATATAATATTTCAAAATCCTTTATTTGTCGGCTGATGGGCCTAGCAAACCTTTAAATCGATTTATCTCCGTTAATATGGCTCTTATCGCGAATAGAGGGGTGTTCAGATGATCGAAATTTTCATACCCAGATTTTCCAAGTAAATAACATTTCAAAATCCTTTATTTGTCGGCTGGTGGGCCTAGCAAACCTTTAAATCGATATATCTCCGTTAATATGGCTCTTATCGCGAATAGAGGGGTGTTCAGATGATCGAAATTTTCATACCCAGATTTTCCAAGTAAATAACATTTCAAAATCCTTTATTTGTCGGCTGGTGGGCCTAGCAAACCTTTAAATCGATATATCTCCGTTAATATGGCTCTAATCGCGAAAAGAGGGGTGTTCAGATGATCGAAATTTTCATTCCCATGTTTGCCAGCTTAAAATATTTCAAAATCGTTTATATGTCGGCAGAAGGACCTGGCAAACCTTTAAATCGATTTATCTCCGTTAATATGGCTCTATTCGCGAAAAGAGGGGTGTTCAGATGATCGAAATTTTCATACCCAGATTTTCCAAGTAAATAATATCTCAAAATCCTTTATTTGTCGGCTGGTGGGCCTAGCAAACCTTTAAATCGATATATCTCCGTTTATATGGCTCTAATCGCGAAAAGAGGGGTGTTCAGATGATCGATATTTTCATATCCAGATTTTCCCATTATATTATATTTCAAAATCCTTTATTTGTCGGCTGATGGGCCTAGCAAACCTTTAAACCGTATTATCTCCGTTAATACGGCTCTAATCGCGAAAAGAGGGGTGTTCAGATGTTCATTATTTTCATCCCCAGATTTCCCAGTATATAATATTTCAAAATCCTTTATTTGTCGGCTGGTGGGCCTAGCAAATCTTTAAATCATATTATCTTCGTTAATATGGCTCTAATCGCGAAAAGAGGGGTGTTCAGATGATCGATATTTTCATACCCAGATTTTTCAAGTATATAATATTTCAAAATCCTTTATTTGTCGGCTGATGGGCCTAGCAAACCTTTAAATCGTATTATCTCCGTTAATACGGCTCTAATCGCGAAAAGAGTGGTGATCAGATGATCGATATTTTCATATCCAGATTTTCCCAGTATATAATATTTCAAAATCCTTTATTTGTCGGCTGATGGGCCTCGCAAACCTTTAAATCGATTTATCTCCGTTAATATGGCTCTAATCGCGAAAAGAGGGGTGTTCAGATGATCGATATTTTCATACCCAGATTTTCCCAGTATATAATATTTCAAAATCCTTTATTTGTCGGCTGGTGGGCCTAGCAAACCTTTAAATCATATTATCTCCGTTAATATGGCTCTTATCGCGAAAAGAGGGGTGTTCAGATGATCGATATTTTCATACCCAGATTTTACCATTATATTATATTTCAAAATCCTTTATTTGTCGGCTGATGGGCCTCGCAAACCTTTAAATCGATTTATCTCCGTTAATATGGCTCTAATCGCGAAAAGAGGGGTGTTCAGATGATCGATATTTTCATACCCAGATTTTACCATTATATTATATTTCAAAATCCTTTATTTGTCGGCTGATGGGCCTCGCAAACCTTTAAATCGATTTATCTCCGTTAATATGGCTCTAATCGCGAAAAGAGGGGTGTTCAGATGATCGATATTTTCATACCCAGATTTTCCCAGTATATAATATTTCAAAATCCTTTATTTGTCGGCTGGTGGGCCTAGCAAACCTTTAAATCGATTTATCTCCGTTAATATGGCTCTTATCGCGAATAGAGGGGTGTTCAGATGATCGAAATTTTCATACCCAGATTTTCCAAGTAAATAACATTTCAAAATCCTTTATTTGTCGGCTGGTGGGCCTAGCAAACCTTTAAATCGATATATCTCCGTTAATATGGCTCTAAGCGCGAAAAGAGGGGTGTTCAGATGATCGATATTTTCATACCCAGATTTTTCAAGTATATAATATTTCAAAATCCTTTATTTGTCGGCTGATGGGCCTAGCAAACCTTTAAATCGATTTATCTCCGTTAATATGGCTCTTATCGCGAATAGAGGGGTGTTCAGATGATCGAAATTTTCATACCCAGATTTTCCAAGTAAATAACATTTCAAAATCCTTTATTTGTCGGCTGGTGGGCCTAGCAAACCTTTAAATCGATATATCTCCGTTAATATGGCTCTTATCGCGAATAGAGGGGTGTTCAGATGATCGAAATTTTCATACCCAGATTTTCCAAGTAAATAACATTTCAAAATCCTTTATTTGTCGGCTGGTGGGCCTAGCAAACCTTTAAATCGATATATCTCCGTTAATATGGCTCTAATCGCGAAAAGAGGGGTGTTCAGATGATCGAAATTTTCATTCCCATGTTTGCCAGCTTAAAATATTTCAAAATCGTTTATATGTCGGCAGAAGGACCTGGCAAACCTTTAAATCGATTTATCTCCGTTAATATGGCTCTATTCGCGAAAAGAGGGGTGTTCAGATGATCGAAATTTTCATACCCAGATTTTCCAAGTAAATAATATCTCAAAATCCTTTATTTGTCGGCTGGTGGGCCTAGCAAACCTTTAAATCGATATATCTCCGTTTATATGGCTCTAATCGCGAAAAGAGGGGTGTTCAGATGATCGATATTTTCATATCCAGATTTTCCCATTATATTATATTTCAAAATCCTTTATTTGTCGGCTGATGGGCCTAGCAAACCTTTAAACCGTATTATCTCCGTTAATACGGCTCTAATCGCGAAAAGAGGGGTGTTCAGATGTTCATTATTTTCATCCCCAGATTTCCCAGTATATAATATTTCAAAATCCTTTATTTGTCGGCTGGTGGGCCTAGCAAATCTTTAAATCATATTATCTTCGTTAATATGGCTCTAATCGCGAAAAGAGGGGTGTTCAGATGATCGATATTTTCATACCCAGATTTTTCAAGTATATAATATTTCAAAATCCTTTATTTGTCGGCTGATGGGCCTAGCAAACCTTTAAATCGATTTATCTCCGTTAATACGGCTCTAATCGCGAAAAGAGTGGTGATCAGATGATCGATATTTTCATATCCAGATTTTCCCAGTATATAATATTTCAAAATCCTTTATTTGTCGGCTGATGGGCCTCGCAAACCTTTAAATCGATTTATCTCCGTTAATATGGCTCTAATCGCGAAAAGAGGGGTGTTCAGATGATCGATATTTTCATACCCAGATTTTCCCAGTATATAATATTTCAAAATCCTTTATTTGTCGGCTGGTGGGCCTAGCAAACCTTTAAATCATATTATCTCCGTTAATATGGCTCTAATCGCGAAAAGAGGGGTGTTCAGATGATCGATATTTTCATACCTAGATTTTCCCATTATATTATATTTCAAAATCCTTTATTTGTCGGCTGGTGGGCCTAGCAAACCTTTAAATCGATTTATCTCCGTTTATATGGCTCTAATCGCGAAAAGAGGGATGTTCAGATGATCGATGTTTTCATATCCAGATTTTCCCATTATATTATATTTCAAAATCCTTTATTTGTCGGCTGATGGGCCTCGCAAACCTTTAAATCGATTTATCTCCGTTAATATGGCTCTAATCGCGAAAAGAGGGGTGTTCAGATGATCGATATTTTCATACCCAGATTTTCCCAGTATATAATATTTCAAAATCCTTTATTTGTCGGCTGGTGGGCCTAGCAAACCTTTAAATCATATTATCTCCGTTAATATGGCTCTTATCGCGAAAAGAGGGGTGTTCAGATGATCGATATTTTCATACCCAGATTTTACCATTATATTATATTTCAAAATCCTTTATTTGTCGGCTGATGGGCCTCGCAAACCTTTAAATCGATTTATCTCCGTTTATATGGCTCTAATCGCGAAAAGAGGGGTGTTCAGATGATCGATATTTTCATACCCAGATTTTACCATTATATTATATTTCAAAATCCTTTATTTGTCGGCTGATGGGCCTCGCAAACCTTTAAATCGATTTATCTCCGTTTATATGGCTCTAATCGCGAAAAGAGGGGTGTTCAGATGATCGATATTTTCATACCCACATTTTCCCAGTATATAATATTTCAAAATCCTTTATTTGTCGGCTGGTGGGCCTAGCAAACCTTTAAATCGATTTATCTCCGTTAATATGGCTCTTATCGCGAATAGAGGGGTGTTCAGATGATCGAAATTTTCATACCCAGATTTTCCAAGTAAATAACATTTCAAAATCCTTTATTTGTCGGCTGGTGGGCCTAGCAAACCTTTAAATCGATTTATCTCCGTTAATATGGCTCTAATCGCGAAAAGAGGGATGTTCAGATGATCGATATTTTCATATCCAGATTTTCCCATTATATTATATTTCAAAATCCTTTATTTGTCGGCTGATGGGCCTAGCAAACCTTTAAATCGATTTATCTCCGTTAATTCGGCTCTAATCGCGAAAAGAGGGGTGTTCAGATGATCGATAATTTCATACCAAAATTTTCCCATTATATTATATTTCAAAATCCTTTATTTGTCGGCTGATGGGCCTAGCAAACCTTTAAACCGTATTATCTCCGTTAATACGGCTCTAATCGCGAAAAGAGGGGTGTTCAGATGTTCATTATTTTCATCCCCAGATTTCCCAGTATATAATATTTCAAAATCCTTTATTTGTCGGCTGGTGGGCCTAGCAAACCTTTAAATCATATTATCTCCGTTAATATGGCTCTAATCGCGAAAAGAGGGATGTTCAGATGATCGATATTTTCATATCCAGATTTTCCCATTATATTATATTTCAAAATCCTTTATTTGTCGGCTGGTGGGCCTAGCAAACCTTTGAATCGGGTTATCTCCGTTAATACGGCTCTAATCGCGAAAAGAGTGGTGATCAGATGATCGATATTTTCATATCCAGATTTTTCAAGTATATAATATTTCAAAATCCTTTATTTGTTGGCTGATGGGCCTCGCAAACCTTTAAATCGATTTATCTCCGTTTATATGGCTCTAATCGCGAAAAGAGGGGTGTTCAGATGATCGATATTTTCATATCCAGGTTTTCCCATTATATTATATTTCAAAATCCTTTATTTGTCGGCTGGTGGGCCTAGCAAACCTTTAAATCGATTTATCTCCGTTAATATGGCTCTAATCGCGAAAAGAGGGATGTTCAGATGATCGATATTTTCATATCCAGATTTTCCCATTATATTATATTTCAAAATCCTTTATTTGTCGGCTGGTGGGCCTAGCAAACCTTTGAATCGGGTTATCTCCGTTAATACGGCTCTAATCGCGAAAAGAGTGGTGATCAGATGATCGATATTTTCATATCCAGATTTTTCAAGTATATAATATTTCAAAATCCTTTATTTGTTGGCTGATGGGCCTCGCAAACCTTTAAATCGATTTATCTCCGTTTATATGGCTCTAATCGCGAAAAGAGGGGTGTTCAGATGATCGATATTTTCATATCCAGGTTTTCCCATTATATTATATTTCAAAATCCTTTATTTGTCGGCTGGTGGGCCTAGCAAACATTTAAATCGATTTATCTCCGTTAATATGGCTCTAATCGCGAAAAGAGGGATGTTCAGATGATCGATATTTCATATCCAGATTTTCCCATTATATTATATTTCAAAATCGTTTATTTGTCGGCTGATGGGCCTAGCAAACATTTAAATCGATTTATCTCCGTTAATATGGCTCTAATCGCGAAAAGAGGGATGTTCAGATGATCGATATTTCATATCCAGATTTTCCCATTATATTATATTTCAAAATCCTTTATTTGTCGGCTGATGGGCCTCGCAAACCTTTAAATCGATTTATCTCCGTTAATATGGCTCTAATCGCGAAAAGAGGGATGTTCAGATGATCGATATTTTCATATCCAGATTTTCCCATTATATTATATTTCAAAATCCTTTATTTGTCGGCTGGTGGGCCTAGCAAACCTTTGAATCGGGTTATCTCCGTTAATACGGCTCTAATCGCGAAAAGAGTGGTGATCAGATGATCGATATTTTCATATCCAGATTTTTCAAGTATATAATATTTCAAAATCCTTTATTTGTTGGCTGATGGGCCTCGCAAACCTTTAAATCGATTTATCTCCGTTTATATGGCTCTAATCGCGAAAAGAGGGGTGTTCAGATGATCGATATTTTCATATCCAGGTTTTCCCATTATATTATATTTCAAAATCCTTTATTTGTCGGCTGATGGGCCTAGCAAACCTTTAAACCGTATTATCTCCGTTAATACGGCTCTAATCGCGAAAAGAGGGGTGTTCAGATGTTCATTATTTTCATCCCCAGATTTCCCAGTATATAATATTTCAAAATCCTTTATTTGTCGGCTGGTGGGCCTAGCAAACCTTTAAATCATATTATCTCCGTTAATATGGCTCTAATCGCGAAAAGAGGGATGTTCAGATGATCGATATTTTCATATCCAGATTTTCCCATTATATTATATTTCAAAATCCTTTATTTGTCGGCTGGTGGGCCTAGCAAACCTTTGAATCGGGTTATCTCCGTTAATACGGCTCTAATCGCGAAAAGAGTGGTGATCAGATGATCGATATTTTCATATCCAGATTTTTCAAGTATATAATATTTCAAAATCCTTTATTTGTTGGCTGATGGGCCTCGCAAACCTTTAAATCGATTTATCTCCGTTTATATGGCTCTAATCGCGAAAAGAGGGGTGTTCAGATGATCGATATTTTCATATCCAGGTTTTCCCATTATATTATATTTCAAAATCCTTTATTTGTCGGCTGGTGGGCCTAGCAAACCTTTAAATCGATTTATCTCCGTTAATATGGCTCTAATCGCGAAAAGAGGGATGTTCAGATGATCGATATTTTCATATCCAGATTTTCCCATTATATTATATTTCAAAATCCTTTATTTGTCGGCTGGTGGGCCTAGCAAACCTTTGAATCGGGTTATCTCCGTTAATACGGCTCTAATCGCGAAAAGAGTGGTGATCAGATGATCGATATTTTCATATCCAGATTTTTCAAGTATATAATATTTCAAAATCCTTTATTTGTTGGCTGATGGGCCTCGCAAACCTTTAAATCGATTTATCTCCGTTTATATGGCTCTAATCGCGAAAAGAGGGGTGTTCAGATGATCGATATTTTCATATCCAGGTTTTCCCATTATATTATATTTCAAAATCCTTTATTTGTCGGCTGGTGGGCCTAGCAAACATTTAAATCGATTTATCTCCGTTAATATGGCTCTAATCGCGAAAAGAGGGATGTTCAGATGATCGATATTTCATATCCAGATTTTCCCATTATATTATATTTCAAAATCGTTTATTTGTCGGCTGATGGGCCTAGCAAACATTTAAATCGATTTATCTCCGTTAATATGGCTCTAATCGCGAAAAGAGGGATGTTCAGATGATCGATATTTCATATCCAGATTTTCCCATTATATTATATTTCAAAATCCTTTATTTGTCGGCTGATGGGCCTCGCAAACCTTTAAATCGATTTATCTCCGTTAATATGGCTCTAATCGCGAAAAGAGGGATGTTCAGATGATCGATATTTTCATATCCAGATTTTCCCATTATATTATATTTCAAAATCCTTTATTTGTCGGCTGGTGGGCCTAGCAAACCTTTAAATCGATTTATCTCCGTTAATATGGCTCTAATCGCGAAAAGAGGGATGTTCAGATGATCGATATTTTCATATCCAGATTTTCCCATTATATTATATTTCAAAATCCTTTATTTGTCGGCTGGTGGGCCTAGCAAACCTTTGAATCGGGTTATCTCCGTTAATACGGCTCTAATCGCGAAAAGAGTGGTGATCAGATGATCGATATTTTCATATCCAGATTTTTCAAGTATATAATATTTCAAAATCCTTTATTTGTTGGCTGATGGGCCTCGCAAACCTTTAAATCGATTTATCTCCGTTTATATGGCTCTAATCGCGAAAAGAGGGGTGTTCAGATGATCGATATTTTCATATCCAGGTTTTCCCATTATATTATATTTCAAAATCCTTTATTTGTCGGCTGGTGGGCCTAGCAAACATTTAAATCGATTTATCTCCGTTAATATGGCTCTAATCGCGAAAAGAGGGATGTTCAGATGATCGATATTTCATATCCAGATTTTCCCATTATATTATATTTCAAAATCGTTTATTTGTCGGCTGATGGGCCTAGCAAACATTTAAATCGATTTATCTCCGTTAATATGGCTCTAATCGCGAAAAGAGGGATGTTCAGATGATCGATATTTCATATCCAGATTTTCCCATTATATTATATTTCAAAATCCTTTATTTGTCGGCTGATGGGCCTCGCAAACCTTTAAATCGATTTATCTCCGTTAATATGGCTCTAATCGCGAAAAGAGGGGTGTTCAGATGATCGATATTTTCATACCCAGATTTTCCCAGTATATAATATTTCAAAATCCTTTATTTGTCGGCTGGTGGGCCTAGCAAACCTTTAAATCATATTATCTCCGTTAATATGGCTCTAATCGCGAAAAGAGGGATGTTCAGATGATCGATATTTTCATATCCAGATTTTCCCATTATATTATATTTCAAAATCCTTTATTTGTCGGCTGGTGGGCCTAGCAAACCTTTAAATCGATTTATCTCCGTTAATATGGCTCTAATCGCGAAAAGAGGGATGTTCAGATGATCGATATTTTCATATCCAGATTTTCCCATTATATTATAATTCAAAATCCTTTATTTGTCGGCTGGTGGGCCTAGCAAACCTTTGAATCGGGTTATCTCCGTTAATACGGCTCTAATCGCGAAAAGAGTGGTGATCAGATGATCGATATTTTCATATCCAGATTTTTCAAGTATATAATATTTCAAAATCCTTTATTTGTCGGCTGGTGGGCCTAGCAAACCTTTAAATCGATTTATCTCCGTTTATATGGCTCTAATCGCGAAAAGAGGGGTGTTCAGATGATCGATATTTTCATATCCAGGTTTTCCCATTATATTATATTTCAAAATCCTTTATTTGTCGGCTGGTGGGCCTAGCAAACCTTTAAATCGATTTATCTCCGTTAATATGGCTCTAATCGCGAAAAGAGGGATGTTCAGATGATCGATATTTTCATATCCAGATTTTCCCATTATATTATATTTCAAAATCCTTTATTTGTCGGCTGATGGGTCTAGCAAACCTTTAAACCGTATTATCTCCGTTAATACGGCTCTAATCGCGAAAAGAGGGGTGTTCAGATGTTCATTATTTTCATATCCAGATTTCCCAGTATATAATATTTCAAAATCCTTTATTTGTCGGCTGGTGGGCCTAGCAAACCTTTAAATCATATTATCTCCGTTAATATGGCTCTAATCGCGAAAAGAGGGGTGTTCAGATGATCGATATTTTCATATCCAGGTTTTCCCATTATATTATATTTCAAAATCCTTTATTTGTTGGCTGATGGGCCTCGCAAACCTTTAAATCGATTTATCTCCGTTTATATGGCTCTAATCGCGAAAAGAGGGATGTTCAGATGATCGATATTTTCATATCCAGATTTTCCCAGTATATAATATTTCAAAATCCTTTATTTGTCGACTGGTGGGCCTAGCAAACCTTTAAATCATATTATCTCCGTTATTATGGCTCTAATCGCGAAAAGAGGGGTGTTCAGATGATCGATATTTTCATACCCAGATTTTACCATTATATTATATTTCAAAATCCTTTATTTGTCGGCTGGTGGGCCTAGCAAACATTTAAATCGATTTATCTCCATTAATATGGCTCTAATCGCGAAAAGAGGGATGTTCAGATGATCGATATTTCATATCCAGATTTTCCCATTATATTATATTTCAAAATCCTTTATTTGTCGGCTGATGGGCCTCGCAAACCTTTAAATCGATTTATCTCCGTTAATATGGCTCTAATCGCGAAAAGAGGGATGTTCAGATGATCGATATTTTCATATCCAGATTTTCCCATTATATTATAATTCAAAATCCTTTATTTGTCGGCTGATGGGCCTAGCAAACCTTTAAACCGTATTATCTCCGTAAATACGGCTCTAATCGCGAAAAGAGTGGTGTTCAGATGATCGATATTTTCATATCCAGATTTTTCAAGTATATAATATTTCAAAATCCTTTATTTGTCGGCTGGTGGGCCTAGCAAACCTTTAAATCGATATATCTCCGTTTATATGGCTCTAATCGCGAAAAGAGGGGTGTTCAGATGATCGATATTTTCATATACAGGTTTTCCCATTATATTATATTTCAAAATCCTTTATTTGTCGGCTGGTGGGCCTAGCAAACCTTTAAATCGATTTATCTCCGTTAATATGGCTCTAATCGCGAAAAGAGGGGTGTTCAGATGATCGATATTTTCATATCCAGATTTTCCCATTATATTATATTTCAAAATCCTTTATTTGTCGGCTGATGGGCCTAGCAAACCTTTAAACCGTATTATCTCCGTTAATACGGCTCTAATCGCGAAAAGAGGGGTGTTCAGATGTTCATTATTTTCATATCCAGATTTCCCAGTATATTATATTTCAAAATCCTTTATTTGTCGGCTGGTGGGCCTAGCAAACCTTTAAATCATATTATCTCCGTTAATATGGCTCTAATCGCGAAAAGAGGGGTGTTCAGATGATCGATATTTTCATACCCAGATTTTTCAAGTATATAATATTTCAAAATCCTTTATTTGTCGGCTGATGGGCCTAGCAAACCTTTAAATCATATTATCTCCGTTTATATGGCTCTAATCGCGAAAAGAGGGATGTTCAGATGATCGATATTTTCATATCCAGATTTTCCCAGTATATTATATTTCAAAATCCTTTATTTGTCGACTGGTGGGCCTAGCAAACCTTTAAATCATATTATCTCCGTTAATATGGCTCTAATCGCGAAAAGAGGGGTGTTCAGATGATCGATATTTTCATATCCAGGTTTTCCCATTATATTATATTTCAAAATCCTTTATTTGTCGGCTGGTGGGCCTAGCAAACATTTAAATCGATTTATCTCCGTTAATATGGCTCTAATCGCGAAAAGAGGGGTGTTCAGATGATCGATATTTTCATATCCAGGTTTTCCCATTGTATTATATTTCAAAATCCTTTATTTGTCGGCTGGTGGGCCTAGCAAACATTTAAATCGATTTATCTCCGTTAATATGGCTCTAATCGCGAAAAGAGGGATGTTCAGATGATCGATATTTTCATATCCAGATTTTCCCATTATATTATATTTCAAAATCCTTTATTTGTCGGCTGATGGGCCTCGCAAACCTTTAAATCGATTTATCTCCGTTAATATGGCTCTAATCGCGAAAAGAGGGATGTTCAGATGATCGATATTTTCATATCCAGATTTTCCCATTATATTATATTTCAAAATCCTTTATTTGTCGGCTGATGGGCCTCGCAAACCTTTAAATCGATTTATCTCCGTTAATATGGCTCTAATCGCGAAAAGAGGGGTGTTCAGATGATCGATATTTTCATACCCAGATTTTCCCAGTATATAATATTTCAAAATCCTTTATTTGTCGGCTGGTGGGCCTAGCAAACCTTTAAATCATATTATCTCCGTTAATATGGCTCTAATCGCGAAAAGAGGGGTGTTCAGATGATCGATATTTTCATACCTAGATTTTCCCATTATATTATATTTCAAAATCCTTTATTTGTCGGCTGGTGGGCCTAGCAAACCTTTAAATCGATTTATCTCCGTTAATATGGCTCTAATCGCGAAAAGAGGGATGTTCAGATGATCGATATTTTCATATCCAGATTTTCCCATTATATTATATTTCAAAATCCTTTATTTGTCGGCTGATGGGCCTAGCAAACCTTTAAATCGATTTATCTCCGTTAATTCGGCTCTAACTGCGAAAAGAGGGGTGTTCAGATGATCGATATTTTCATACCAAGATTTTCCCATTATATTATATTTCAAAATCCTTTATTTGTCGGCTGGTGGGCCTAGCAAACCTTTAAATCGATTTATCTCCGTTTATATGGCTCTAATCGCGAAAAGAGGGATGTTCAGATGATCGATATTTTCATATCCAGATTTTCCCATTATATTATATTTCAAAATCCTTTATTTGTCGGCTGATGGGCCTCGCAAACCTTTAAATCGATTTATCTCCGTTAATATGGCTCTAATCGCGAAAAGAGGGGTGTTCAGATGATCGATATTTTCATACCCAGATTTTCCCAGTATATAATATTTCAAAATCCTTTATTTGTCGGCTGGTGGGCCTAGCAAACCTTTAAATCATATTATCTCCGTTAATATGGCTCTTATCGCGAAAAGAGGGGTGTTCAGATGATCGATATTTTCATACCCAGATTTTACCATTATATTATATTTCAAAATCCTTTATTTGTCGGCTGATGGGCCTCGCAAACCTTTAAATCGATTTATCTCCGTTAATATGGCTCTAATCGCGAAAAGAGGGGTGTTCAGATGATCGATATTTTCATACCCAGATTTTACCATTATATTATATTTCAAAATCCTTTATTTGTCGGCTGATGGGCCTCGCAAACCTTTAAATCGATTTATCTCCGTTAATATGGCTCTAATCGCGAAAAGAGGGGTGTTCAGATGATCGATATTTTCATACCCAGATTTTCCCAGTATATAATATTTCAAAATCCTTTATTTGTCGGCTGGTGGGCCTAGCAAACCTTTAAATCGATTTATCTCCGTTAATATGGCTCTTATCGCGAATAGAGGGGTGTTCAGATGATCGAAATTTTCATACCCAGATTTTCCAAGTAAATAACATTTCAAAATCCTTTATTTGTCGGCTGGTGGGCCTAGCAAACCTTTAAATCGATATATCTCCGTTAATATGGCTCTTATCGCGAATAGAGGGGTGTTCAGATGATCGAAATTTTCATACCCAGATTTTCCAAGTAAATAACATTTCAAAATCCTTTATTTGTCGGCTGGTGGGCCTAGCAAACCTTTAAATCGATATATCTCCGTTAATATGGCTCTAATCGCGAAAAGAGGGGTGTTCAGATGATCGAAATTTTCATTCCCATGTTTGCCAGCTTAAAATATTTCAAAATCGTTTATATGTCGGCAGAAGGACCTGGCAAACCTTTAAATCGATTTATCTCCGTTAATATGGCTCTATTCGCGAAAAGAGGGGTGTTCAGATGATCGAAATTTTCATACCCAGATTTTCCAAGTAAATAATATCTCAAAATCCTTTATTTGTCGGCTGGTGGGCCTAGCAAACCTTTAAATCGATATATCTCCGTTTATATGGCTCTAATCGCGAAAAGAGGGGTGTTCAGATGATCGATATTTTCATATCCAGATTTTCCCATTATATTATATTTCAAAATCCTTTATTTGTCGGCTGATGGGCCTAGCAAACCTTTAAACCGTATTATCTCCGTTAATACGGCTCTAATCGCGAAAAGAGGGGTGTTCAGATGTTCATTATTTTCATCCCCAGATTTCCCAGTATATAATATTTCAAAATCCTTTATTTGTCGGCTGGTGGGCCTAGCAAATCTTTAAATCATATTATCTTCGTTAATATGGCTCTAATCGCGAAAAGAGGGGTGTTCAGATGATCGATATTTTCATACCCAGATTTTTCAAGTATATAATATTTCAAAATCCTTTATTTGTCGGCTGATGGGCCTAGCAAACCTTTAAATCGTATTATCTCCGTTAATACGGCTCTAATCGCGAAAAGAGTGGTGATCAGATGATCGATATTTTCATATCCAGATTTTCCCAGTATATAATATTTCAAAATCCTTTATTTGTCGGCTGATGGGCCTCGCAAACCTTTAAATCGATTTATCTCCGTTAATATGGCTCTAATCGCGAAAAGAGGGGTGTTCAGATGATCGATATTTTCATACCCAGATTTTCCCAGTATATAATATTTCAAAATCCTTTATTTGTCGGCTGGTGGGCCTAGCAAACCTTTAAATCATATTATCTCCGTTAATATGGCTCTAATCGCGAAAAGAGGGGTGTTCAGATGATCGATATTTTCATACCTAGATTTTCCCATTATATTATATTTCAAAATCCTTTATTT
Organism: Ochlerotatus camptorhynchus; assembly: GCF_037179485.1. Lineage (NCBI taxonomy): Eukaryota > Metazoa > Arthropoda > Insecta > Diptera > Culicidae > Ochlerotatus > Ochlerotatus camptorhynchus. Next base: position 343,028 of record NW_027040493.1, on the reverse strand, counting down.
GTCGGCTGGTGGGCCTAGCAAACCTTTAAATCGATTTATCTCCGTTTATATGGCTCTAATCGCGAAAAGAGGGATGTTCAGATGATCGATGTTTTCATATCCAGATTTTCCCATTATATTATATTTCAAAATCCTTTATTTGTCGGCTGATGGGCCTCGCAAACCTTTAAATCGATTTATCTCCGTTAATATGGCTCTAATCGCGAAAAGAGGGGTGTTCAGATGATCGATATTTTCATACCCAGATTTTCCCAGTATATAATATTTCAAAATCCTTTATTTGTCGGCTGGTGGGCCTAGCAAACCTTTAAATCATATTATCTCCGTTAATATGGCTCTTATCGCGAAAAGAGGGGTGTTCAGATGATCGATATTTTCATACCCAGATTTTACCATTATATTATATTTCAAAATCCTTTATTTGTCGGCTGATGGGCCTCGCAAACCTTTAAATCGATTTATCTCCGTTAATATGGCTCTAATCGCGAAAAGAGGGGTGTTCAGATGATCGATATTTTCATACCCAGATTTTACCATTATATTATATTTCAAAATCCTTTATTTGTCGGCTGATGGGCCTCGCAAACCTTTAAATCGATTTATCTCCGTTTATATGGCTCTAATCGCGAAAAGAGGGGTGTTCAGATGATCGATATTTTCATACCCAGATTTTACCATTATATTATATTTCAAAATCCTTTATTTGTCGGCTGATGGGCCTCGCAAACCTTTAAATCGATTTATCTCCGTTAATATGGCTCTAATCGCGAAAAGAGGGGTGTTCAGATGATCGATATTTTCATACCCACATTTTCCCAGTATATAATATTTCAAAATCCTTTATTTGTCGGCTGGTGGGCCTAGCAAACCTTTAAATCGATTTATCTCCGTTAATATGGCTCTTATCGCGAAAAGAGGGGTGTTCAGATGATCGATATTTTCATACCCAGATTTTCCCAGTATATAATATTTCAAAATCCTTTATTTGTCGGCTGGTGGGCCTAGCAAACCTTTAAATCATATTATCTCCGTTAATATGGCTCTAATCGCGAAAAGAGGGGTGTTCAGATGATCGATATTTTCATACCTAGATTTTCCCATTATATTATATTTCAAAATCCTTTATTTGTCGGCTGGTGGGCCTAGCAAACCTTTAAATCGATTTATCTCCGTTTATATGGCTCTAATCGCGAAAAGAGGGATGTTCAGATGATCGATGTTTTCATATCCAGATTTTCCCATTATATTATATTTCAAAATCCTTTATTTGTCGGCTGATGGGCCTCGCAAACCTTTAAATCGATTTATCTCCGTTAATATGGCTCTAATCGCGAAAAGAGGGGTGTTCAGATGATCGATATTTTCATACCCAGATTTTCCCAGTATATAATATTTCAAAATCCTTTATTTGTCGGCTGGTGGGCCTAGCAAACCTTTAAATCATATTATCTCCGTTAATATGGCTCTTATCGCGAAAAGAGGGGTGTTCAGATGATCGATATTTTCATACCCAGATTTTACCATTATATTATATTTCAAAATCCTTTATTTGTCGGCTGATGGGCCTCGCAAACCTTTAAATCGATTTATCTCCGTTAATATGGCTCTAATCGCGAAAAGAGGGGTGTTCAGATGATCGATATTTTCATACCCAGATTTTACCATTATATTATATTTCAAAATCCTTTATTTGTCGGCTGATGGGCCTCGCAAACCTTTAAATCGATTTATCTCCGTTTATATGGCTCTAATCGCGAAAAGAGGGGTGTTCAGATGATCGATATTTTCATACCCAGATTTTACCATTATATTATATTTCAAAATCCTTTATTTGTCGGCTGATGGGCCTCGCAAACCTTTAAATCGATTTATCTCCGTTAATATGGCTCTAATCGCGAAAAGAGGGGTGTTCAGATGATCGATATTTTCATACCCACATTTTCCCAGTATATAATATTTCAAAATCCTTTATTTGTCGGCTGGTGGGCCTAGCAAACCTTTAAATCATATTATCTCCGTTAATATGGCTCTTATCGCGAAAAGAGGGGTGTTCAGATGATCGATATTTTCATACCCAGATTTTACCATTATATTATATTTCAAAATCCTTTATTTGTCGGCTGATGGGCCTCGCAAACCTTTAAATCGATTTATCTCCGTTAATATGGCTCTAATCGCGAAAAGAGGGGTGTTCAGATGATCGATATTTTCATACCCAGATTTTACCATTATATTATATTTCAAAATCCTTAATTTGTCGGCTGATGGGCCTCGCAAACCTTTAAATCGATTTATCTCCGTTAATATGGCTCTAATCGCGAAAAGAGGGGTGTTCAGATGATCGATATTTTCATACCCAGATTTTACCATTATATTATATTTCAAAATCCTTTATTTGTCGGCTGATGGGCCTCGCAAACCTTTAAATCGATTTATCTCCGTTTATATGGCTCTAATCGCGAAAAGAGGGGTGTTCAGATGATCGATATTTTCATACCCAGATTTTACCATTATATTATATTTCAAAATCCTTTATTTGTCGGCTGATGGGCCTCGCAAACCTTTAAATCGATTTATCTCCGTTAATATGGCTCTAATCGCGAAAAGAGGGATGTTCAGATGATCGATATTTTCATATCCAGATTTTCCCATTATATTATATTTCAAAATCCTTTATTTGTCGGCTGATGGGCCTAGCAAACCTTTAAATCGATTTATCTCCGTTAATTCGGCTCTAATCGCGAAAAGAGGGGTGTTCAGATGATCGATAATTTCATACCAAAATTTTCCCATTATATTATATTTCAAAATCCTTTATTTGTCGGCTGATGGGCCTAGCAAACCTTTAAACCGTATTATCTCCGTTAATACGGCTCTAATCGCGAAAAGAGGGGTGTTCAGATGTTCATTATTTTCATCCCCAGATTTCCCAGTATATAATATTTCAAAATCCTTTATTTGTCGGCTGGTGGGCCTAGCAAACCTTTAAATCATATTATCTTCGTTAATATGGCTCTAATCGCGAAAAGAGGGGTGTTCAGATGATCGATATTTTCATACCCAGATTTTTCAAGTATATAATATTTCAAAATCCTTTATTTGTCGGCTGATGGGCCTAGCAAACCTTTAAATCGTATTATCTCCGTTAATACGGCTCTAATCGCGAAAAGAGTGGTGATCAGATGATCGATATTTTCATATCCAGATATTCCCATTATATTATATTTCAAAATCCTTTATTTGTCGGCTGATGGGCCTCGCAAACCTTTAAATCATATTATCTCCGTTAATATGGCTCTAATCGCGAAAAGAGGGGTGTTCAGATGATCGATATTTTCATACCTAGATTTTCCCAGTATATAATATTTCAAAATCCTTTATTTGTCGGCTGGTGGGCCAAGCAAACCTTTAAATCATATTATCTCCGTTAATATGGTTCTTATCGCGAAAAGAGGGATGTTCAGATGATCGATATTTTCATACCCAGATTTTACCATTATATTATATTTCAAAATCCTTTATTTGTCGGCTGGTGGGCCTAGCAAACCTTTAAATCGATTTATCTCCGTTAATATGGCTCTAATCGCGAAAAGAGGGATGTTCAGATGATCGATAATTTCATATCCAGATTTTCCCATTATATTATATTTCAAAATCCTTTATTTGTCGGCTAATGGGCCTAACAAACCTTTAAATCGATTTATCTCCGTTAATATGGCTCTTATCGCGAAAAGAGGGGTGTTCAGATGATCGATATTTTCATATCCAGATTTTACCATTATATTATATTTCAAAATCCTTTATTTGTCGGCTGATGGGCCTCGCAAACCTTTAAATCGATTTATCTCCGTTAATATGGCTCTAATCGCGAAAAGAGGGGTGTTCAGATGATCGATATTTTCATACCTAGATTTTCCCAGTATATAATATTTCAAAATCCTTTATTTGTCGGCTGGTGGGCCTAGCAAACCTTTAAATCATATTATCTCCGTTAATATGGTTCTTATCGCGAAAAGAGGGATGTTCAGATGATCGATATTTTCATACCCAGATTTTACCATTATATTATATTTCAAAATCCTTTATTTGTCGGCTGATGGGCCTCGCAAACCTTTAAATCATATTATCTCCGTTAATATGGCTCTAATCGCGAAAAGAGGGGTGTTCAGATGATCGATATTTTCATACCTAGATTTTCCCATTATATTATATTTCAAAATCCTTTATTTGTCGGCTGGTGGGCCTAGCAAACCTTTAAATCATATTATCTCCGTTAATATGGCTCTAATCGCGAAAAGAGGGATGTTCAGATGATCGATATTTTCATATCCAGATTTTCCCATTATATTATATTTCAAAATCCTTTATTTGTCGGCTGATGGGCCTAGCAAACCTTTAAATCGATTTATCTCCGTTAATTCAGCTCTAATCGCGAAAAGAGGGGTGTTCAGATGATCGATATTTTCATACCCAGATTTTCCCATTATATTATATTTCAAAATCCTTTATTTGTCGGCTAATGGGCCTAACAAACCTTTAAATCGATTTATCTCCGTTAATATGGCTCTTATCGCGAAAAGAGGGGTGTTCAGATGATCGATATTTTCATATCCAGATTTTACCATTATATTATATTTCAAAATCTTTATTTGTCGGCTGATGGGCCTCGCAAACCTTTAAATCATATTATCTCCGTTAATATGGCTCTAATCGCGAAAAGAGGGGTGTTCAGATGATCGATATTTTCATACCTAGATTTTCCCAGTATATAATATTTCAAAATCCTTTATTTGTCGGCTGGTGGGCCAAGCAAACCTTTAAATCATATTATCTCCGTTAATATGGTTCTTATCGCGAAAAGAGGGATGTTCAGATGATCGATATTTTCATACCCAGATTTTACCATTATATTATATTTCAAAATCCTTTATTTGTCGGCTGGTGGGCCTAGCAAACCTTTAAATCGATTTATCTCCGTTAATATGGCTCTAATCGCGAAAAGAGGGATGTTCAGATGATCGATAATTTCATATCCAGATTTTCCCATTATATTATATTTCAAAATCCTTTATTTGTCGGCTGATGGGCCTCGCAAACCTTTAAATCGATTTATCTCCGTTAATATGGCTCTAATCGCGAAAAGAGGGGTGTTCAGATGATCGATATTTTCATACCAAGATTTTACCATTATATAATATTTCAAAATCCTTTATTTGTCGGCTGGTGGGCCTCGCAAACCTTTAAATCGATTTATCTCCGTTAATATGGCTCTAATCGCGAAAAGAGGGGTGTTCAGATGATCGATATTTTCATACCCAGATTTTACCATTATATTATATTTCAAAATCCTTTATTTGTCGGTTGATGGGCCTCGCAAACCTTTAAATCGATTTATCTCCGTTAATATGGCTCTAATCGCGAAAAGAGGGTTGTTGAGATGATCGATATTTTCATACCCAGATTTTACCATTATATTATATTTCAAAATCCTTTATTTGTCGGTTGATGAGCCTCGCAAACCTTTAAATCGATTTATCTCCGTTAATATGGCTCTAATCGCGAAAAGAGGGAAGTTGAGATGATCGATATTTTCATACCCAGATTTTCCCATTATATTATATTTCAAAATCCTTTATTTGTCGGCTGATGGGCCTCGCAAACCTTTAAATCGATTTATCTCCGTTAATATGGCTCTAATCGCGAAAAGAGGGGTGTTCAGATGATCGATATTTTCATACCCAGATTTTACCATTATATAATATTTCAAAATCCTTTATTTGTCGGCTGATGGTTCTAGTAAACCTTTAAATCGATTTATCTCCGTTAATATGGCTCTAATCGCGAAAAGAGGGGTGTTCAGATGATCGATATTTTCATACCCAGATTTTCCCAGTATATAATATTTCAAAATCCTTTATTTGTCGGCTGATGGGCCTAGCAAACCTTTAAACCGTATTATCTCCGTTAATACGGCTCTAATCGCGAAAAGAGTGGTGTTCAGATGATCGATATTTTCATATCCAGATTTTTCAAGTATCTAATATTTCAAAATCCTTAATTTGTCGGCTGGTGGGCCTAGCAAACATTTAAATCGATTTATCTCCGTTAATATGGCTCTAATCGCGAAAAGAGGGATGTTCAGATGATCGATATTTTCATACCCAGATTTTCCCATTATATTATATTTCAAAATCCTTTATTTGTCGGCTGATGGTTCTAGTAAACCTTTAAATCGATTTATCTCCGTTAATATGGCTCTAATCGCGAAAAGAGGGGTGTTCAGATGATCGATATTTTCATACCCAGATTTTACCATTATATTATATTTCAAAATCCTTTATTTGTCGGCTGATGGGCCTAGCAAACCTTTAAATCATATTATCTCCGTTAATATGGCTCTAATCGCGAAAAGAGGGGTGTTCAGATGATTGATATTTTCATACCCAGATTTTACCATTATATTATATTTCAAAATCCTTTATTTGTCGGCTGATGGGCCTAGCAAACCTTTAAATCATATTATCTCCGTTAATATGGCTCTAATCGCGAAAAGAGGGGTGTTCAGATGATCGATATTTTCATACCCAGATTTTACCATTATATTATATTTCAAAATCCTTTATTTGTCGGCTGATGGTTCTAGTAAACCTTTAAATCGATTTATCTCCGTTAATATGGCTCTAATCGCGAAAAGAGGGGTGTTCAGATGATCGATATTTTCATATCCAGGTTTTCCCATTATATTATATTTCAAAATCCTTTATTTGTCGGCTGATGGGCCTCGCAAACCTTTAAATCATATTATCTCCGTTAATATGGCTCTAATCGCGAAAAGAGGGGTGTTCAGATGTTCATTATTTTCATACCCAGATTTCCCAGTATATAATATTTCAAAATCCTTTATTTGTCGGCTGGTGGGCCTAGCAAACCTTTAAATCATATTATCTCCGTTAATATGGCTCTAATCGCGAAAAGAGGGGTGTTCAGATGATCGATATTTTCATACCCAGATTTTTCAAGTAGGGTAAATGTCGGCTTCGGCACCCATTGACTGTTTTCGGCAACCAAAATTTAAACGTTAATTTCACTATGTTTTCCCATCAACACACTTCCCTGAATGCATCCAAACGATTCTTTAGTCTTTCAGCTTCAATCTGATTGTATGTGTACGTCTGAGCAGTCCTGTTATGGCAGATTTTTATTCAAATGAAGCATACGTACTTAAAATGGGGTTGATTTCAAGTTGCCGATAATAGAACAGCTGGATAACACGCAGTTCTAATGGGAAGGTTGCCGAAGAAAACGAGGCTGCCGACAATAGTCACACTGACCTGAGAAGTTTGGAGCGTTGTAAAAACGCTTTCAAACAGTTTTGAAGAATTCTGTCGATTAAAACGGATAGAGAAGCAAGCAGCAGATGAATGTAAACCAACAGACACGTCATATATGTGCGTGACGCTGAGAAAATGCTAATAGAAGTGTGGACACTGCTTAGATTGACGAGAATACGTAAATTCCCCTATATAATATTTCAAAATCCTTTATTTGTCGGCTGATGGGCCTAGCAAACCTTTAAACCGTATTATCTCCGTTAATATGGCTCTAATCGCGAAAAGAGGGGTGTTCAGATGATCGATATTTTCATATCCAGGTTTTCCCATTATATTATATTTCAAAATCCTTTATTTGTCGGCTGGTGGGCCTAGCAAACCTTTAAATCGATTTATCTCCGTTAATATGGCTCTAATCGCGAAAAGAGGGATGTTCAGATGATCGATATTTTCATATCCAGATTTTCCCATTATATTATATTTCAAAATCCTTTATTTGTCGGCTGATGGGCCTAGCAAACCTTTAAATCGTATTATCTCCGTTAATACGGCTCTAATCGCGAAAAGAGTGGTGTTCAGATGATCGATATTTTCATATCCAGGTTTTCCCATTATATTATATTTCAAAATCCTTTATTTGTCAGCTGATGGGCCTCGCAAACCTTTAAATCGATTTATCTCCGTTAATATGGCTCTAATCGCGAAAAGAGGGGTGTTCAGATGATCGATATTTTCATACCCAGATTTTCCCATTATTTTATGTTTCAAAATCATTTATTTGTCGGCTGATGGGCCTAGCAAACCCTTAAATCGATTTATCTCCGTTAATATGGCTCAAATCGCGAAAAGAGGGGTGTTCAGATGATCGATATTTTCATACCCTGATTTTCCCAGTATATAATATTTCAAAATCCTTTATTTGTCGGCTGATGGGCCTAGCAATCCTTTAAATCGATTTATCTCCGTTAATATGGCTCTAATCGCGAAAAGAGGGGTGTTCAGATGATCGATATTTTCATACCCAGATTTTCCCATTATATTATATTTCAAAATCCTTTATTTGTCGGCTGATGGGCCTAGCAAACCTTTAAATCGATTTATCTCCGTTAATATGGCTCTAATCGCGAAAAGAGGGGTGTTCAGATGATCGATATTTTCATACCCAGATTTTCCCATTATTTTATGTTTCAAAATCATTTATTTGTCGGCTGATGGGCCTAGCAAACCCTTAAATCGATTTATCTCCGTTAATATGGCTCAAATCGCGAAAAGAGGGGTGTTCAGATGATCGATATTTTCATATCCAGATTTTCCCATTATATTATATTTCAAAATCCTTTATTTGTCGGCTGGTGGGCCTAGCAAACCTTTAAATCGATTTATCTCCGTTAATATGGCTCTAATCGCGAAAAGAGGGATGTTCAGATGATCGATATTTTCATATCCAGATTTTGCCCTTATTATATTATATTTCAAAATCCTTTATTTGTCGGCTGGTGGGCCTAGCAAACCTTTAAATCGATTTATCTCCGTTAATATGGCTCTAATCGCGAAAAGAGGGATGTTCAGATGATCGATATTTTCATATCCAGATTTTCCTATTATATTATATTTCAAAATCCTTTATTTGTCGGCTGATGGGCCTAGCAAACCTTTAAATCGTATTATCTCCGTTAATACGGCTCTAATCGCGAAAAGAGTGGTGTTCAGATGATCGATATTTTCATATCCAGGTTTTCCCATTATATTATATTTCAAAATCCTTGTCGGCTGATGGGCCTCGCAAACCTTTAAATCGATTTATCTCCGTTAATATGGCTCTAATCGCGAAAAGAGGGGTGTTCAGATGATCGATATTTTCATATCCAGATTTTCCCATTATATTATATTTCAAAATCCTTAATTTGTCGGCTGGTGGGCCTAGCAAACCTTTAAATCGATTTATCTCCGTTAATATGGCTCTAATCGCGAAAAGAGGGATGTTCAGATGATCGATATTTTCATATCCAGATTTTCCCATTATATTATATTTCAAAATCCTTTATTTGTCGGCTGATGGGCCTAGCAAACCTTTAAATCGTATTATCTCCGTTAATACGGCTCTAATCGCGAAAAGAGTGGTGTTCAGATGATCGATATTTTCATATCCAGGTTTTCCCATTATATTATATTTCAAAATCCTTTATTTGTCGGCTGATGGGCCTCGCAAACCTTTAAATCGATTTATCTCCGTTAATATGGCTCTAATCGCGAAAAGAGGGGTGTTCAGATGATCGATATTTTCATACCCAGATTTTCCCATTATTTTATGTTTCAAAATCATTTATTTGTCGGCTGATGGGCCTAGCAAACCCTTAAATCGATTTATCTCCGTTAATATGGCTCAAATCGCGAAAAGAGGGGTGTTCAGATGATCGATATTTTCATATCCAGATTTTCCCATTATATTATATTTCAAAATCCTTTATTTGTCGTCTGATGGGCCTAGCAAACCTTTAAATTGATTTATCTCCGTTAATACGGCTCTAATCGCGAAAAGAGTGGTGTTCAGATGATCGATATTTTCATATCCAGGTTTTCCCATTATATTATATTTCAAAATCCTTTATTTGTCGGCTGATGGGCCTAGCAAACCTTTAAATCGATTTATCTCCGTTAATATGGCTCTAATCGCGAAAAGAGGGATGTTCAGATGATCGATATTTTCATATCCAGATTTTCCCATTATATTATATTTCAAAATCCTTTATTTGTCGGCTGATGGGCCTAGCAAACCTTTAAATCGTATTATCTCCGTTAATACGGCTCTAATCGCGAAAAGAGTGGTGTTCAGATGATCGATATTTTCATATCCAGGTTTTCCCATTATATTATATTTCAAAATCCTTTATTTGTCGGCTGATGGGCCTCGCAAACCTTTAAATCGATTTATCTCCGTTAATATGGCTCTAATCGCGAAAAGAGGGGTGTTCAGATGATCGATATTTTCATACCCAGATTTTCCCATTATTTTATGTTTCAAAATCATTTATTTGTCGGCTGATGGGCCTAGCAAACCCTTAAATTGATTTATCTCCGTTAATATGGCTCTAATCGCGAAAAGAGGGGTGTTCAGATGATCGATATTTTCATACCCAGATTTTACCATTATATTATATTTCAAAATCCTTTATTTGTCGGCTGATGGGCCTAGCAAACCTTTAAATTGATTTATCTCCGTTAATATGGCTCTAATCGCGAAAAGAGGGGTGTTCAGATGATCGAAATTTTCATTCCCATGTTTGCCAGCACAAAATATTTCAAAATCCTTTATTTGTCGGCTGATGGGCCTAGCAAACCTTTAAATTGATTTATCTCCATTAATATGGCTCTACTCGCGAAAAGAGGGGTGTTCAGATGATCGATATTTTCATATCCAGATTTTCCCATTATATTATATTTCAAAATCCTTTATTTGTCGTCTGATGGGCCTAGCAAACCTTTAAATTGATTTATCTCCGTTAATATGGCTCTAATCGCGAAAAGAGGGGTGTTCAGATGATCGAAATTTTCATTCCCATGTTTGCCAGCACAAAATATTTCAAAATCCTTTATTTGTCGGCTGATGGGCCTAGCAAACCTTTAAATTGATTTATCTCCATTAATATGGCTCTACTCGCGAAAAGAGGGGTGTTCAGATGATCGATATTTTCATACCCAGATTTTCCCATTATTTTATATTTCAAAATCCTTTATTTGTCGGCTGATGGGCCTAGCAAACCTTTAAATCGATTTATCTCCATTAATATGGCTCTACTCGCGAAAAGAGGGGTGTTCAGATGATCGAAATTTTCATTCCCATGTTTGCCAGCATAAAATTTTTCAAAATTCTTTATTTGTCGGCAGGAGGACCTGGCAAACCTTTAAATTGATTTATCTCCGTTAATATGGCTCTAATCGCGAAAAGAGGGGTGTTCAGATGGTCGATATTTTCATACCCAGATTTCCCCATTATTTTAAGTTTCAAAATCCTTTATTTGTCGGCTGATGGGCCTAGCAAACCTTTAAATCGATTTATCTCCGTTAATATGGCTCTAATCGCGAAAAAAGGGATGTTCAGATGATCGATATTTTCATATCCAGATTTTTCAAGTATATAATATTTCAAAATCCTTTATTTGTCGGCTGGTGGGCCTAGCAAACCTTTAAATCGATATATTCAGATGATCGAAATTTTCATACCTACATTTCGCAGTATATAATGTTTCAAAATCCTTTATTTGTCGGCTGATGGGCCTAGCAAACTTTTAAATCGATTTATCTCCATTAATATGGCTCTACTCGCGAAAAGAGGGGTGTTCAGATGGTCGATATTTTCATACACAGATTTCCCCATTATTTTAAGTTTCAAAATCCTTTATTTGTCGGCTGATGGGCCTAGCAAACCTTTAAATCGATTTATCTCCGTTAATATGGCTCTAATCGCGAAAAGAGGGGTGTTCAGATGATCAAAATTTTCATACCTACATTTCGCAGTATATAATGTTTCAAAATTCTTTATTTGTCGGCTGATGGGCCTAGCAAACCTTTAAATCGATTTATCTCAGTTAATATGGCTCTTATCGCGAAAAGAGGGGTGTTCATAATTTTATTGTAGCATGAAATTCAAAGATTATTTCCCCTTAATTTTCAACGTTATTATTCAATGACCTCTAAACAGTAAAAATAATAATCATTCAAATTTCAATAAGATTTTTTCAATATATTTGATATGTTTATTAGTCCTTTTGAAAAGCTTATCGGGTTTTGTAGCCAAAAAAAGTTAAATGCATTTTCTCAGTGCATTATTTGTTGTGTTCAGCTCTATGCTCCTACCTATACATGCATGCATACATGAAAGGATTTGTCCTGTTTTGGTGTTCGCCTCGGTTCGCTCAAATCCACACTCCTGATCAGTGTGGTCAGTTCTATGAGTTTAACCGTAGATGTACGGATTGTTTAAAAACTGCGAAAGAAATTCTACGGTTTCTAAAAAACTTTGACTCACCCCCGCTCATAACTGTAAAAATGGCGGACTGTTTTTGAAAAAAAAGCCATTTAATTTAGCAATAATTAACGCGAGTTTATTTACGCGGTGATGAGAACGGCGCTGATCTATTGTTAGGGTTTTGCGATATGCATTGCTTTTGTGCACGGAGCATTGCGCTCCCGGGTGTAGTGATTTGGTGAGTACGTTCCAGTTGAAGATTATTGAAAAGTGTATTTGTGGTGATGCAAATTATGGTTAAGATGACGCATGGCTTCAAACATTGTGTGTATCCAAATAAAACATATTACATACTAAATACACACAGGGCATCGTCTGCTGACCATTGCCGCGGGTATATCGTGGGAGTCCCAGGTACCCGGTTCAGTCTTTAGTTGGCGGCGGTGGCTCTTCTTGACCTTCTACCCTCTGAGTAGTTAGTGTGAATAAGGGCGTCTATGTGATATTTTGCTGTACCTGTTGTGGACATCTAGTGCATCCAGTTCCCTTAACTTGTTGAGGACACCCTGTCTTGCCTCAAAAGTTACCCTTTTTGAAGTACTAGTCTTCACAACATGAAGGGCACTGGAGCATCAGAAATCTCCACCGAAATCTGCTGGAACCTCCTCCACCGAAAACGCGAGGAAACTCCGCCGAAACTCACTGGAACCTCCGTTGGCAGTGTAGTAATATAATTTGAGAACCACTATTAATTCATATCAATCCACACCAAACATAAAAATAAACAGTCATAGAGGCCAACCGCCTTAAAAATGCATAGCACACGAAATAGGAAATTAATCAATTGCAACCATATGTGTCAAAGGCAACATCATACACCGATAAGCGTTTCTTTTCCTTCTCTCCTTTCCACCCCGTGTGTGGCCGTACCGAAGAGCCCTCGATAGAGTGGCATCAAATTGCATAGCTCAATAATTCCAACAGTCCACCAAAATTCTGACGCAGCAGTCAAGAACCTTTTTGCCTGTCGGCACTCCAGTCGTCTCGCTCACCCATATGCAAACCATAGATTAAGAATCATTGTAAAACCATATATGTATAAAAGAATGACTTTTGTGAATAAACCAATCTTTTGACCGAGAGCCAACTTGGGTAGTCGCTTGGTCCGAACCGGAGGTTACTCCTCAGAGCCCTCCCTAGTTCGGATACCATCTAGACTGAAAAGAAAGCCTTCTCCATACAAAAGACACGGCGCCTCCCGTCACAGCAGTACCGAAAATCTCCACCGAAACTTCCCGTCCTGTCTGACTCCTAGGAACCTCCGCCGTTTCCACGCATTTCCGGACAAAGAGGTTCTGCACGATACCAGTGAAGAGTTTGGATGCTGCTGATGGAAGTTCAAGGGAATATCGAGTGGATGCTCCCAGCGGGAGTTGCAGAAAGATTCAACGGATTTTTCATGCCTTCTTAGAGGAGAAAGTTCTGCATGATTTCGGAGACGTTTCTAGATGCTGCCAAGAAAAGTTCTAGGAAATTTGTCCTTGGGGTTACCTTTGACTAAATACATTACATTGGGGCAACATTAAGTATGATGATGTTGACAAATAAATAAATTACAATTACATAAAGTATGGCCCAAAATGCAAATTTCGATAGCGTTTTCTTGCCTTCATGGCGGATAAGCTTCCACACGCTTTCGGATGGGAATTTCCACGGGGTTTTCTCGCGTTCTCAGAAACGGAGGTTCTACAGTTTCGTCGAATTCGGTGGTGATTTGTGGTGCTGCCAACGGTAGTGAACGGCATTTTCTCGTGACTTCGATGGAATAACTTCGCCAAGATTCTGGTGGAGATTGCCGGAGGTTTCACGGAATTTCGACGGAGTTGTCTCGCGCTCTCGGTGGAGCAGATTCTGCGCGATTTCTATGTTGGCAACGGGAGTTTTGTAAGGAGCTTCTGCACGACTTCGTTGGAGATTTTCGTTGCTGTTGGAGGAGGTCGTAGGGAGTTTCTCGTGAATTCTTTATTCCACCGACGAGTGTTGTTTGTTTATCTTCGCCTCAATGCATGTATAGGTGTCAACGAAAATACGCATGCATTGTTTTGACGTTCACATCCCACTGAATGGTTGATGCAAACGATAGAAAATTAAGTGTATTTGTTTTTAATTAAATGCATATTCAATGGACATTCTAAAAGTGAGGCACCTAAACAATTCAATTGGTATTTTTGGTTGTTAGTGAAAACTCGACAAAAAATGCTTTCATTCGAAATTTATGTATGGGCCCAATATAAGGTATTCTTAGGCCGCTGCCATAGTGAGAGCGAAGAGGCGCGCGAAGCGTGAAATCGAATTTAAGGAATAATATCAATAATAGGAATTCTTTTGTATCGAACGCTAAGCGCACCTCCTCGCTTATCGGCCTTAGACTATTTTATAATTTTCAAATATAAAAATGTTAGTTTTCGAATATCAATTATTTTCAGTGACACCCGAATGTTTACAATTACCAAAAGAAGGGACTTTTCGAACAAAGAAACTTCGCCAAAGATATCGAACGTCTAAAATTACAGTACAATTCCTGCTATATTCCCATTCTGAACCACCGTACAATGGTGAACCATAAGGCAGGTTGTTCTACCATCTAGAGGTGTGGCTGGATTTACCGGCAAAACGTAAAGCAACCAACAGAGGGTGTTAACACTGTTAATGAGTTTAGATTGTTTCATCAAAATAGGATACCATCGTCAAGCTGCTAAATGTTGATAGGCTTTTGGCAAATGAGCCATCTTTGTTCCTGTCTGGTGGCTGCTATAATCATTCGTATTCATTGTTGTTCTCCTAAAGGTTTTTGATGCTGCTGACAAAGCGTTGCTGATATTTGCCTTGTGAACGATACTGCAAAATAAATACTTCTGGAAACGACGGTCTCATTCGGGAGCTACTGCTGCTGCTGCTGGTTGAATGGAAAAGTTGATTGTCAACGGCATTCGTTCCAAGCTGTTGGGCAATTATGGGCTGGGAGAAATGGAACAAGTCAGTGGGTGTTTGACTTGTTATCATCTTGGCGTTTGGAGTTGGGTTGTTTACCTTTGAAAATTGTAATACATTTTCAACCTAATCATCTTAGTTCGACTAATGGAGAAGCAACATTGCTGGAAAAGCCTCATTTTAAATTGATGAGAGTAATCCGTACTCCCACTCACAGTAAATACGATTCTATACTTCCATTCTTCAGACGATTCCTTCAATTCCATTGAATGAGCCTGATATATTTAGTGAGTGCAACCCATTCTACTTTCTCGAAATGATTACTCCGATTAAAAACTGGGGTGAACCAATTAGAGATTTTGTGGAATCACATTTCTATGCTAAAACGGGTTGGGCTAGATATAGGAAAAGAAGGGATCTTACTGGTGTACAAAAGCGTATAAAAGCAGTAACAAAAGCAGGAAACAGTACATGGAAAAGTTTTTAATGACACAAAGTTCAGATATTGAAGTGAAACTCAGAGAAAATTCACTTTGACGCTACGAGAGACCAAGATGTCAAGTCAATGAACACATAAAAGTGTTATTGCAATAGTTTATCAAGTATGTGACGCAGTAATTTTGAGTTTTTAACTTAAATATCATTGAAGATAGTCCATTGGCATTTACAGAAAATCGAAATAAATATATATATTCGGATCTTAGGAACGGCCATGCTTCAAGGTTCTATGGTAGAGAAGTACAACTCTCCATATATATATAATGAAATCAAATATTTTAAAATTTCCTCGGTATGATATACAACACAAAGACACACAAAACTGATAGAGGCAAAAGATAAAGGAATTAAATTCTAACAATAGACATTTGCAGAAACACATAAGTCGAACACAATGCTGTGTTGAGGTTAAAAGTTAGCTTTTTTGGCCGATTCGTTTATTTGTTAGGCTCAAATGTCGTTACTTTAGTGCAGTTCCACTAATTTTAAGAAGATACATTTTGGAAACCTTCAAAAAGATTCTACAGTTTTGGCCAAGTCCATAGAAGTTCATGGATGTTTAGAGAACTTCTAATAAATTGTCAGAATCATCACCGAAGTTCCAAAAAAATCACGGAAAATTAGAAATCTTTCATGCAATTCCAGCGTAGTTTCAAGCACATCGTTAGGAGAATTCAAGGGTAGAGCAAAGTGCCAAACATTTTATGTTAGCTTGGAGAACTTGAGAGCAGCCCCATTAACTTTACGCAAATTATAGGAACTTTATAAAATTACAGATAAGTTTCATTGGAGAACTTATAGAAAGCTTTGGGGTCTTCAAGGAAGCTTCGAAATATTCAAAGCGATTTCGTTAATATAACAGAAAATGCAGAAACTTTCAAGAAATTCAAAGAGTTTCAGTGATATCTAGATAATTTACAAGCAGTCCAAACAATTTCAGTGAAATTCAGAGAAGGGTGAGTTGAAAATTTTAGAAAACAGGGATTCAATTAAGACCAGACAATTTAAGGAAAGTTTAAACATTTTTTTGACCCTTATGATAGTACTGAGTGCTCCAGAGAAGTTTTAAAGCTTTAAAGGCAATTTAGAAGTTTAGAGTTTAGAGTACTTAGAGGAAGATCAGATTACATAAGAGAAGTTACACTAATATCAAAAAAGTTGCAGAAACTTGCAAGAAGTTTCGAGGAATTATGAGAAAATTTCAGAGATGTTCGAGTTTGGAATGGAAACGTTCAGTGGAATATAAACGGTTTCCTTGGCCACCTAGGAGAATTGGAGCTCCTCTGCCAAAGCGAAGTCCCCTGGATAATCGCTCTACAAGAGGTAAACAAAATCACAACCGACCAACTCAATCGTTCACTGGGAGAGAGAAACGATTGGAGTTACAAGCGCTGCGGCAATTTCAGGCACTGGGTGCTTAGAAGCATTCCACTCCAAGTCCTTGACCTCCAAACTGACCTGCCATTCATCAGTGTTCATCTCAAGAACACCACAAACTTGGCTATCAGCTGCGCGTACCTGCCCTGTGAAGGATAGACAATTTGGATGGAGGCTTAAGTGCAGTTATTTCCAAGCTTCCGGAGCCGTGGATCATCGTTGGCGACTTCAATGGACACCATCCGGACTGGGGCAGCCCTCGCTCAGAACCCAGAGACGAACCTTTTTGAGAGAGAGGAACTGGTGGTGCTGAACGACGGCGCTCCCACCTATGTTAGCGGACGACACACCACCGCGATCGATATTGCCACTGACAACCGATCTATCGCGGACAGGGCACAGTGGAATATCAGTAACGACTTGCATGGTAGCGACCACTACCCGATCCGTATGCAGATTTCCGTAGGTGCAGTCCCCCCAACGGCTCGAAGACCCAGGTGGCTACGAGGAAGCCGACTGGGACGCTTGCAGGGAGACATCCAACGCTCTCTTTCAGCAAAGCGATCCGAACGATGTCACCAGCTTCACCGAAGTACTCTACGAAGCTGCAACATTATCCATTTCATGGACTGGTAGCGTACCCGGGCGAAAAGCTCTACGTTGGTGGAACGCGGATACCAAATGTGCGGTGAAAGCGCGACGCAAAGCATTACGCCGGCTTAGGCGCCTCAACTTAGATGATCCTGGTAGGGAGGAAGTGCTGAAGTGTTACCTAGAACGCCATCTCTCGTGCAGACAAGTGATCCGTGATGCATCTAGCTGGATGGGTTTCCTGGATACAATCGATGAATCCCAATCGTCAAGTGACCTGTGGAATCGCGTCAACGCTCTTAGTGGCAAGCGACGGTCTACTCCACCTACTATCCATGCTCATGACACCACGATCTCAGAACCGAAGAATATCGCCGAAGAATTAGGGAACTATTTCGCCGGTTTGTCTGCTGTCAGTGACTACGGCAGCGAATTCATCCAGCACGTCAACCCCTTCACAAGCAGCATTGGTGATTTGCTAATTCCTCCCGATGTTCCTTCCCTCCAGATCAACGAAGTTTTTACCTTCCGGGAACTTCAGTTTGCCCTCGGCAGCACTAGTGGTAAATCTGCCGGGCCGGACGAGATTAGATACCCGTTTTTAAAAAACCTCTCTCTCGACGGAAAAACGAAGCTACTGGCCCTCTTCAACGATCTATGGCTCACCGACTCGTACCCGAACCTCTGGAAACAAAGCTTGGTAGTGCCCATCCTAAAGAACAATGCGGTGCGTGAGGAAGCCTCCTTAGGCCGACTGCGCTCACTTGCTGCACTCAAGCAGTTCCTGGAGTCAAACGGCAAGGACACGGTTCCTCTACTTACTTTGCGGCTCTCGGTAAAGTACTTAAGGAAGCCCAGGACAAAGGTCACCACGCGGAGTTAGTTACCCTTGATATTTCAAAGGCGTTCAACAGGACGTGGACACCTGGCGTCATCAGGCAGCTCATTGGCTGGGGCCTGGAAGGTCACATCACACATTTTGTACGCAATTTCCTCCTTGATCGTACTTTCCAGGTGACTGTCGGGAACACTTGCTCGGATCCGTTTCTCGAGGAAACTGGAGTACCCCAGGGTTCCGTCATAGCGGTAATGCTATTCCTGCTGGCAATGAAATGGTTCAACCGACTGCCCAAGAACGTGCCCGTAATCGTTTATGCCGATGACATACTCATTGTCGTAACGGAATGAACAACTAAGCGGACCAGGAATTTAGCCCAAGCAGCAGGGGCATCATAGCCTAGTCAGTAAAGGCACGATATTACCAAGCCGGAGGCGGCGGGTTCGATTCCCGGTCCGGTCGAGGGAATCTTTCGGGTCGGAAATTTTCTCGACTTCCCTGGGTATAGAGTATCACTGTGCTTGCCACACAATATACAAATTCATACATTGGTATTGGCATCGAAAGCTCTCAATTAATAACTGTGGAAGTGCATTTATAGAACACTAAGTTGAGAGCACACAATAAGCTAATATGCGCTAAGCAATAATCTTGAAATTAAAATGAGAAGAATAAGAAGAAGAAGCAGTATCCGCCGTTAGCAGGTGGGCGTTTTCGGTTGGCTTCCAGCTCTCCGTGCCGAAGAGTGTACGGTGCCATATCTGCTACTCGGGCCATCTGATTCGGGGACCACCAATCACCATCCAAGATCATCCGATTCCGCTCAAGAAAACAGTGCGTGTTTGAGAGTAGTTCTGGATCGCACCCTAAGCTTCGATCAGCACTTCAGAATGGTGAGATCCGCCTTCGTGTCACCCTGGCTGTTATTGACAGTCGACTTTTCTACGGCCTCGAAATTACATGCTTAGCCATCGAGAAGCTCAACCGTATCCTCGCTCCGACATACAATACCTACGTACGCATCGTGTACGGCCTCTTCCCTTCCACGCCTGCAGACGCCGCATGTGTGGAAATCGGAATCCTCCCTTTCCGCTATCGATCTGCTGCAGCCATTGCCACGAAAGCTGCTGCTCTTGCCGCTAAGACATCCGGGAAATATAGGGTCCTTCTCCTCTATGAGGGGAACAGAGCCCTTCGCACTACAGCCAACCTTGACCTCCCCCCGGTGGCCAGGGTCCACTGGCGATCAAACGTTATCAAAATAGATAAGCGGATTAAAAGTGGATTCCAAGCCGGATATAACTCCGCAGCGTTGAGGTGTTCTGTTGCAGCGCTTCTCGGGTCGGTCTATCCGGGGCACGTTCATCGCTTTACAGACGGATCGCGGTCGCAGGCTGCAGTTGCAGCCTTGAAGTGGCAGGACCGAACACTGCAATAAGTCAAAGTATACCGGAGAAATGTTCCGTCTTTTCTGCGGAACCCGCAGCCATCCTAGATGCAACCATCACTCCGCCAGATCGACCGACCTTCGTGTTAACGGACTCACACTGCGTCATTCAGGCGCTGGACGCTGAAGCCTCGAGCAGATGTAAATAATATTATTTGGAAAAATCCTCGTCGTTCATCCACAAGGTTTTGCAAAGCACTGCGTTTTCAACATGCAAAATAAACAAGTGAGCTGTCCGTACCAGAAGAAACATATTTCAAAAGTTACAATCAACGAAAGAGAATTTTCCGCGCAGTTAACGATTTGTGTTTTACATTATTTATTGCATACTTGTACTGGAGGATATTTTATAACTTACATTTTCTCTATATTTAAAGGTTTGTTATGTGTTGAGTAACTCATCTGCCTGCAGATGTTATCTATGAGGAGCAACGCCGAAGGATGTGAACCAAATGGATGACTGGCGTCGTAAAGAAATTAAAGAAGATGCACTCATGGATTCGCTTCTTTGAATACTTCATTCATTTAGCCTATCGTGTGGAGTTTAAGAAGTGGTAAACTACCCTAGTAGCACACTTGTCACTTAACAGTTGTGGCTACTTGTCTTATTTCAGTCACAATCAAGTTGCAGCAACCTATTTTGATGGATGTGTGTTGCTTGCGTAGGTTGGTGAAAATAATATGTTAGAAAATGGAAAAAGGAGATTTAAACTCAGTTTAGAGCAAGATTAGGGCTATTGATTAACCTAGGAGTGGTGGATATAACATAAGAAAAGAAGAATTCAAAGCCTACCCTTTAGATACCGGCGGTATCTTGTTGCAGAATATCCTTGGTATTACATGCCTCCTTCCGTCCACAAGGTATGATTCATGTTTCTGAAATAATTTATTATGCCTTATTGCCAACTGGAGAACATTCCAAGGAGGAAGCCGAATCTAATAATAAATTCGTAAAATAGATTAGAAAAAAACCATACAACGAAAATATCAAGAGGTTACTACAGATTTACTGCATAGGCTCCTAATTAACAAGAATTCTTCTTATAACCAGGCTTAGAAAAAATCCACGTCAGGCTAAGACTTTGCTAATACTTGCCGTAAATCACTAGTTGATGAGTAAATTTTAGATTTCATTATTTGTCTGCCCTTTGTCGCTTGATACGTTTGTTGATGTAATAACAATAAGTCTAATTGTTCGCTTATCTACATTTCTGAAACAACTTTTTCAAAGATGTCTAATGAAAAAAAAAAATTGATTTATCCTCAATGCTCGCATTTTTCAATGTGTATGAACATTGATATTTTTTTGACGTAGGACTACGTTTTTGATTTCTATATGGGGGTACACTTTGTGAAAACCGAAAATGGAACATGTAACAAATTAAGAAAGATTTTGAACGTTAATAACTCAGCTGCCCCTGGTCCAATTTCAATTGTTTTATCACCAATCGATCAGAAATATAGCTACGCATCGATAACAATGCTTCCGAATGTTGATTTTCAACCAGAAACTATTGAAAATCTGGTAAATGTCCAGCATTGTCCAAAAGCGTCGAATTAACTAACAAATCCACCAATTACCTACATGCATATGCTGCTTCCCCAGCACAGTCGTCAGAGAGTAGTAAGTAGACGAAACAAGTCGAAGTGGCATTCGCCTCCGATCCTCGGGCGCGTGCGAATAGGGAGGATGGAATTGCGTAATATTTTGCACACTCATCGCCATACTCAGAACCACACGCTCCCAACGACCACACCACTGTGTGATGGTGTTCGGTCATCGAAATTAGTAGCAGCAGTAGCAGTGCTTTCGGCGTGTGGCGTTGAAAATTGTTCTCCAGTAACAATGAAAGGCTGCCTGCAAGCAGCGAGCTGCAGAGCCCACGTAAGCAACCATCAAAGGAGGAAGAAGCTGCACCGCTATGCTATGGATCGGAATCAGTAGCTCTTCGTGAGTCGCTGCGGGTCGGTCATATATGCCAAGCGTGTCACCCTCGCTCCAAACGACATACAGCTCGACAGCCTCATCTGTGTTGAACACTCAACCATCACGACAAAACGGTCCTTTTCAGGGCCACCAAAAATTTGTTAAAGAGTATTATTTGGACATTGGTTAAGGACATCAGTTCCCGCAAGCAGCTTGCTATCAAGGCGCAACCTGTCTATAGAAGGTGTGGAATTGTAGGCCTGAATATATTGGTGCAATTAGTTTTTCCTCGGCTTTCATTCCGCACGATTCGTTTCTTTCGTTTAATCAATCACCCTTGTAGTTACGTCGAAAAGATTGTTTCAATCGGCACTTACATATGAAATTTAATGTGGATTATAGAATTTTTTGTATGTTACCAAAATTTATGAATGGTTTGCCACTAAATTTTGAGATAATTTATTGATTATTGAATTATCACACTGTATCCCATGAAAAAGCAGCCTGTTTGTGAGTTTTTGCCTGTTTTCAAGTACGGAGTTATCATAAAAAAAAACAAATCGCCAGCTGGTATTTCCCGGCGACTTTACAAATAAATAAAATCAACCAAAATCATCATGCAGAACTAGCTAGGATTTGTTTTATTTCATATTTCACAAAATTGCCCGCAAAGTTTAAATTTTTCCCCCAACCAACACATACATCGGGGCTAGATAGATCTCCACAGGATCTATAGAATCCACGCAATTTCAAAAAACCAAAATGCACAGCATTACGAAAAGAGGTCAGGTTTCGACCAATAGCAGATAGATTTTAATTCTAAACAAGCCAAACGATTGGAAATTTATCTACCAATCTGCTAAAATGAACACTTAGTTAATTTTCAATAGGTCACTGTTGAAAAACACCAAATGTCCAACTGTTGCAACGGTAATCAAAATTATCACCGAATGTCTGAAAACAGCACATTCCCTCACACAGACTTAAAAATCGAATTCGATGCGGTCCCACTGAACGATGCTCATTCAATCACCGTAAGTGGTGGTGTCTAGTCCAGCAGCAGCAGTAGTAGCAGCAGCAGCAGGAGTGCTTTCAACAACAACAACAACAACGAAAGGCTGCCTGCAAGTAGCGAGCTGCAGAGCTCATATGAGCAACCATAGAGAAGGCAGAAGAAGTCCCACCGCTAGGCTAGGATCGGAATCAGTAGCTCGTCGTGCTCAGCTCAGCATTACTCAACCATCACTACAAAACGGTCCTTTTCAGGACCACCATAAATTTGTTAAGAGTATTATTTGGACATTTGTCAAGGTCATCAGTTCCCGCAAGCAGTTGCCGCATAGAATGCATACTTTGGTTCGACCCGATTGGTCGATCAGTACATAATTACCGATCCAAGCTTCTCCCACTCATTAGAAATAGATCGTAGTACTAGATTTAGAGAACTTAGCGATAGAAAATATATTTTGAATAAAGACAGATTATATCAAACCACCAAAGAGAAAAGTTGTTTTAAACTCCATCGGCAATGAAGGAAGCCGTTGGCGGACTTGAAATATTATTAA
The DNA here is from genome assembly GCF_037179485.1 of Ochlerotatus camptorhynchus. NCBI lineage: Eukaryota > Metazoa > Arthropoda > Insecta > Diptera > Culicidae > Ochlerotatus > Ochlerotatus camptorhynchus. The sequence continues at coordinate 319,497 of NW_027040493.1, read as the reverse complement.
ATGAAAAATTGGAAAATATGACTAGTTCATTTTCGAGAATTATTGCGGACAAAAATTTAGTTGCAATGAATAATAGCAGTGGATCTGGGCCGATTCCCTCTGAAGCGGGTCAAATCCCCGATGGTAATAGTAATAGTCATGACGAAGAGAATTCTACTAATGATAAAGTTAAATGTAGTTTCGCTGATGCTTTGAAAAACGGACAAGGGGACAGTAAAAGTAAGGATATCAGTAAAAATAAAGTTGAAAATGATAAAAGTAAGTTTGAAAGTAAAAAACTGAACAACCGTAAGGCTCGCCCGGTCATTGTGATTAAACCTAAAGAGTCCAAACAAGACTGCGAGGAAACTCGCAAGTTTTTGAAAACAAACCTGGATCCAAAAACACACAAAATCAGTAACTTTAGAAACGGGAAAGATGGCTCCATTATTGTTGACTGTGCAACAGGATACAATGTAAATGAGGTGAAAAAGGGCATTGAAAGCAATTTGGGTGAAAACTACAACGCTGTTGTTCCCACATCGGTGCCAATGTTAAAAGTGGTGGGCATGAGCGATCAGTATTCCTCCGATGTCTTCATTGACTTCTTAAAAAGTCAAAATGAAGACATCGCAATTAATGATGTAAAAGTAGTTAACATGTTTGAAAATCCACGCTTCACTTACAACAAGTTTAGTGTTGTGATTGAAGTCGATATCGAGACGTATAAATGTTTGTTATGTGCGAAAAAAGTAAATGTAGGGTTTGATCGGTGCTCGATAGTTCCCGCGATTAATGTTTTGCGATGCTTCAGATGTGGAGAATTTGGGCACAAAAGCACGGATTGCAAAAATTGCGAACGATGCTCTAGATGCAGCAAACAACATAGCACCTCTAAGTGTACGTCAACTGTATTGAAATGCGTTAATTGTTTAAAAACTAATAAGGAGCGTAAATTAAATCTGGACGTCAACCACGCAGCATTTAGTTCTAATTGTTTTGTGTATAAAAAACTATATGATCAGAAAAAAAGCAGCTTACATTTCAATAAATAGCAACCAAGTTCCAGTAGTAATGTGAGTAAATTAGAGATTTTATATTTGAATATTGCGGTGTTATCTACAAACTACGTAACATTACGTCAGATTGTAGAAGAAAATCGTCCACTTTTGGTTTTGTTAGCAGAAACACATATTGTAGAAATTGAATCTTTTGATCAGTATAGCATTCCGGGATATAAAGCTGCTGCTTGTTTGTCACATTCGAGGCACACTGGCGGTGTTGCTATTTATGTCAAAGAATCAGTTCAATTCAATATTCGCCAAAACGAAGTTATTGATGGCAATTGGTTCTTAGGCATTACAGTTGAACGTGGCATGAAGATGGGTAATTATGGTGTTTTGTATCATTCTCCCAGTTCAAGTAATCAGCGTTTTATTGAAATTTTAGAGAACTGGTTCGAGACATTTTTAGATTCTAGTAAATTAAATATACTTGCGGGTGATTTTAACATTAATTGGCATGATACTAGCAATTCGAACCATCTGAAGCAATTAGCTTATTTCTTTAATTTAAAACAATTAGTAAGTGAATGTACGCGTATTTCCCGGCACAGTAGAACTTTGATTGACCATGTTTATTCTAATTTTGATTCTGTCAGTTCAGTTACTCAAGCTGATTTGAAAATAACCGATCATGAAACTTTAGTAATTAATTTCTTGTTAACGATAACGATAATTTTGTAAAATTGAAGTGCTGGAGGAAATATTCGAAGCAAGCTGTTTCGAATCTTGTTGAGAGAAGCGTGGATTTTCCATTAGTTACCGGAACTTTAGATGAAGATGCAGCTGTTCTTACTAACGTTTTGAAAACTTGTACCAATAAATTAGTTGAACAAAAGTTTGTTTCTTTGAAAAACTCGAACAGCTGGTACAATTTGGATCTTTTGCGTCTTAAACGTAAGAGGGACAAATGGTACAAAAAGTTTTGTAGAACTAATAGTGATAATCATTGGAATAGGTACACGGTCGTGCGTAATAAATATTCACAATCGATTAAGAAAACTCGATGTGAATATATTCAGAGGAAAATTGATCAGCATCAAAACAACAGCAAAGAGTTATGGAAAATTTTGAAATCTTTGATGAAACCTAGTAATTGTAAATCGCGGACCATAACTTTTGATGGCATATTAGAACAGTCAGAACAAGTAATTGCTTCTAAGTTTAATGACTATTTCGTCGAGAGCGTTTCACTGATCAATCAATCTATTGAACTGATCAATGAACCGGACGAAATAAAACAGCCGATTAATAGTAATTGTAGATTTAATGGTTTTCACCCAATTACATTAGATGAACTTAAAAATATTTGCTTTTCATTAGGAAAAACGGCTGGAGTAGATAATGTTAATGCTAGAGTTATTCAAGATTGCTTTCATGTCATTCGACACACTCTGCGGGACCTTATTAATCAATCATTGCAATCTGGGCACGTGCCGCATATTTGGAAAGAATCTTTAGTCGTTCCTATACAAAAAGTTGCTGGGACGATTAAAGCCGAAGAGTTTCGTCCCATCAACATGTTGCACACATTAGAGAAAATTTTGGAACTTGTTGTAAAAGGCCAGCTGTTAGAATATTTAAATAGTAATTGTTTGTTGATACCGGAACAATCGGGATACCGGGAAGGCCATTCTTGTGAAACCGCGTTAAACTTAGTGTTAGCTAAATGGAAAGACAATTTGGAGCATAAAGATACGATTGTTGCTGTGTTTTTGGATCTAAAACGCGCTTTTGAGACAATTGCTAGGCCCTTATTGTTGAGAACAATCAAGCGCTTTGGAATTTCGGGTTCTGCATACAAATGGTTTGAAAGCTATTTATCTGACAGAACACAAAGGACTGTTTTTAATGATTTTGTATCTTGTCCCGTTGACAATGACCTTGGAGTGCCTCAGGGAAGTGTATTAGGGCCCCTTTTATTTATTATGTATATTAATGACATGCGACGAGTTTTACGGTTTTGTGATATTAATCTTTTTGCTGACGATACTGTGTTATTCATTGCAGCTAAAGATTTAGAAGAAGCCGTTTCACGCTTGAATGAAGATTTGCGTTCTCTAAGTAGATGGTTGAAGTATAAACAATTGAAATTGAATATAAGTAAAACTAAATTCATGGTAATTTCGCGGAATCGTGTAGATGATGATGTCTCTGTTGTTATTGATGATGAGACACTTGATCGCGTTCAGGAAATTAAATATCTTGGCGTGATTATTGATGACAAACTCAAGTTCAATTCTTATATTGACAATGTCATCAAGAAAATTGCCAAGAAGTATGGAATCCTATGTCGCTTGAAAAACGATTTAACTATTGGTAGTAAAATACAGTTATACAAATCAATCATCTCCCCTCATCTAGACTTTTGCCCTTCCATTTTATTTTTGGCAAATGAAACACAAATATCGAGATTACAGCGTTTGCAGAATAAAGTAATGCGTTTGATTTTAAGATGTAATAGATTCACTTCCTCAACTTTTATGCTGGACGCTTTGCAATGGCTGTCAGTGAAGCAAAGAATTGTGTTTTTGACTATGGTGTTCATTTTTAAAGTAGTTAATGGTTTGCTGCCTCGATATTTGTGTGATCGGATTGAAAGAGGAAGTGATTTTCATAGATATAACACTAGAAACGCGGATGAAGTAAGAACACCACATCTTTTGAATAATGCTTCACAAAATTCATTATTTTTCAAAGGTATAAATGTTTTCAATTCGATGCCTAGACACATCAAGCGTGCAACTACACTTACAGAATTCAAGAGACGCTGCATTTCACATGTAAAAGCTGTTTATTGAGCAGTTAAATTTTTATGAATGGATAAATCATGTATCTGGACGAAGTTATCTCTAACGGATTATTTTGTATGGAGACTGTCATATAGACATTTTAGTAATTGGTGTAGCATATACAAAAAACTACATTGTTTGCCTCGATGGTGATGATGGATTTTTAGTTTTTTGATTTTGTAGTAGTAATAGTAAAAATAGCTTTGAGTAGTCTACGATGGTTTGAGCCTCGCGCGCGGAATACAGGTATAAATGACTAATACGTGGAAATTGTGGCAAAAGCCTTGAATTAGTAAAGGGTTGGCTGGAAGTCGTTTCCTTGGATATAGTCCTGGCACTGCGGAAGCTTAAACGTCTAAATCCCAGGTCACGTGTAAATGGAAGTATTGTCGAGGACTATACTTGGACTTTTGATAACTAGTTACACCTTTGAATGTTTTTGGTTGATGCCTATAGCATATTTAACAGGACATTTATATCTGTAATTGTAACCAGCTCGATTTTGTTTGCAAACCTGGTTAAAATGTTTATATTTAATTATCTTAAAGATAACTCGTCCAGCTCAAACCTTTGTAGGGGTAAGAGGTGGGACCATCATCATCATCATCATCACTTTAAAAATCTCCCAAACTAAAACCAGCTCCCTCTTGTACTGTAATCATGGATGGCACAAGGGTTGAGTGGTCCACCGAAGTAACCTATCTCGGGATGTTGTTTGACGAAAAGCTCCTATTCCGCTCGCATGTGGAGAAAACCGTAATCAAGTGTTCCGCCTTGGTTAGATGTCTGTATCCTCTGATTTGCCGTAGATCCCGCCTCTCAAGGGTGAACAAACTGGCTGTCTACAAACAAATCATAGCACTTGTGATCTTCTACGCAGCTCCGGTGTGGGAATCATGTGCTCAGACTCACAGGAACTAAATCCAGGTAGCTCAGAACAGAGTGCTTAGGATGATCCTTGATCGTCCCTTTGACACAAGAATTTCAGACCTCCACCAAGAGGCGAACATTCGAAAATTAGATTTCAAAATTGATGAGATTAAGACTAGGTTTATGCAGAAATGCAATATATCAGAACATGCTTTGATAAGCAATGTGTACATAGTAGGTTAGGTGTATATAGTAGTTACAGGTTAATTGTAGTTGTAAATAGTAGTTATAAGTAGTCTCCTTTTTCAAATTCAAAACAAACCAATCCCACCAAGGTGGTCATACTCTTATAACAGGCCTGATAGGACTAGGAACTGTAAATAATAAGTAAAATCTCAAATGTACTAAAGTTGAAAAGACGCATCTGTGTCACTTGATAATCCATACATGTAAACCAAACAAATACAAGAAATAAAGATCATTTAAATGTCAAAAAAAAACATTTGTTCCGTCCACTAGCGGTCCTACGTCAAGCTTCCATTCGTGCCCCTAGGCACAGACCCTTCTACTTGTTTAAGAAAAATGTAAAAAGTTTAGTTGTCACTTCAAGATGGGTTAATTCGGCCTTTTCGATATCACATTTGAGATCAGCAACTCCAAATTCAGTAAGCAAATATAGTTTTATAACAAAATTAATTGAAACCACTGTGCATTGGTACAGTGCCAACATGAACGCCTACAATTGATAAATCGTGCTAGTGGAAGATATTAACTTTTTTTTATCCCTTGACTTATCCGAGCGAGAGCTTTGAACTCGTGACTTTGGCGTGAGAGGTATGGATGCTAACTACTACGCCAGGGTTGCCCCTGATATTAGCTTGTTTATTGTGGGTTTTCAGATCCCACATAATATTCCATTCCTCTGTACAAAATTTCAATCTAAAGGGTTATACGGTCAAAATTTGGTCAATATCAACTTGACGTATTTCTTTCAATTTCGCATTTAAAAAACCTGAACACCCCTCATTTTGAAGGTGTGTGTGTGTAGAATGTTGCTCCTATTTTGATTTTGGAATTCACTCTTCAGTTGTCAAAACCCTAGTAGCACGCTTGTCACAAATCAAATGTAGAAACTTATATACGACTAATTTCAGTCATAAACAAGTTGCTGTAACTAACTGTGATTAAACTGTGCTATTCGGGAATGCCGTCCAAGCAAGAAGAGCAGCGTATCAAAATTTTGCTCGCGCATCGCGAAAATCTGAGCTACTCGCACGCAAAGTTGGCAAAATCGCTAAAAGTTGCCAAATCAACCGTTACAAATGCAATTAAAGTGTTTGGGGAACGTTTTTCAACAGCCAGGAAGTCTGGATCGGGGGGAAATCGAAAACCGGAAGCCGCTAAGACGACAAAGAGAGTTGCCGGTAGTTTCAAGCGAAACCCTAACCTCTCTCTCCGAGATGCCGCAAATAAGCTGGGTGTATCGTCTACAACCGTGCATCGAGCCAAAAAACGAGCCGGACTATCGACTTACAAGAAGGTAGTGACTCCAAATCGCGATGATAAACAAAATACGACGGCCAAAGCGCGATCCCGGAGGCTGTACACGACGATGCTGACGAAGTTTGACTGCGTGGTAATGGACGACGAAACCTACGTCAAAGCCGACTACAAGCAGCTTCCGGGACAGGAGTTTTATACGGCAAAAGGAAGGGGAAAGGTAGCAGATGTTTTCAAGCACATGAAACTGTCAAAGTTCGCAAAGAAATATCTGGTTTGGCAAGCCATCTGTACCTGTGGCTTGAAAAGCAGCATTTTCATAGCTTCCGGGACTGTCAACCAAGAAATTTACGTGAAAGAGTGTTTGAATAAACGTCTGCTGCCTTTCCTGAAGAAACACGGTTGTTCCGTACTGTTTTGGTCGGATTTGGCATCTTGCCATTACGGTAAAAAGGCCATGGAGTGGTACGCCGCCAACAACGTGCAGGTGGTTCCCAAGGACAAGAACCCTCCCAACACGCAAGAGCTCCGCCCAATTGAGAAATACTGGGCTATTGTCAAGCGGAACCTAAAGAAGACCAAAAAAACTGCTAAGGGCGAGCAGCAGTTCAAGGCAAACTGGCTTTCTGCGGCGAAGAAGGTGGACAAGGTGGCTGTACAAAATCTGATGGCAGGGGTCAAGCTTAAGGCCCGGCAATTCGGATTTGGAAAGCGGAAGCCTAACTGAATATTTTTCCTGAATTTTATACTAATTGAACTTGAAAAAGAAATTTAATTTGATTTTTTAAATAAACGATTTCACCGATTTACACGCGTTTTCCCTTGACCAAATTTTGACCGTATCACCCTTTATAGCCAGCTTTGCTCAAAAGCGTAAATCATGCACCCAAAACTGCAATATTTCAATAAACCGCACCCTTTCAACAGATGTACAATATCTTCATGAACCATGTGGCACCTGTAGACATTTATCTGAAATGTTAACTTTTCCACTTAGCTCTTTATGGACGGTCCTCTTGAACGTGATGCTAAACAAAATCAACCCACTCTTTTGAGATGCAAATAATGTCCCGAGCAAAACTAGTTGATCTCTCTGCTAAAACGACCCCTAAGGCCGTTGTCGTATATTCCCTAGAGAAGGTGATAGTCATCATTTCGTGATTCCCTTCGTCGAGTAGTCGTTGGTTGGAAAGGTGCCAACTTGCAAACGATATGGTGCGGTAGGTTTCGCTGCCTAGAAGGACTCTGTCAGCAAGTAATAACATTATTCATCGTGCAACCTGCTGCTGTGACACACTAACTTTCATCGGTTACCGAGAACCAGCGACGTCGACCGAAAGTGATATTTTACTTCTGGGCAGGAAGTTAACTTTTTCAACAATTGTCGCTCTCGATGAAGATTGCGGATTACGTGACCGGAAAGCTCATTCACTGTTTAGCAGACACGGGAAACGACATAAATGTTAACTATTATCGAGACATTGGTGGTTTTATGAGTTCAGTTGATTTCTTTTTTTACCATACTAATACTTTTTTCATCAAAATATTAGAAATATGCAGCTGAAAAAGTAATTAATGTTCCATTTATACACACCAATCGAAGCATATCAAATTTGATTAACCCGTCATCCAAGCCGAACGAACGAAAAATATCGTTTCGTTGAACAAAAAAAAAACTGTTGTAGTAATAATCCCCCTGGGACACAATGGAACAGCTCGCTAGAATAATGGAGCTGATATATCCCTTTGAGCTACGTTGAAAAATTTGCAATATAAATGTATCAAGTTACGATGTATCTGACGAATCAAATAGTCCAACTATGAGATGGCTCCCAATCAATCAAACAGTTCCAGTTGCTGTCTGAAATGAAAATACTCCTGTCACTCTTACCTTTTGCATAAAAAACAGCACATGGCAATGAAGGGACGAAAAATGTTTTTACTTTTCCAAAAAATTCCCTATGGCAAAATGTTGTGTATGGGGAGTGATGATGATTGAGGTTGAGATTTTTGCTAATTTATTTTGAAAATGCTTTTCAGACAAACAAACAAATTCTAACACGAAACAAGCTTGGACAAAAAAATACGTCAATGTAAAAAAAAACATTATTAATCCACCTACTGGTGAAAATTGCCTTTCTCGTATGTATTCGAATTACTTGGACTACACAAGCGGAGTATTCAATTTGTTAAATATTCGAATAAAGAAACATTCCCTTCTCTATGAAATATTGGAAGAAGGGTATTCTCCCTTCGTTATTAAATATTTGAAGATTGATTTATTTTCACAACTCACAAAAATTACAATAAACAGCATTGAAAAAAAAAAACCAGGACTGTAGACGAGCTTTTAGTTCCGATTATGCAAAATATTCGGTATGCCAAATGTCCATTATGCCACACGTCCCTATGTCAAATGTAACAGACCCGTTTTATCCATTCAAAAAGCATATCCATCTCCATCGATCTTCTGAAGTACAATCAATCATCCCCGTACCTGTCGTGCGACCAGTTTCCATTGGCGTAGCTAGACAATTTATCTGGAGGGGGCCTAGATAATTCTGGAGGGGGCCTAGATAATTCTGGAGGGAGCCTAGATAATTCTGGAGGGGGCCTGGCACCCCATTAGCTACGCGAATGCCAGTTTCACCAAAATATTAGGAAGGGAAAACGTTCAAACAAAACAACCAATTAGCCAGCACCAGCAAAATTTTTTCTAAAGTCAACATAAATCAACCCCTTTGGTTCATGAGTTAATGGGTCGATAGGTAGGATCCAGGTGTGTGGGAGCTGCCTTCCTGGTGTCGGTAGCATTGGTACTCATCACGGGAAACAAGATCGACGGAAAACAAGGAAAAACAAAACTTGTTTTATCGGACGCTGTATCCAATTTTAGATTTAAGGGGAGGTTTACTTGGATTTGTTCAAAAAAAAGATTTTTTTGCATAAAATGAAAGCTACAAGTGTGTAGAATATGTGGCCAAAAGGATTTTACGATCCAAAACATATTTAGCGAGTTATGGCGCTTTGAGTGAACCTTTGTCATGCGCGCTGAAGGACGCTACAAAAACTTTAAACGCGTTTTTCTCGAAACCATATTTTTTATAACAACTTAGAGCATAGGGCTTGAACAAATGATCCGATTTACAATCGGAAAATTGCGCTTTGAAGGATACTATTTTTTGTATTTTTTGTTATACCTAAAATGAAAAAAAATTGTTAGTTACTATTTTTTAAGCAAGGTCAAAGTGAGAAAAAAAGGGGTAAAAAAAGCACTAAATTTTCAAATGTCCATAATTTGGTCAATTTTTGTCGGATTTCGTTCTAGTTAGGTATAAGCCATAGGGAATATTATCAACTTTAACCACAATAAAAAAATTTCATTTCAGTTCACCACCAGAGGGTGTGCACTCGAAGTTCTGCAGCAAAACCTGACTGACACTCCCCCACGCGAGCCGCCATTTTGAGCCGCCATTTTGAGCCGCCATTTTGTTTTTTTACCTTCAAAAAATTTCCAAGTATTCAGAAATAGTGGACAAATATAATTATCGAAACCGGAAGTTCGTATGTCTTTTCATTCTCCTGAAAAAAAATTCCAAAGTTCAACTGTTTTTTAGCAAAATCCAAGTAAACCTCCCCTTAAAACGTTTTTAGTTAAAATCAGAGATAGTTTTAAGCAAACCAATTTTTATGAGCTTCTTAAACACACATCCTTCGAATTTCAAACAACCATAACAATAGAGAAGAATCAATCAGTTGTGCAATCATTAAACATAAAGAATAAATATCTCATTTTAATAATTATTTCTCTGAAAACCGTTTCAATATATTACATGTCAAATGAAAGTTTACTTTGAATGTGTAGTTGTATCAAAACAAATTTGGGCTCCACAAATTAGAAAAGTCCAAAAACATCATTAACTATGTCAATGGCACAAATAAGAGATACATTCGAACATGATATTGTACTGCCAGTTTGGCTCTATGCTGACGAATATGAGGTCAACGATTCGCAGAGTTTCCATATGTGGTAATTCACACTCCATCCCTACAATTCCCAATCAATATCGATCAAAGCTTTGCAATATATTTGATGCGGCTATGTTGAAGAAAACTGATGTTAAGCAAATTGATGTTAATCAACTCATGTAATCTGTACCATCTGTGCTCCTGCTAGATGGATAGTTATAATATTTATTATGGTTGCTGCAGGGTGCAAACCTAGAAATTCACTCTTTGTTGTTATTATCTGGTGGGTTCAATAATTGTTGATTTTGCCACCGTCCAATGAAGTTGTTGATTAATTGCATAAAGACTTAGTTTGTCAGAGGCAGATAAGTGGAATATGGATATTCCATTTTAAATGAGTTACGTTATTTCCACGTGATTAAATACAAATGTGCAGATGCCAAACACGATCTGTACAGTAAAGGGATATGTAAATATGGATTGTCGGTAATATGAAACCATTGTATTTATCAGAAACATTACTTCACCGTAAAAGATGTAAATACAAGAAAAACGTTTATCATTTGCGTTGAAGCGCATGCCTGATATAACAGTAGCATACAACAGCAAAGATAAGAAAAGTGTGAAACGATATTGATCAAAGCCATCTCATGTGAAATGCGTACATATACACATTAATTTACATTACTAATAGGTAAATACTGTACTGGCTTGGATCAAAACCCATCATTCGACATCTCAAATCACACGAGAATTCAACAACAAGTTCATTGGTGCCCATGACTACAGCCGGCCATGTTCCGAGTACCCCTGAGGATGTAACCAGTTTCCTGGCTAAGGCAAAACCCATCATACGACACATTAACTTACAGTAGAATTCAAAGCTAGCCATATGCTCCATCTCCGAGTGAAGTGGGAACACCAAAACAAATATGGTTGCAACAAAAAACGTTTGACAGGCATTTGTTGATGTTTCATTGAAGAAGAAATTGGTGAAAAGTTTTTCTCGATTGATCGACGCATTCCGAAATTACGGATCATGGAACTTGAGAAAAGAAAACTAATTGTGCACAAACATCTAGAGAACCCTTCCCAAAGTCAACGGTGAGTCTTGTAATCAAACGTTACAAGGATACTCTGAGTGTGGATAGAGCACTGCGCATCTATCATAAAAGTGGCACTAGGGACAAAGAGCTGAGGAGCAAGGTGTTGAGGTACGTGAAAAACAACCCAGGTGTCTCCATACGTGATTTGGCAAAGAAATACGATTCCAACTTTTCTACCGTGCGTAACATCCTTTCAAGAGAAGGATATAAGTCTTTTTGTGCCAGTAAACATCCGAATCGCTCCCTGATACAAAATTTAGTGGCCAAAAAGCGAGCACGATTACTATACGAACGAGTTTTGACGAAATTTGATGGCTGTATTTTAATGGATGACGAAACATATGTCAAAATGGATAATAAGCAAATCCCCGGACGAAAATTTTACCTGGCAACTGGTCGTGGGGATGTCCCTTCCAGGTAAACATTTTGTTTTTGCTGATAAGTTTGTTCGGAAACTAATGATTTGGCAAGGAATCTGCAGTTGTGGCCTTAAGACCAAGGTTTTAATCACATCTCACAAAATGACGTCGAAGGTTTACATTAACCCTCCGTTACTCGCGCTGTTGTACTTTGTACAACACACATGAGTTTTCCATTTCCATTTTGTTGCTAAGTTACCAATCGATCTGAAACCAACGAGTATTCCTCAAAAACTTGTTTTTAACCAAACAAGCTAAACTTGTATCACAGTTAACCCCCAAAAAATGCGGATAATAGAGAAAATGTGAATGGAAACTGCGTAAACGGTGTCCGTACTACGTGGGATTTGACTTAATTGGTTACAACATGGAAAATCTCGAGATCCTGAGCAGATAGAAAATTACTGTCTTCGGCAAAGTTGTCCTAGAGATTATAACTTTTGCGCTGGTAGATAGTTATTCAGAATTTTCTCACTACGTAGCGCTAGAATACATGTGAAATTCTCGTATGTGATATATATCGAGATCCTGACCAGATAGAAAGTTACTGTCTTTCACAAAGTTTTTCAGGAGGTCAAAGCTTACTGCTTGGTGCTCAATAGTTCAGAATTTGCTCACGATGCGACGCTAGTATACATGTGAAATTCTCATATAAAATATCTCGAGTTCCCAACCAGATAGAAAGGTATTGTCTTCGGCATAGTTGTTCAGGAGGTCAAAGATTTTTCGCAGGTGGACAATAGTTCAGAGTTTTCTCACTTTTCGGCGCTACTATACATGTGAAACTCTTGCATATAAAATATCTCTAGATCCTGACCAGATAGCAAGTAAATGTATTCGACAAAGTTTTTCAGGAAGTCAAGATATTCTTGTTGGGTGACAATAGTTCAGAATTTTCTCACTATGCGGCGCTGAAATACGTGCCTTTCTCGCATATTCAATAGCTCAAGATCTTGATCAGCTAGAAAGTTACTGTCTTCGGCAAAGTTGTTAAAGGGGTCAAGACTTTTTGGCTGGTAAGCATTATTTAAGAATTGTCTCACCACGTGGCGTTAGTATACATGTACACTTCTCGCATAAGCTATATCTCGAGATCCAAATAGAAAGTTACTGTCTTCGGCAAAGTGGTTCAGGAGGTCAAGGTCTTTTGGTTGGTGAACAATAGTTCAGAATTTTCTCACTGCGCTGCGCTAGTATACCCGTGCAATCCTCATATATGCTACAGCTCTAGATCCCGAACAGCTAGAAAATTAAAAAAAATAAAATAGAAAATTACTGTCTTCGGCTAAGTTGTTTAGATTATCAAAGCATTTTTGCTGGTGAATAGAAATAGTTCAGAATATTTTCGGTGTACATGTAAAATATTTGTATATGCTATAGCTTAAAGTCAGAGAGTAGCTGTCATCGTCAAAGTTGTACATGCGGCAAAGTTCTTCCGGATGGTGAACATGCAAATTTAAATTTCAAATTTTTTTTTCCAGTCAATTCTGAGAAAATCAGTCATGATTCTTAAGAGTAAATTTCGGAAAATAGTGTAACTTTGGGTCTTTTTTAGGGGGTTTCCTTAAACTTATGATCGGGAGTGAACGGTTTAATAAATTTTTCCATTCAACCGAGCAAAAGTGCTTCACTCTCTGAGTTAGTCTCGTTGTCCGTGCACACGTAAATACTGGGATTTTTTTATTCTAGACCCCTCGATAAGACATTTTGAAACTAGGCTAAAATGAAAGGGAGATTCTAAACATTAATTTGGTGGAAGTTTCAACAATATTGATCTTTTAAGATAATGTTTTCCATCTGAGATACGTGTTACCACTAATTTATCCAGAGATATACAAGTGGAAGACTCACACCAATTTATGTATCCACAAATCTGCATGAAAATTTTCATCAGTAAAAGAAATCCAGAATACATATGTCTTATCCCACTTAGGCTGATGTAAATTTTATTTTTATTTTATGATATTTGATATGCGAGAATTGCCTGCCAAGTTTTGAGAAATTTCTGAACTACTGTTCATCAGCCAAAAGATGTTTATCTCCTTAACAGCTTTGCCAAATACAATAAATTTCTAGCTGTTCAGGATCTCGAGATATTATATATGCGAAGATTTCACGTATATCCTAGTGCCGCGTAGTGAGAAAATTCTGTACTGTTGACCAACGAAAAAGTTTTGATCTCCTGAACAAAGCCGATGACAGTTTAGCAGGTCTCAAAAAATATCTAATGCGAGAATTGCACGTGTATACAAGCGCAATGATGTGAAAAAAATCTGTCCACCATCCAAAAGGCCTTAGCTCCCTGAACAACTTTGCCCAAGACAGTAACATTCTATTTGGTCAGAACCTCGTGATAGTTTACATGTGAAAATTTCAAGTGTATACTAGCGCCGCTTAGGAAATTCTCAACTATTGTACACCAAGCAATAGGCTTTGACCTCCTGAACAACTTTGTCGAAGACAGTAACTTTCTATCTTATCAGGATCTCGAAACAAACCACATGCGATAATTTCACGTGTATTCTAGAGTGAAATCTATCTGATAAGAATCTCGAGATAATTTATATGCGAAAATTTCGCATGTATACTAACGCCACGTAGTGTGAAAATTCTGAACTATTTTGCACCAAGCAATAGGCATTGACCTCATGAACAACTTTTTCAAAGACAATAATGTTCTACCTGTTCAGAATCTCGAGCTACTGTCCACCAGCCAAAAATTCTTGACCCCCTGAACAAGTTTGCCGAAAACAGTAACTTTTTATCTGCTCAAGATCTCGAGCTATTGTATATGCGAGAATTGCTTGTGTATACTAGCACCGAGTAGTGAGAAAACTCTGAACAACTATTCACCAACGAAAAGATCTTGACTTCCTGAAAAACTTTGCCAAAGACATTTACTCTCTATCTGGTCAGAATCTAGTGATGTATCACATGCGAGAACTTAACATGTATACGAGCACTACCTAGTGAGAAGATTCTGAACAAAGAGACGAATCAGCAACAGGCTGAAAGTCTCTATAATAAAGCAAAAAAAAAAAAGATTCTGAACTACTACTACTGGCTATGATCTCCTCAACAGCTTTGCCTAAGACAGTAACTTTCTCGAGATATTTTATATGAGAATTTCACATGTATAGTAGCGCTGCAAAGTGAGAAAACTCTGAACTACTGTCCACCTGCGAAAAATCCTTGACCTCCTGAACAACTATGCCGAAGACAGTACCTCTCTATCTGGTGTGGAACTCGAGATATTTTATATGAGAATTTCACATGTATACTAGCGTCGCGTAGTGAGAAAATTCTGAACTATTGAGCACCAAGCAGTAGGCTTTGACCTCCTGAAAAACTTTGTGAAAGACAGTAACTTTCTATCTGGTCAGAATCTCGAGATATATTACATACGAGAATTTCACATGTATTCTAGCGCTACGTAATGAGAAAACTCTGAACTACTATCCACCAGCGAAAAGGTTATAATCTATAAAACAACTTTGCCGAAGACAGTAATTTTCTATCTGGTCAGGATCTCGAGATTTTCCATGTTGTAACCAATTAAGTCAAATCCCACGTAGTACGGACACCGATTACGCGGTTTCCATTCACATTTTCTCTATTATCCGCATTTGTTTGGGGTTAACTGTGATACAAATTTAGCTTGTTTGGTTAAAAACAAGTTTTTTTAAGGAATACCCGTTGGTTTCATATCGATTGGTAGCTCGGCTGCAAAATGGCGCGAGTACTCGTGTTACAAAAGTTGGCGCGAGTAACGGAAGGTTAAAGAGTGTCTGAATAAGCGGATTTTACCCTTCATTCGGCAACACAAGACCAACGTTATGTTTTGGCCGGATCTAGCCAGCTGTCACTACTCTAAGGACGTTCTAGAATGGTATGCTGCAAACAATGTTAATTTCGTCGCCAAAGAGATTAATCCTCCGAATTACCATGAGCTCAGACCGATCGAAAAATATTAGGCAATTGTCAAGCGAAAACTTCGAGGATGCGGTAAAGAAGTGACAAATGCACAACAAATGCGTTTAAAGTGGAATAAGCTCGCCGGTACAGTGTCACCAGCGACTGTACAGATAATGATGGCATCGATCACAATTAAAGTGCGACAGTTCGTTCGAACCGGTAAAATGTAATAACTTGTTATATATCGTTTGAAAGCTGAATGAATACCCTTTCTTTTGACGTTTTGATCCGTTGAATGCGTCCAAATTTACTTTGAATCGGGCTTTATCATATTCCTACCACACATGAAGAAACCAGAACGGTTGACAAAGAACGAAAACGTAAACGCTGACATCCACTCGAAGCACGCGGCCGACGACAAACATTCCCACGGAATAGGAAACTCACCCACGCGTCAATACATTTCTCCCTATCGCGCGCAAGAGCTTAAGCCACCCGAGCGCACGAAATAAAGATACATAATAACAACCAATTAGGATCGAGACCGATTACTCGCTCTGATACATATCCCTCTCCATTCATTAGAATGGTGAAGTACTAGATTGTTTGAACAAACATTGTAAACATAAAAACCGTTTGGAATAAAGAAATTAACACAATCTAGAACAGTCTAAGGTGAGTCTAAAGACAGTCCAGAGACAGTCTTGACAATAGTCAAAACGATGTTTATGATATCAGTTTTTTTTTCCTTGGTTTGTTTTCCGTCGATCTTGTTTTCCGTGCTGAGCACCAATGCTACCGACGCCAGGGAGGCAGCTCCCACACCTGGACCCTACCTATCGACCCATCAACTCATGAACCGAGGATCAACGGCTTTACTTCCCTTCCGAAGGAAGGCGTGATCAGAGATGTTATGCCTCAGAACATCCCGGTGGCGCCAACTGGGATTAAACCCATACGAAAAGTGTCCAAAATAAGTTTAGTCAAATAAAAGTGTGGCAAACAGTATTAGCTTTCTCATGTATGTTACACGCCTACCCTGACGTCATGACATTGTACTACGTTGAGACTATAGTTGATATTAATAACGTTATAACGTAATATAATATCATATCAAAAGTGCCAAATTACGTGATATCTGCTTTAGTTTGAATGTACTATTAGCTGATTAGCATATTATGTTGAACTCGATCATCAAAAATCGACCCCATTTCAATGATTTCAAGTGGTATAGAAGGACATCAATATGTCAAATTGATTATACCAGCTGTAAAATGAATAAGGGGGTAGTCAATTTTATTGAAATAATTCTATCGTGGTTTATAATGATGTGTCTTCTTAGTACTCCTGAACTCATCGCTTCATATTTCCTTAACAATCTACTTTCTTTATTTATAATAATATAGCTAGCATAATATTAACGTTTACTTTAAAAAAGTAGACATTATTTGCCGATTTTTTATACGATGACCAGCCACCCAACTATTTACCGCCCAATTTTGATATCAAAAGGTTTTGTTTTTCTGAAATTATGGCCAAAACAGTTTGGAAACTCCACGCGTTCATATTTCTTCTAACTCTAAATTTGCGCTGATTCATTTTTTCAATTTTTTTTTTCACTGAGGCAAATTTTGAATAAAAATGTACGTACCGTTGAACGGGGTAACATTAATAGTTTTTTGAAGTATATATACTTACCTCTAGGGTAAATTTAATCATTGTATTCTACTATCAAAGTTACCCGCATTATCAAAGATACCCCACATCTTTTCTTTGGACATTTTTTTTAAACCAATTGCATCAATCTTTGATTTCGTAAGTTTTCGTTTGAGCAAAAATACGACTGTGCAAATTTGGAGTTAAGTGCATACATGTTTAAGTCCAGAGGGCCGCAGCAAAATCTTCGAATTGTTAGCATTACATTGCATTAAATTAAAACAATATCCGTAATCAATCCAATACAATTCAACCAGGTTGAAGAGACGTAGAAATATGGCATCCGTAAAAAGGTAAATTACTGTTTAGCAACGCTCTTGATTGACTTCTGATCGACTAGAAAATACTAGTGACAAAATCCTTTGAAAAGCTCCCTGTACAGCTAGTCGAAAAAATGGCCGCATTGTCAAATGAGCTGTAAACAGCAAACACCGTCAACAATTTAAACAGCGGATGAACAAAAGAGACGATACATTCTCTGGGCCTCACCTCTTTACACTCATTGCGCATTATCTTGACGATTGACAATTCGCCTTTCCGTTCACTCTGTAACTCTTTACTCCTATGGTAATACCCTGTTCCTCGATTTTTTTTTCTGAAAAACTTCTTTCAAAATCTGAGAGACCTGTACAACGTTCGCATTCGCGGGAATAACAATGTTTAGTTCTGGATGATGAGCTGCATAATATTTCTTCAAAATAATGGTTGAAATCTTTTCGAATGAATATTTTCTAAGACAATGAAGCATTAAATTAATATTTTCATGGATGGTACAAACACAAATATTGTGAGAACCTGAACTACCAAGTACTTTGCAATGCTTTGGTTTTGGTGCTGCAAATGAACTAAATCCAATGCTATTTTTACTAACTTCTTGAAATTTAATAAAAGCTTCTCGCAATGTACAAACTAAAAATCGCTTTGGAATATGAATCTTCCTCCTTCACTGAAACGTAATCGTTTAGTCCGGGTCTGGTCGCTTTCAAAGATGCAATACCTCGTTTTTAATTTCGGGATCCAAACCGTGTCCTAACCTTTCGTTGGGGGTGGCCAATGCTCTTTTCCCGTTTGCCAAGCATCGAGCTTGCAATACAATGTATTTATTTGTTTCAAACTCGTCCATTACCGTTTTCGTTGACCAAGATTTCGGCAAAATCGTCAGAATCCTTATTTGATCGTCTCTCGATGAACCTGGATCAGCAAATCTCTCCTTCAGTTGTCCGATCATCTCATTGTGTTCCGCAGCTTTTAATTTTAGTTGCTCCAGGTCATCTTCTTCCGCTGGAAAACTGAAGATGCGTTTCTTAATGCCATTGGTAATGTCCATATACTTTCTCCGGGGATAGTTAACATTCTGGAATTTTTTGACGATATTGGCGATACGTTGATACCAGCTATGTCCTTGTTGAATAGCTCAATATTATGCGTCCTGGAAAATTGTTGCTCTCCACTATCCTGAGATGATGCTATTTCTTCGAGGCCATGTCGAGATGTAGATGGCTGCGGCTCCGCGATGTCCATGACTGACGGTTGCACTTCTAGTTCCAGATTTTCAGCACATGGTTTGATTCTATTTAAATTCAAGCGACACGTATCACAGATTGATAGAGATGTATTCAAATTAAATTTTCACTCTAGGAACTTATGTTTTTCAATCAAATTTTCGGATAATTTACGAAGCTTTGACGAACACCGTTTATTAGGAAACGGCTTGCAACACTCGACCTTCTTGAATTCCATATTCAAATTATACTTGTTAACTCAATTTTTTTTTTTTTAGTGATGTCTGTTTTCAAAAGGATGGTCATGCTTATATACAAACGTAGGTACCATTATTCAGGTATAAATATTGTTTTGGTATTGAAGCTACTCTAACAGAGAAGCTCTTTTTTTTTCATGAAAAATACCATGTATCTTCTAACTGTCGCATATAACACATGGAAGATATTATAATGTACCTAAAATAATAAGATGGATAGGTACATCAATATTAACAACTTAAATAGGATGAAACTACGCTTGTTAATGAAAATAAGTGCAACTTAACTTGTTGATTTCTATATTTAAAATAATTGGAAATCATTTCTCCTGTGAATTCTAAACTGGTTGTCTGATCGTTCAATCGTCAAAAGACAATGTGTATCTTGCTAAACTTATCAATGCTGATGGAGAATCACGATTAACTTATGAAAATGGCTTATTTTCTACAAAAAATGATTTTGATGAAAGTAAATTTGAAATATCTCGAAAACGGTTAAATTTAGGAAGTTTATCGATATGAGCACTATCGTTTGAAATGATTTTTATAATCATATACTAACATCAAACTGAACATTTTGCCGTTAATAATGAAATTTTCAAAAATTCCTCAAAAGTTGCTCTTAGAAAAATTTTTTTATTGAAAGTTTGTCCATCCTAGAGTTGTTTTCAAAACTTCTACGTTTACGTTTGTTTTTTGTTATTTGGGTTTTGAGGTTAATTTTTAATTTTTTTGTAAAAAAACGAAAAAAAAATTCCGCGTATATTTTTTTTTTATAAAGCCTTATTAGTTTCCTACAACTCCTTCTTAGTAAATTTTTTCTACAACCAACTGTTTTCGAACATGGTTGGAATCCCTCATCAGATAGTTTTGAAATCTTCGTAGTGCATCCTATCAAATCCAAATGACGCTTTCCCACTAACGTTTACTCAACCCTGATCGCACAAAATCCACATTAAATCCCTGATCCCAGCTTTGCATTAAAAAATGTCACATTTGTCAACAGTTTGCTTTTAATTAATTC
This sequence comes from Ochlerotatus camptorhynchus, assembly GCF_037179485.1. Classification (NCBI taxonomy): domain Eukaryota; kingdom Metazoa; phylum Arthropoda; class Insecta; order Diptera; family Culicidae; genus Ochlerotatus; species Ochlerotatus camptorhynchus. The sequence goes on along the minus strand of NW_027040493.1, from coordinate 299,387 downwards.
AATCACTGGAACCAAGGAGCACTCTTCCTTTATTTACTCTGTTCATAATATCTAATACACGATTTAAGCGTACTACGACATCGTACCTAGTGTCGCCGCTATCGTCATTTGCACAAAACTTCCCGTCTGGCTCAAGGCCCCGGAAAAGTCTTCAAATGACGTTTCAAGCCAGTTCAAAGAAGAAAAGCATAATCCATGCCTAGAGTGCGTGAAAAATTACTGCCTCGAAAGTTTTACCGGAGCGAATAGCCTCGACAGAACTGAGACTATCCGTAAAACTAAAGGAACAATCATGAAACGATGATGTTCTGGGATTCCGCGAATCTAAGATGGTGATAAATAAATAATATAATTTTAACTTCAGCTCTTAATCCGTCTAAAAAATGTCCATTGGAGGCAATATCAAAGAACATGCGATCCTGGCATGAAATTTATTTTGGTGGGATTATTAAAAAGTGATTCTCTACCATGTGGAATAATATTGTTTCGAAATTAGACCTGAGTTCCAAACCCTTTTAAAAACTTACAAAAAAAGTATTAAAAAAAAACCTCAAAAGCCAGCGCTTAGTTGGTAAAATTTTGATAACAAATTCTAAAAAAGCTTAGAAACTTGCTAAGCAATTCGAGACTTCCCATAATTTCAGTTTGGGTCTTTCTAGTCCTATTAAAAATCAGACGGCTCGAGATTATGTGAATATTTCTTGGGGGCTGATTTGGACGAAGTAAGATCGATGATGACGGGATTTTCAATGTCCTCCTCAAAAAACTTCCAGAGAGTACCATGCCTATCTTGGTAAAATTATTTAACAGATGTTTCCATTTGGCATACTTTCCTGGTAAGTGGAAAAATGCTAAAGTTGTTCCCTTTTGAAACTGAAGCAAAGCAAGAGCGATTTAAGTTATTTTTTAAATTCTTACCATAACTGCGCCGGTGGTGTAGTGGTAAGCGTGATTGCCTCTCACCCCAGCAGGCCTGGGTTCAATCCCAGTCGGCGCCGTCGGGATGTTCTGAGGCATCACATCTCTGATCACGCCTTCCTTCGGAAGGGAAGTAAAGCCGTTGGTCCCCGGTTCATGAGTTGATGGGTCGATAGGTAGGGTCCAGGTGTGGAAGCTGCCTTCCTGGCACGTCGGTAGCATTGGTGCTCAGCACGGAAAACAAGATCAACGGAAAAAACAAAACAAAGGAAAAAAAAAACATTGCCATAAATCATTAACGCGACCTTCACACCTATATTTTGTCGTGCAGCATTTCACTGGCTACGCTACCAGCCAGCGTTGCCAGATATACCGATTTATCGGTATTTATACCGATTTCCAAACTAGATACCGATATACAGATAAAGTTCCTCAGAATACCGATTTTTAAGATTTTATACCGATTCATACCGTTTTTTTAATAAACAAAATTATTATTGCCTGTCTGCGCTTGGAGAATTTTTTTGTGAGAGACTTGTATCTTTTTGAATACCTCATATTTTTTGAGCCTTCAAAATTCTAAACAATCATCTCTAAAGATGCCTTATGCTTGAAACTTTTTCGACTAATGTTTGCATTTCCTCACTGTTTTTGGCTACCCATCAATCGAGAAATAGTCAATGGCTCTTTCCGGTAATTCCTAGGGAATCGAGAAATATTTTTTAAACATTAACTTCCTGAAGTTTCATCCAATTTTCCCAGGAGTTTTCTTCCACCTTACCCTGGAAGCTTCTTCACCCTTCACTCGTATCATTCTTTCATCTTCTCCCGCTAGTTTTTTCAACTTTCCCGGAACTTCAAGAATGCTATCATATTCATATTCAAACTTCAGAAAAGTCCAGACTTATGTGTAAGTTTCGATAAATTAAAGACAGTTTCACTTCTGTTAAAATTCGAAAACCCGAGAATTTCAGAAAAGTCCAGCGAGCTCCAGTGAACTTAAGGAAACATCATAAATATTTTGGAAATTTCACAAGTCCAAAGAACTTCAGGGAAAATTAATGGTTTTCACGAACTTTAGTGAAGCTCAGACAAAATCAGGACAGATCAATTAATTAATTAAATTGCTGAAATTATAAAGGAGTTCCGAGCAATGTCCTGAGGGGCTCATGCAAATTTAGTAAACGTAATGGAAGTTACATGAAAATTAGAACATCGTGAGAACATTTTAAAGTTCTATGGTTTTGATGGCAGTGTCGATAACTTTTAAAAATTAAAAAAAAAACGGGAGGATCAGAGAACTTCAATGCTGCTGTTACAATAAATTCAAGAAAATTGTGAGAGCACTTAAAAAAATTCGTGATCTTCAAGAAAGTCCAGAGACCTTCAAAGATGATTAAAGATATTCTGGTAGTCTTATTATAATCAGGGAATTTCCGAGCGCTTCGAGGATGACCAGGGAACTCCAAAACAGCCCCTAATTTCAAGAAAATTAAAAGAACTTTTAAGGATTTTCGAGGAATTATGGAATATTCCCAAGTGCATTTCAGGAATGTTCCGAAAACTTCAGGAGTCTTCGGGGATGTTTTATGAATATCAGGAAAATTTTCTGGATCATTAGAACATCCCCCAGAAATCTATTTCTTCCGAAATTATGTCCTCGTTTCTTTCGACTGTTCCGTAAGCGCTCTGGCTTCCAACTTTCTTCAGATTTTTCTTCAAATCTACCTTAGGAAGTTTCTGACAGCGTCTCCAGGAAGTTTCTTTCGTCTTCTCCAGAAAGTTTGACCATAAGTTTGTTCGACTTCTACTGGAAGATTTTTCCAAGCTTCTTCTGGCTGTCCCTGGAAATGGCTACTTCTGAAAATTTACTTCTGGTTTCCGAAACTTTTCTAGCTTCCTTTAGATGTTACATGCGATTTTTCCTATGGTTTATTTAATTTTTTGCCACAAGTTTCTCAATTCGTATCTTGGCAGTTTCCCGGATGTTTTTCCAACTCTTCTTAGAACTTTCATCGAACTTCATCCAAGACAGCTTCTTTCGTTTTTCTTTGGATATTTTTTCGGCTCCGTTCAGAAGCTAATTCAAACATTCCCGGAGTTTTGTTCCGGAATTTTCCGAGCTAAAAATTTTCTTTGATTAACGGCTTTCTTAGTCTTAAAAAGTGCAACAACTACGATGTAATATGCTGGACATTTAGGCCATGGGTTTTGGTCTTTTTCATGTGAAAATATTGTTTGTCGTAATTGTCAATAGTTTAGTCGTTGTTACAAAATGGTGAGTTGACAACCTGGAAGGAGCGGAATACCTAGCCCTGGTCCTCACAAGTTCCTACTTCACGCCTCCTCGAGTCATATGATAACAAAAGACTACCAGCTGAAACATGGACACAGCTGGTTGGCGTAGCCTGGGCAATGTTGCCAGTCCGGCAATAGCAAAGTGAAGAGGTGCGACGCGAACACTGGCGCGGTAACCATAGTACGGTGATAGAGGAAATGCTTCACCAAACCTGAGCGTCTGCTCACCATGGAGGTGCGGCTCAAAACGGCGTCTGTTCTCCATGTTAGGAGCGGCTGATCACCGTCCTAGTGCCAGCGTGGGACTCTAAACAGAGCTGTGCACGATGGTCCCCCGGCAGGCCCAACAAGCCGCCCTGGAAAAAAACAAAGTTGCAAATACCGAAGAAAGAAATACGGATCGGAACAATCGGCACAGACCTACGCGACGAAATAAGGACTACGATTGGAAACTCGGAACATGGAACTGCAAATCGCTCGGCTTCCCGGGTTGCGATAGGTTAATCTATGACGAACTTCAACCACGCAACTTCGAAGTCGTAGCACTGCAGGAACTTTGCTGGACGGGACAAAAGGTATGGAAAAGCGGGCATCGAGCGGCTACTTTCTACCAGAGCTGTGGCACCACCAACGAGCTGGGAACCGGCTTTGTAGTGCTGGGTAAGATGCGCCAACGCGTGATTGGTTGGCAGCCGATCAACGCGAGGATGTGCAAGTTGAGGATTAAGGGCCGTTTCTTCAACTACAGCATCATCAACGTGCACTGCCCACACGAAGGGAGACCCGACGACGAGAAAGAAGCGTTCTATGCGCAGCTGGAGCAGGTGTACGACGGCTGTTCGCAACGGGACGTCAAAATCGTCATCGGCGACATGAACGCTCAGGTAGGACGGGAGGCAATGTATAGACCGGCAATCGGGCCAAACAGCCTGCATGCCGTATCGAACGACAACGGCCAACGATGCGTGAACTTTGCAGCCTCCCGGGGTATGGTAGTTCGAAGTACCTTTTTCCCCCGCAAGGATATCCACAAAGCCACCTGGAGATCACCTGACCAACACACAGAAAACCAAATCGATCACGTTCTAATCGACGGGAAATTCTTCTCCGACATTATCAACGTCCGCACGTACCGCAGTGCGAACATAGATTCGGACCACTACCTAGTTGCAGTATGCATGCGCTCAAAACTCTCGACGGTGCATAACACACGTCGAAGTCGAACGCCACGACCCAACATTGAGCAACTACGGGACACCGGAGTTGCCCAGGACTACGCGCAGCAGCTGGAAGTTGCACTACCCACGGAAGAGCAGCTTGGCGCAGCTTCTCTTGAAGATGGCTGGAGGGACATCCGTTCAGCCATAGGTAGTACTGCTGTAGCGGCACTAGGTACTGCAATCCCGGACCGAAGAAATGACTGGTTTGACGGCGAATGCAAACTGTTAGTAGAGGAGAAGAATGCAGCACGGGCGAGAATGCTGCAACACCGCACGAGATTGAATGTGGAGCGATACAGACAAGCGCGGAACAGACAAAACTCGGTTTTCCGAAGGAAGAAGCGTCAGCAGGAAGATCGAGATCGCGAGGCGATGGAAAATCTGTACCGCGTAAACGACACACGGAAGTTCTACGAGAAGCTAAATAGTTCGCGCAAAGGCTACGTGCCGCAAGCCGATATGTGCAAGGACTTGGACGGTAACCTTCTCACGAACGAGTGTGAGGTGATTGAGAGGTGGAAGCAGTACTATGACGAGCACCTCAACGGTGAAGCAGCAGAAAACGAAGGTGGCACGGCAACAGACCTTGGACCACGCGCAGAAGACGACAGGCTACCGGCCCCTGATCTTCAAGAAGTTGAGGAGGAGATCGGTCGGCTGAAGAACAACAAAGCAACTGGTGTAGATCAACTACCAAGTGAGCTATTGAAATACGGTGGTGAAGCACTGGCTAGAGCGCTGCACTGGGTAATTGCCAAGATTTGGGAGGAGGAGATATTACCGGAGGAGTGGATGGAAGGTGTCGTATGCCCAATCTACAAAAAGGGCGACAAGTTGGATTGCTGCAACTACCGCGCGATCACACTGCTGAGCGCCGCCTACAAGGTACTCTCCCAAATTCTATGCCGCCGTCTGTCACCATATGCAAGAGAGTTCGTGGGGCAATACCAGGCGGGATTCATGGGTGCCCGCGCTACCACGGACCAAATTTTCGCGATTCGGCAGGTTCTGCAGAAATGCCGCGAATACAACGTGCCCACACATCATTTGTTCATCGATTTCAAATCCGCATACGACACAATCGATCGAGATCAGCTATGGCAGATTATGCACGAGTACGGATTTCCGGATAAACTGACGCGTTTGGTCAAGGCGACGATGGATCGAGTGACGTGCGTTGTTCGAGTATCGGGGACACTCTCGAGTCCCTTTGAATCTCGAAGGGGGTTACGGCAGGGTGATGGACTTTCGTGTCTGCTGTTCAACATCGCGTTAGAAGGTGTGATCAGAAGAGCTGGGATAGACACGAGTGGCACGATATTCAGGAAGTCCATCCAGCTCCTTGGTTTCGCCGATGACATTGACATTATGGCACGGAACTTTGAGATGATGGCGGAAACGTACATCAGACTGAAGGCTGAAGCTAGACGGATTGGACTTGCCATCAACGCATCAAAGACAAAATATATGAAAGCAAGAGGTTCTAGGGAAGACAATGTTAGCCTCCCACCCCGAGTTCAGATTGACGGTGACGAAATCGAGGTGGTCGATGAGTTCGTGTATTTGGGCTCACTGGTGACCGCCGAAAATGATACCAGCAGAGAAATTCAAAGACGCATTATGGCAGGGAATCGTGCCTACTTTGGACTCCGGAGGACGCTCCGGTCGAATAAAATTCGCCGCCGCACGAAGTTGACTGTCTACAAGACGCTGATTAGACCGGTGGTCCTTTACGGCCACGAGACCTGGACTATGCTCGTGGAGGACCAACGCGCCCTTGGTGTTTTCGAACGGAAGGTGTTGCGTACCATCTACGGTGGAGTGCAGATGGATGACGGAACGTGGAGGAGGCGAATGAACCACGAATTGCACCAGCTGCTGGGAGAACCATCCATCGTCCACATTGCAAAAATTGGGCGACTAAGGTGGGCTGGGCACGTCGTAAGAATGCCGCACGACGACCCAGTGAAAATGGTTCTAGAAAGCGACCCAACAGGAACAAGAAGAAGAGGCGCGCAGCGGGCAAGGTGGATCGACCAAGTAGAAGGCGACCTGCGGACCCTTCGCAGACTACGAGGCTGGCGAACTGTGGCCATGGATCGAGTAGAGTGGAGACGACTTCTTCGGACAGCAGAGGACAACAAGGCCTTAGCCTGATTGGTAAGTAAGTAAGTTAGTCGTTGTTGTGGCTGATTTTCCATATTTTGGTTTCATATAATGATATTTTATTGAAAAAACTATTTTCTCACAATTTTGACCACAACTTAAGGACAACGATAATTTTAAAAATAAAATTAAAAAAAAAAACAAAGACTGTTTTAATACTGAGAAAGCCGTTAAACATAGCAATTCCCCTCAAGTCCCAGTCGTCACCGTCGTTAAAATTTTCGCTTTCCAAAACGGCAAAAATATATAATTAATTAAATAGTAAATACCGATAAATACCGATTTTTAATACCTTTGATACCGATAAGCTTTCAAACAATCTGGCAACGCTGCTACCAGCGTCTCTAGCTGGTACTATTTTGTCTTTTTTGACTTTGCATGTGCATGAGGCAGTAACTTGTGAGGACTAAAGTTTCGTACAGGTTGTTGGCTCACCATTTAAAGTCTACAAAATTACACACACTTGCAATACTAATGTATCCTTGTGCTTTCCACAGAGATAAGCGCATTTTGTAATTTTCAACGAACGACTGTGCACAGAAAAAAAATTCTGAATTTTAACTATCGCGTAGACTCACCCTTCGTTTAATTTTGAGCAATACTTGGCACAAACAGAGAAATCCTTTACAAGCTTGCATACAATATTGTTAATTTATGCGATATTGCGCTTAAGTTTACACGAAATATCGCGTTAATTTATGCCAAATCTAGCGTTTATTTTATGTGCGTTATATCTCGCAGAAATTTGCATGAATTTTTCGAACGGTGTAGCATCTTTTCAAATATAAAACTACATGTTTAACGATCTAATATGAAATTAAATAAAGCTTAAATAAAGTGAATTTGTATTGTTATTTGTTGAAAATTACATCAATTTCTATTGAAATTTTGACTTGCAACACATATGCATGCAAAATTAAATACAAATCAATTTATTAATTTCATGTAAAATTATTTTTCTATTGCTGAACTAAGACCAGAAAATATATTAATGTGCAACATGTAAATTTTCAAAGTGATTGCCGTGCATGATTATGACACACCTACCGACATTCTCTTCCCTTTATACTCAAGCATGCATCGATGCTTCCATAAACGTTACAATCTATTACAAAGCAGTAAAGTCCGCATTCAGTCAAAGCATCCAATTAAATACAACACAAGTTTGAGGCTTCGAACATCAACCATGTGTACGAATATGTGTGTTATTGCAACAGATGCTCAGTCCCTAAAGAGGCTTGAAATCCTCGCATAAGTGTAAATTTCCAAACCCTTGTACAACAAGTAACAGATGTTTGAGTTGGCTGCTAATTTATATATATTTTTTTGCATGATGGGTGGAGGGATTCTCATTCGCTATTAATTTTATTACACGTCATTAATGGAGAAAAGTTTACACGACCATATGTGCGGGATCGTGAAAATGCGGCCATTAAAAAATGCCAAGGCAGTGATTTATATTTGCCGATAAAATGGAGGAATTTGAATTAGGATTGCTGAAAAAAGCTGAATGATTGTTTCCAAATTTCAAATTTATTTTGCGATTTTTCAAAATTATTATAAAGTGCCTGCCTTGTTTTTTTTTTTTGTTTGCTTGTGATGAGTGTGTAGTATTTTTTTTTCATTGTTTGTACAGCAATCATTAAGAATCACCTTGAAAAAGATTAATTAATTAATTTCTGAATTTATCATCATCATCAGGGTCAGTACACAGAAACATTTTAAAAGAATGCGGGTTTTAGAATTTTATTGAAAATATTTTAAATGACATTTTCCCAAATTTTGCACTTGATAAGGATTTGATAAGTATTTCCAATCAACACCCAACAGCCTGCCCCAACCTCTGTCTCGCCGGGGAACCATCGTGCACAGCTCTGTTTAGAGTCCCACGCTGGCGCTAGGACGGGGATCAGCCGCTCCTAATATGGAGAACAAACGCCGTTTTGAGCCGCATCTCCATGGTGAACAGACGCTCGGGTTTGGTGAAGCATTTCCTCTATCACCCGTACTATGGTTACCGCGCCAGTGTTCGCGTCGCACCTCGGGGAAGCGTGAATTAGGAACTTGTGAGGACCAGATCTAGGTATTCCACTCCTTTCAGGTTGTCAACTCACCATTTTGTAGCCCAATTAATGAATTTACGGATGGCTTATAAACTAAAAATCATCTATCTGTTTATGAAGTCTGCAACGCGCAAAAATTGGTCAACTTCAAATTGGTGTATTTCTGTTAAAAATACATTAAAAAAACCTGAAATGCTGCATTTGGAAGTTGAGTGTATATACAATGGTTGATATGATGAGTTTTCACCGTTTGCTATCCAGTTTTCAAAATGACGTCCAAGCAAGAGGAGCAGCGTGTCAAAATTTTGCTCGCCCAGCAAGAGAATCCGACGTTCTCACACGACAAGTTGGCAAAATTGCTGGATGTGGCCAAAACGGAACAGGAGTCTTATACCGCATCAGAAAAAGGGAAGGTGGCTGAAATTTTCGAAACCATCAAACCATCGAAGTTCCCGAAAAAATATCTCGTCTGACAGGCCAAATGCACGTGTGGTCTAAAAAGCGGCATTTTTTATTACTACGGGAACCATCAATCAAGAGATCTACGTCCAGGAGTGCCTGGAAAAGTGGCTGCTACCATTCCTAAAGTAACATAATAGACCTGTCCTGTTCTGGCCGGACATGATAAGCTGCCACTATGGGAAAAAGGCAATCGAGTGGTACGAAGCTAAAAACGTGGTTGTGGTATCCAAAGACCATAACCCTCCCAACAGCCAAGAACTCTAGTGGTGTAGTGGTAAGCGTGACTGCTTTCTAACATCCCAATGGCCGAGGTCGGTGGGATTTTTCTGAGGCATAAAAGTAACGTCTTCCTTCGGAAGGGAAGTAAATTCCATCAAACGCTTCCATTGTGTGTTACATTCGCGTTAACATTGTGTCCGCTAAAAGTTATTTTTAATTCGTTTGACTGTAGTTTTAAATCGTTTTTTCAACGTTGACGTATTATCTGGACCTGCTTTCATCGCTAAATTGTGGAGTTGATTTGTGAATTTGCTGTTTTGGACGATTCCGAAGGATTTAATTTTCAACCACATTCCTGTATTCGGGCTAACGCTATCATTTGTTGCTGTTCACTGAGTTTTGTTTTGTTCGCTGTAAGGATGGAGAAAAAGCAATGCGGAGAATGCCAGTTGGAAATCAACGAAATCGAGCCGTTGCGCTGCGGCTTTTGTGAGGTTTACTTCCACATCAGCATGCTATGTTGTGGTTTCAACCTCAGTCGTGCGAGCAAAGACCTATTCTCGCACCTATTCGACCTATTCGTTTGTTCAAATTGCCGGGATAAAATGAATGGCAGAAGTGTGAAACAGTATTTTACTGATGAGCTCGCACACGACACGACTCCGTCACCTGATGGCTTACCGGCTCAGGTTCAACAACTGTTCAACTTGGTGGAATCGCTGAGTGATAAAGTTGACAAGTGCATGGATATTCCTGCTGAGCGACCATCGAATCGATCAAGGAAGGGAAATGCCTGGCCCAGACTTGGTGTTAAACGTCGTCGTGGTAATGAAGGTGGACCGATTGGCACTTCTTCTGTGCGTGGGACCAATGCAATTGATCTCAGTGACTTGTCTGCACCGTGTCTAACACCACCGATCTCCCCTCCAAAGTTCTGGCCCTACCTGTCCGGATTACACCCGTTAATAACTGCTGAGGACATTCAAAAAATTACTTCTCGCTGCTTGGATCTAACAACCGCTGCTGACGTCGTGCGTCTCGTTCCCAAGGAAGTGGATATGACGAAGCTGACTTTCATTTCCTTCAAAGTTGGCTTGGATCCATCGCTGAAAGAACTAGCTCTCGACGCTTCTACGTGGCCTGATGGGATATTATTCCGTGAATTCACCGACTACTCAAAAAACTTGTTTGGATCCAACGGCAATCCACTGACAAATACTTAAGGCTCTATCATGTGGACGGTGGAAACCCTAGGGCTAGCACCATTATCAATAATCATTCTTTGCGACATTCTGTGGACGGTGGAAACCCTAGGGTTTCCACCAGAGGTGAGTATCTGTACCATTCACCAAATATTCCCGCGCCAAATATTTCCATGTTGCAGAACACGACCCGTGACGCTAGTCGTTTATGGGTTTATTACCAAAACGTACGTGGACTGCGCACCAAGATCGACGACTTTTACTGCAACGTCCTGGAGTGCAATTTTGACGTCATCATTTTAATCGAGACGGGGCTTAACGAGGCTATCAATTCGACGCAGCTTTTCGGAAGCAACTACAATGTGTACCGATGTGACCGAAGCCATATAAACAGCAGCAAATCTCGTTTCGGAGGGGTTCTAATTGCCGTACATCATCGTTTCATCAGTAGCAGTGTCGTTGCAACGAGCGGAAAAACGATAGAACAAGTGTGTGTATCGACGAGGATTGGATCCAAGCGACTATTCCTGTGTGCAATTTACGTTCCTCCAGACAAGAGCAGGGATCTCAGCGTTTTGAATGGGCATATTGAATCGATCCAAGAGCTTTGTAACAGTGGCTCTGACAGCGATTGTTTGCTGGTATGCGGTGACTACAATCAACCTGGGATATCCTGGAGTTGGGCTGATGGCGAGATTCGACCTGTGAACTCTGTTCCTTTACCAGTTGCTAGCTCATTCTTGATTGATGGCATGGATTTCCACAACCTGCATCAGAGAAATCTCGAGCGCAACCACTTAGGACGCATCCTGGATTTGTTCTTTTGCCATACGGACTTTCCTGTGGAAATCTCGAGATCTGTTTCACCACTTTTGCCAGTTGATCTTCATCATCTGCCACTAGTCGTCTGCTTACCATCTCTAGTTGATGACGGTGAACTGCTGCTGAATGCAAGTGATGAGCTTGCGTTAGACTATAGCAAGATTGATTTCGATGTTCTAATGGATTTCCTTTCCGTCACTGACTGGGATCTTCTTTTCGATGGACTGAATGCTGATGAAATGGCTGAAACGTTGTGTGCTGTGCTAAATAATTGGATGGATACAAACGTACCGATTCGTCGGCCTGCTGTTTCTCCTGCGTGGAGCACCGCTTTGCTACGAAAACTAAAACGAAAAAGAAATGCTTCGCAACGTAGACTTCGGTGATACCGTTCCCTGGCAAATAAGCGTAGTTTTCACTTGGCGTGTAACGAGTACCGTAATCTAAACTCTTCGCTCTACAAATCGTTTACGAGTGCAAACTAATTTAAGGCGAAACCCCAAGAGCTTTTGGAGCTATGTAAACTCGAAGAGGAAAAATTCGACAATGCCTGCAAGCGTTTTTTTTTTTCAATGACGTTGAATCGTCGATAGGCGGGGAGAAATGTGAGCTGTTTGCTGCTCATTTTTCGTCGGTTTTTGCCGCAGAATCCATCACCTCGACTGAACTTGTCTCGGCTGTTTCGGATGTGCCTTCAAACCTTGTTGACATAAACACTTTTGAAATAACGCCCGTTATGGTAACTAATGCCGCCAAGAAAATGAAATGTACCTTCTCGCCTGGACCAGATGGCATTCCTTCTGCAGTGTATTGTCGTACCATTGGAGCGCTTGTTGAACCGCTTTGCAGAATCTTCAACAAATCTTTTGTAGAGTCGAAATTTCCTGCAATCTGGAAAGAGTCATTTATGGTTCCGGAACACAAGAAAGGAGATAAACGTGACGTTAAAAACTCTCAAAACTGTTTGAGATAATTGTGAGTGGTTTCATTCTTGAGCACACCAAATGCTATATCTCTAGTGACCAACATGGCTTCATGCCTGGACGATCGGTTACCACAAATCTTCTAGATTTTACCACGACATGTTTTGAGCAACTGGAAAATGGGGCACAAATAGACGTCATCTACACTGAGCTAAAAGCAGCGTTTGATACGATCAACCATGACATTATGTTGGCAAAGCTATCCAAACTCGGTGCGTCGGACCGTTTGACTTCGTGGTTGGGCTCCTACTTGACTGACAGGTCTCTGCGAGTGAAACTCGATTCCAGTACTTCCTCGTATTTCACGAACTCGTCAGGTGTACCACAGGGTAGCAATCTTGGCCCGTTGCTGTTTGTGTTGTACATCAACGACGCACTTCTTCTACTTGGAGATGGCTGTAAGCTTGCGTATGCCGATGACCTAAAGCTGTACTTCGTGGTGCGGACTGCTGAGGATTGCATTCGTCTTCAATCGGTATTGGATCTGTTCGTTGATTGGTGTCGTCGGAATAAGCTTACCCTCAGCATTCCTAAATGTATGGTAATGTCGTATTACCGCATCAGGCAGCCGATTGTTTTTGACTATGCCATCAACGGTGTGGTTCTTCAAAGAACCGACCAGTTCAGCGATCTTGGTGTTCTACTGGACCATAAGTTGACGTTCAACCTCCACCGCTCTGCTCTGATCACAAAGGCGAATCGCCAGCTAGGTTTTGTGTCGAAAATATCGAAGGACTTCATTGACCCACACTGCTTGAAAGCTCTATATTGCTCACTTGTGCGACCAATCCTGGAAAATGCCTCCTTGGTCTGGTTTCCTCATCAGTTGACTTGGAGCTTGAGGATCGAAAGTGTTCAGCGCAAGTTTATCAGGATAGCATTACGTAACCTACCATGGCGTGATCCGCAAAATCTCCCGCCGTATTCTGATCGCTGCAATCTGCTGAGCTTGGATACTCTGGAATGCCGACGGAAAAATCAGCAAGCAGTTTTTGTTGCCAGGCTATTGAATGGTGAGGTCGACTGCTCGAGGCTTCTCTCGCTGTTGGATATCCGAGTACCACCGAGAACATTACGAAGTGGTACCCTTCTCCAACCGCGGTACCATCGAACGGCGTTCGGTTACAACGAACCACTAACAACTATGATGCGTACGTTTACGGCTGTCGAAGAATTATTCGAATTTGGGGAATCTTCATCTCGCTTTTTGGCACGGATTAGAAACACTTGAATTGTTTTAGCTTTAAGGTTGTTTCATGTAGACAATAGTTCGATGAATAAAATTAAATAATAATAAAATAATAAAAGCCGTTGGTCCCGGCCCATGTGTGTTGTGAATGGGTGCGATATCCTACGCAGGTGTGGAAGCTGCCTTCCTGCACATTGGGTTGCCGTCAATGGATGGTAATCGATGTCCGTCGGTGATTGGCACTAGATTGCGGAACAGAGACCGACGTTAAATAAAGGAAAAGAAAAGAAAAGAAAAAGCCAAGAACTCCTCCCTATCGAACGGTATTGGGTCTTGGTCAAACGAAATCTTAAAAAAACTAATAAATCCATGGAAAACCAGTAGCAGTTTAAATCTAACTGGCGTTCGGCGGCGAATAAGGTCGATGATGAAAGGGGTTAAATGGAAGGCACGGCAGTTCGGATTTGGCAAACCAAAAGAATAAACGTAAAAAAATTTCCTTTTAATATATGAATTGAACTACCAAAAGAAAAATAAGAAGATTTTTGTGATATGAATTTTGAATGAAAGAAACGCTTTCCAGTCTTTAAATAAAGCATTCGCGAATCTGTAAAAGGTACACCGGGGTAAGTTGAAACGCAAGGGAAGACGAAACTGAAGGCGTATGTCTAAGTGGAAGTGAATAATCTCCCGGATGTTATTTTTAATACAGTAGTTTGCGCTGAAAAAAACCACAACTGAAATTCACTTCCACTTATATGTAATGCTATTTGGGTCACCATTGATACCATCAGACCCGAATAGCATTACTTTTGTCTCGTCTGACCAGATCACCTTATTCCAGTTATCACTGGTCCATGAAATGTGGTCCTGGGCCCACTTCAATCTTTTTTTAAAAAATTTTGCGGACAACCATGACTTCTTAAGAGCTACTCTACCCTTAAGACTTTTCTTATGAAGACGATTTCGTACGGATTGTGATGTCAGTTAAATGGAGAACTAGCTTTCAATCTGTTTCGCAATTTTCGAAGCTGATAGTCCCCGGTCCAGCTCCGCCTTCTTCACGATAGCTCTGTCAATTCGGCCAGTTGCCTTTGAAGGACGCTCCGATCGCATAGCTGGTGAGATAGAACCACGCTTTTTGTATATCTGCACAATTCTAGCGACCGTATCTTTGTGAAGCTGAATAATATCGGCAATATCACGGTAGCTTTTGCCAGTTTTGTGATGTTCAATAATCAAATTTCGGATACTGATCAAAATTTGTGCTTTTTTGGGCATTTTGAAACAAATAACTTCCAAATTTGAACACAAAACTGAAATTTTGAGCACGAAAGCTTCAAGAGCACTAAATGACAGATAGACACAATGTTTACATTCTATAAAGTTGCAGAATATACACTAAAACTCTGTAAAACACACTTAAATCATAGTATTCGTTTGGGGGTGGATAAACTTTTTTTGCATACTGTAAATATGCTATCCGTTTAAACTTTTCTGCGCGTTTCTACTCACTGCGGTGTACCTTACACTTAATCAAGTTTATAACGAAAGAGCATTTTTCATTTGATCCTAATATAAATAAGC
Source organism: Ochlerotatus camptorhynchus (assembly GCF_037179485.1). Lineage (NCBI taxonomy): Eukaryota > Metazoa > Arthropoda > Insecta > Diptera > Culicidae > Ochlerotatus > Ochlerotatus camptorhynchus. The sequence continues at coordinate 284,258 of NW_027040493.1, read as the reverse complement.
GCGTTACCGTCTGGCACGATAATGAACAAACATTAATTAAATGTAAAATATGGATCTGCATTAGGGTCGTTCAGATTTCAATCACTATACATGCTACATGTTATCAGCGACCAAATTGATTTGAACGCTGCACGGGCGCTGCAAATTTGATTGGACATTCGTTGAGAAGTAAGCCGGTGTGTGAAACAAGAAGAGCATACCTTGATTACCGTTATTTTTTTTTTCTGGTGACCCTTGCTGCAAATTAGGACAATACTCGCGCAACACGAGGAAAGGGCCTATCATTGTTGATCAATTCTCTTCATCGATTTTCTTTTTCGCGAATAATCCGATTGCAAATGAATTTTGCATGCAGTGTGTTATTCAGGCACAAGCTAACATCATCTTCTATCAAACTTTGCTGCGAGCTTAGCGAGAAATTCGTTTATGTTGCCGTGGTAAACCAAAGAGAAAGTCGATGAAGAGAATCGATCAACGAGGATAGGCCCTTTTCAAATGTTACGCGAGAATAGTGGATTTTGGGGAAATAGCTTTTTAGGGATAAAGATGAACGGGAGGACAAAAACCTTCCTGACTCTCTGGTGAATTTTGTAGGGATCATTAGGCAAAAACCTTCCCTAGGATGAGTGAGCACGAATTTGAGAATGTTATTGAATTTTGAACTACCCTAATCTATATGATAGCTTGATTTCAATCACCGTCAATAAACATAAATTCAAAATTAAATTATTCAAATGGATCCTTTAGCAAACAGTAGGAAACAGAGCTCTCCAATACCGTTGACATTTAAAGCATTTACCGTATAGCCATATTAACAATGCTCATATGACTACCCATTTTATGGGTTACTGGTTTACCAATCGTCAATCGGTCTTTTAGTTGTTCCTGGCTACGTGCGTTCTGTGATTTTTTTTTTTGCGTACGTTTCGTTCTTGCTGTATTAATTTCGAGCGATATCTGTTGGTTCCGTTTATTTCAATATGAATTGTGAAATTTGTTCATTTGACTCTTCCGTTGATTCGCTGATGTGAAAATGCCCTGGCTGCATACGCTCATTTCATGCAGCCTGCGTAGGAGTGACCGTGCAGAGGAATTCACTACGCAGAAAGGATAATAAAAAGTAGGGGATTTTAATGCTTAGATAGTTCCATAGCTTTTAGAAAAATAACATAAATTAAAAAAAATGTTTCAAGAACTTCAGTGAATTTTTGAAACATCAGGAGCTTCCTAGAATTCCATGAGATGAGAAAGTGACGTAAGCACCGCCATGTTCAATTGTCACTTTTCACCATAATGGAGATATGCAAACATATCACTTTGTATTCTCCCAAAGTTACCATGGAACTATTCTAGAAATTCCATTATTTATCTGCAATTCTCTTCAGAATTCACTTCGAACACTTTTCTGAATTCTCTTAAAATATCTTGGAATACTTCTCAAAAATTCCTTGAAACATCCCTCAAAACGATGAAACTTTAAGAACATTTTGCTCTGAGTTACCTTGAAATGCTTTTCAGTAAGGAACCCTTTAGAACATTTCTCAAAAATTTAATTTAATTGGTTTCAGAATTCCCTTTGAGATTCACTCTTTCCCATCCCAAGTAGCAATGCAAGTTGTATCACTATTCCCATGGGGAATAAACTTGGAGTGCCCCAGGGAAGTGTATTAGGGCCCCTGTTATTTATTATGTGTATTAATAACTTGCGACGTGTTTTTTTTTCGATTTTGCGACATTAATCTTTTTGCAGATGATACTGTGTTACTCATTACAGCTAAGGATTTAGATGGTGCCGTTTAACACTTGAATGAATATTTGCGTTCTCTAAGTAGAACGTATAAGTTGAAGTATAAGCAGTTGAAATTGAATACAAGTAAAACTAAATGTATGGTAATTTCGCGGAATAGAGTAAATGAGAACGTCTTTGTTGTAATTGATGATGAGACTATTGATCACGTTCGCGACATTAAATATCTTGGCGTGATTATTGATGACAAACTTAAGGTCAACTCTCACATTGACAATGTCATCAAGAAAATTGCCAAGAAGCATGGAATGTCTATGTTGCCTGAAAAACGATTTAACTATTGACAGTAAAATACAGCTATACAAATCAATCATCTCTCCTCATCTAAACTTTTGCCCATCCATTTTATTTCTGTCCAATGAAAAACAAACATCGAGATTACAGCGCTTGCAGAGTAAAATTATGCGTTTGATTTTAAGATGGAATAGATTCACTTCCTGAACTTTGATGCTAGACGCCTTACAATCGTTGTCGGTGAAGCAAAGAATTGTATATTTGACTATGGTGTTCATTTTTAAAGTAGTTAACGGTTTGCTGCCTCGATATTTGTTTGATGGAATAGAAAGAGGAAGTGACTTTCATAGATATAATACTAGAAACGCGGTTGAAATAAGAACACCACATTTCTTGACTTGTGCTTCGTTAAAACTGTCTTTGAACAGTTATCCAGTGATTTTTTTTTTATGAATTGACAAATTATGTATCAAAGTTATCTCTCGAACGGCGTTGATGGGTCGATAGGTAGGGTCCAGGTGTGGGAGCTGCCTTCCTGGCTAACACGTCGGTAGCATTGGTGCTCAGCACGGAAAACAAAATCGACGGAAAAAACAAACCAAAGAAAAAAAAAAGTTATCTCTAACGGATTATTTTGTATGGATAGCTGTTATAACGACTTTTTAATAATTATTGTAGCACTGCAAAAACTATTTTGTTCGCCACGATGGTGATGATGGATTTTTTTATAATTTATGTAATAGTAGTAGATTTAAAAAAAAAAATTCCTTTGGTTTGTTTTTTCCGTCGATCTTGTTTTCCGTGCTGAGCACCAATGCTACCGACGTGCCAGGAAGGCAGCTCCCACACCTGGACTCTACCTATCGACCCATCAACTCATGAACCGGGGACCAACGGCTTTACTTCCCATCCGAAGGAAGGCGTGATCAGAGATGTTATGCCTCAGAACATCCCGGCGGCGCCGACTGGGATTGAACCCAGGCCTGCTGGGGTGAGAGGTAATCACGCTTACCACTACACCACCGGCGACGTAAAAAAAAAAAAAATTGCCTACAAAGGTTTGAGCCTCGCGCGCGTATTACGGATATAGAGGACTGAATTTAATATCTGATAAAAAAAATGCAATTTTGAATCTTATTTGGAAAATACCTTGAGTTAGTAGTAAGTTTTTTGGCTAATGTCGGGGGTTCGTGAGCATTCCTGACATTGCTGAAAATTATGATAGCATCAGATTGCATGGTTGCTAGTGTAATAGGATGCTTTGTTGATTGTTCGTTAACTCTTGATTGCTTGTAATACTTATGAATATTTTAGGTGGACAAAAAGGTAAACTAAGAGATGGACGCCTGAGCTTTTCCACATTTATATCGCTATGAAGCAACTGTTAACTCTAGAGGAAATTTATATCTGTAATTGAAACCAGTTCGATTTTGTTTGCTAATCTGGTTTAAATATCATATTTAACTATCTTAAAGATAAATCGTCCAGCTCAAACCTTTGTAGGGGTAAGAGGTCGGGCCATCATTATCATTAAGGGGAAGTTCACCGCTCCGAAAAAATAATTACGTTTTGATTCTTCTAAATATATTTAAAAAAAGTATCAAAAATCTAAAAAATCACATTTTTTTTCTAATTTTTCAAAAAGAAATAAACGTGCAAAAACATTTTTTATAAGTCATTATGTCATAAAGTTGGACTCAAAAAATAAACCAACACACTCAACACTTTTTTAAGTTTAAAATTTCTGGAAAATACGCATTATTCAAAACGAAAAATTAAAACATTTCAAGCTTCTCAATTTTTTAAATAATATTTGTTTCTGTAATTTTTTTTTGCTGGGGTTCAATTAAGTTCGAATAAAAATAATGAGAAAAATAAAATGTTTGAATGTTTAAATACATTGCATAAATATCCTTAGTAAGAGAATTTGAAAGTACTCTGCGCAAATATGAGATTACATGAAAGTTCCTGGTACTTTCAAGAAACACTAAATTCCCTGTGCATTCCCGGTTTGCTGAGTTTTTCTCATGTAGCAGACACCCGGTTATATCACCTAGTACCAGCTGATGATTATGAAGTATTATGAACTAAATTAAGGTATGTCACTCATTATACTTTTGGTAATGGTAAAATGTAATTCTAGATGCCTCGATTTTGATCACGTTAGCATCATTTTGAGCTTGTAGATGTGGCAAAAAAAGAAAAAAATTGCAACTTCTTAGCTCAAACTTAACGACAAACAGCACTGGTGGCACCATTATATATAGTATATCGTATAGCAACTTACTAGCTCAAATTTCACGACGACAGCACTGGATCCCATATTATGAACCCCCTCTTATGCTCGTTATTACCAACTGTTGTTAATATACATTATGACGTAGACAGGCATTTAAATTGAATTCAAAACTTGCTTTCAACCCTGTTTCGATTGAACCATTCTTGCCTACGAGCACTCTCAAAAAGGCCAAATAGAGCATGCGATTAATTTTGGAACACTATTCCACAGATACTTTCCGATCCGTATACTGTGCGTTTAATGGGGCACTAAAATCACATATGCTGTACCCAATTTGCAAAATCGGCTTTCTCTATCGATAATGATCCTAGCAACAAAATCTTTTTGCTCCATTAGCTACTTGATAACGATACCGCACAGAACCCAAATCCTTTGTACCTTATGGCAAAATTACAGCATGAAGAATGAACCCTTTCTTTTAAGCTTAGAGGTTTGTATAAATTTAATTAGATTAGCCTTTTGATTCAAGTGGAACAATAATAGTAAGCTGTGTGCTGAATTCGGTGGCAATTAAGACATGATGATGTTCTTCCGTCGACCAGGGCACCAAGGGAACGTAGCACACTGGGGCAGATCAGTGAATTTTTTTGGAAAAAAAATAATAACTTTTGAACGAAGCATCTAATCAGATTACTGTCATCAGTATAGTTGCTTGTTTTAGTTAAGTGCTTCTTCTCAATAATTTAATTAGTTCGCAACACTCTTCACAAGAATTAACATTTGCAGCTCAGATGAGCTTGCGCGCCGAAGGGTCTACTCGGGCTGCAAGAATAATATTTCCGAAGCTAAAGGTTATGGAAGTTTCATGTCTTGCGCAATGTTGCTTCATTTTAATAGATAAGCATATGAATATGGTAGAATATGGTGTTGAAAACACCATACGTCTAGGACACATTATTCAAAAGTTAGATTCGAGCGCCATCTCTACAGCCATGTTGCGAGTTAATTAAGTTATTCAGAAGAAGCGCTTAGCTAAAACAAGCAACTTTACAGAAAACAGTTATGTGATTGGATGGTTCGTTCAAAAGTTTATAATTTTTTTCCGATGAGATCCCTGATCTGTCCCAGTGTGGTAGGTTTCGCGAGGTTTTACAAAGAATAAAATCGAGCATGATGCTGATGCAGACCAAAATGGAAACGAAGCCTCCTAAAGACTGGAATAAATGCAGCGTTGTCATTGCGTCTGACCATTTTTTACACTGAATTGATTTTTTTTTGTAACCCGTTTACGCACGTTTCGGAAAAAAATGGGTTTTACAAATACTTAAAACAGCTTAAAACATTTTTTTGGCACTTCAGTGTGTATCGAAAAGTACTACTTTTCAGTATCCCGTGCCGAAAAGTAGAGGTGTTTCAAATTCGGTCAATCAGTTTTTTTTTTTACAAATTGAACAATTAATATGGACTGTTAAAATAAAGATAACCATCTCACATTTCTTCAATTACATAACGTATCCGTGAAGATCCGCTGACATCGATAATCACGATCACATGCATCAACCGTGACGTCTCATCATCGTACTTTTTTATTTTTTATTTGTGAGATCTTAGAACATGAGCAAATTGAAATGAGTCTAATTCGATTAAAATCACAACATTTTAACATGAATGCAATTTGAAACATTTGTTACTTCCAAAATGTACAGATAGCTCATTTGGTTAAAAATGGCTAAGTTGTAATTTTCCCGAGAAGTCGACCATTTGGAATATAAAAAGAGGGAAGTAGGGTAGAGAACTACTTCGACCTAATCGCCCATTTTGGGCCTATCGAGCAGAAAACTTCAGATAAATCCATGATTTCAGAGTTAACAAGTCAATTATGCGTTTGGTACGATACTTTAGTTAATAAGCTACGGAACGAAGTCAATGAGAACGCGTGATATGAAGGTTTGCACCCATTATTCCCAAAAACAAAAGAAGCTCTCCGACCGAACCAATGTTTATCTTCATCCGATAGGCCGAAGTGAATTCATTGGCGTTTCAATGGCGTTTCAATGCGTTAGGTCGAGTTTAGAATCCGTAGGCAGAGTTTGGCGTCAAGAAGCAGTGTTAAACTTTTGACAATATCTCAACGATTGGTTTCTCTTTATAAAATCTTAAGGTACATACGGAAAGGTAAATAAATTTGGAAGCCATCAGTAATAATAACATTCCGTTTAGTGCTAAACTGCGCTAGATTAAGAAATAATAAGTGCGGGTTCTGCTTAATAGGCCGGAAAAAGGGGTAGTTAACACTACGTTGAACTAATTGGAAAAATTTATTATGCCTGCCATCTGGTGTAATGTTAATAGGGTTTAGAGCTAATTTTTGGCCTTTTAAGGGCATTTTGCACTTTATTCCTTTTTTTTTCAAACGGATTATTTTTTTCAAAATTGAAAATTTTCCACTATGGGTAGCTAATAAATGTATTCACCTTTCCATACGTACTGCTAGATTTGATGAAGAGCTACAAATTGTTGAGATATTGTTGAAAATGTAACACCCCTTCTTGACAGTAAACTCGGCCTACGGGTACGAAATTTGTCCTCACGCATTGATATTCAATGGCACTGCACTTCGGCCTATCGAATGGAGAAAAATGTTGATTCTATCGGAGTGCATCATTAGTTTTCGACAATATTGAGTATAAACATTCATATCACGTGTTCTTACTGATTGCGTTTAGTAGCTTTTGAACTAAAATATCGTACCATACGTATAATTGTTTCGTTTATGCGGGGTAATCATAAATATATTTGATGTTTTCTGCTCGATAGGCCCAGAATGGGCGATAAGGCCGATGAAGTCCGTTCCTCTATTACGCTTCAGCTAATCTTCAGCTCAACGTCGTTCGCGTGTTAGATGTCGTGGCAATAGTTTCCTTTTCCAAGACCAACAACTTTGTGGTAACGTTTAAACACATGTTTGAACATTTTTCAGGTTCTATAATTGTTTTTGTCTCCAAGAAGCTCCTGCAGAGTTCTGTCAGTTAAATAATTTTGAACTAATTTCATAATGTAGAGTGGAAAATTAAACTTTTTCAATTTAGCAATCAAACCTTCATGCCAAACACTGTCGAATGCTTTTTCTATGTCTAGAAGAGCAAGTTGAGTGGCCTTCAGATTTGTTTGAACGAATTAAATTGGTAACTCTTAAGAGTTGATGAGTAGTTGAATGCCTATGGCGAAATCCAAACTGCTCATCTGCAAAAATTGAGTTCGTATTGATGTGAATCATCATTCTATTTAAAATAATCTTTTCAAAAAGTTTACTTTCTGAAGAAAGCAAACTTATTGGACGGTAGCTAGAAGCTTCAGCTGGATGTTTATCCGGAATTGGAACAACTTTTGCATTTTTCCATTTATCAGGAAAGTATGCCAAATGGAAACAACCGTTAAATAATTTTACCAAGAAAGACAAGTTACTCATCACGCTTTCTAAATCAGTCCCCCAGGAATCATCAAAAATATTTTCCCGAGAAAAAACATTCAGATAATCCCGAGCAACCTGATCCTCAATAGGACTAGTAAGACCCAAACTGAAATTATGGGAACTCTCGAATTTTTTTTTTTTTTTTTAAATGCGTTTATTTTTCCAGGCTCATTTGCCGTAGCTTTGCGGAGCCGATATTCATTGTTTGGATGACAAAATTTCTTAAAACTAACGTTAGTAAAGCGGGGGCCGATTACTCGCGGCTATCTCGAGGTTAGGGGTAACAAAATGTCACAAATGGATGGCAGGGTAGGGATTGAGAACACAAGGTTTGGAGAGCAATGTGCTTTTTATCTCGAACTAAGCGACCAACTGACGAAAAAGACAAACATGGGGGTACACCGATGGGCAGCTAACAACTTGGGGGAACACAAGATGACACTAACTACTAAATCCTCAGATCGATCCGTTTTAAAAACACATAAATTAAATTAAAATATTCGAGATCTCGGCTCGCCAAGATGTCTCTAACGGGCCGCATAGGTTGTTTTCCTCGGGCCCTGAGGGATGCGGATAACTCGGATCTAGCAACACAATGTAGGGTGCATGACCAAAGCACGTGGTCGATATCGTGATAGCCACTACCACAAGCGCACAAATTGCTGCCTGCGAGCCCGATTCGGAAGAAATGCGAGTCTAACGAGTAGTGATTGGACATGAGCCTTGATATGACACGTATAAAGTCACGGCTCATGTCCAATCCTTTGAACCATGGCTTGTTCGACACCTGTGGGAGAATAGAATGTAACCATCTTCCCAGATCACTCTCATTCCATTTTTATTGCCAGTTGGTGAGGACGTGCTGACGGGTAATTGAGAAAAATTCCGCAAAGGCGATTTGTCGATCAAAAATATCGCCTTCCATAGCGCCCACCTTAGCTAGCGAGTCCGCTTTCTCATTACCCGGAATTGAGCAATGAGATGGGACCCAAGCTAAGGTGATAGTATAGGAGCAGTTAGATAAAGTACTCAATTTTGCTCGGATTTCGGTCAGGAAATACGAGGAGTGCTTCATCGGCCTCATTGATCGAATAGCCTCCAACGAGCTAAGGCTATCAGTAAAAATAAAATAGTGATCAGATGGTAGTGAGGCAATTTGCTCTACTGCGTAAAATATGGCTGCTAGTTCCGCAACGTATACGGAACAGGGTTTTTGCAGTTGATATGAGGCGCTATGAAATTCGTTGAATACTCCAAATCCAGTGGAAGCGTTTATAGTTGACCCATCTGTGAAAAAACTCTTATTGTTACTTACATTGTCTAAGGTATCTTGCAATGGTCCTTGCAGGTCCGGTGCACTTGGCCCTATAACGGATACAACGCCGTCATCTGCAAGCTGCCTTAGCGAGCAATTTTCATCAAGACAACCATCAATGTCTTTTACATAAAAATTATAAAGAAGGGGGCTTAAACATGAACCCTGGGGGAGACCCATGTAACTAATTCGTGAAGTTGTCGAGTTTCCATGAGAAAAGCTCATATATTTCTCAGACAACAAGTTGCTCAAATAGTTGTTCATAATTGGTGAAAGCCCACTATCGTGGAGTTTATCCGAAAGGACATCGATACAAACAGAATCAAAAGCCCCCTTAATGTCCAAGAAAACTGAACCCATTTGCTGTTTTTGCGCATAGGCCAGTTGAATTTCAGTTGAAAGCAACGCAAGACAGTCGCTCGTTCCTTTGCCTCTCCGAAATCCAAATTGCGTATCTGAAAGTAAACCATTCGACTCGACCCATTTGTCTAGACGAAAAAGAATCATTTTCTCCAACAATTTCCGTATACAGGACAGCATCGCGATGGGACGGTACGAGTTATAATCCGACGCGGGTTTACCGGGTTTTCGAATGGCGATAACTCTTACTTGCCTCCAGTCATCCGGAACAATGTTGTGCTCCAGAAATTGATTGAATAAGTTCAACAAGCGTCTCTTCGCGACATCTGGGAGATTTTTAAGCAAGTTGAACTTGATTCTATCCATTCCTGGAGCTGAATTGTTACATGAAAGGAGAGCAAGTGAGAATTCCACCATCGAAAACGGGGAATCTATTTCGTTATTACCCGACGGACGATCACGAACGTTGGTTTGAACCGACACCGAATCCGGGCAAACTTTCCGCGCGAAGCTGAATATCCAACTGTCCGAGTACTCCTTGTCTTCGTTAATCGGTGATGACGCGTTTCGCATTCTCCTGCCGACATTCCAGAGTGTTCTCATGGAAGTCTCTCGCGACAAACCATCGACGAACCGACGCAAGTAACCGCGTTTTTTTGCTTTAATTAAGTCCTTAAAAGTTTTCTCGAGGTCGGTGTACCGCTCGAAATCCCCGACCTTGCCGTGTTTGCGGAACCGTTTAAACGCGGCGGACTTCTCGCTGTTCGCGTCGGTGCAATCCTTATCCCACCACGGGGTGGGAGGTCGCTTGCGGACGGAAATACCCGGAACACGTTTCGTCTGTGCTCGCAGCGCAGAATCGATGATAAGACGCGCGAGAAAGGAGTACTCGTCCAGCGGAGGAAGTACGTCAACCGATTGGCTGGCATCAAGAACCGCGGTCGCGAATTTTCGCCAGTCAATGTTTTTTGTAAGATCGTACGCGATGTCGACCGAACGAGTAGAAGATGAACCATTGGTAATAGAAATTTTGATTGGCAAATGGTCACTACCGTAGGGATCTTGAATTACTTTCCACGAGCAATCCAACGATAGTGAACTCGAACAAAGTGAGAGGTCTAATCTGCTTATTTTTGCTGGAGGTTTGGCTACTCGTGTTGCTTCCCCGGTGTTCAGAATTGTCATTTTGAAGAAGTCGCACATGTCGTATATCAAGGTTGAGCGGTTGTCGTCGTACAGTTCCCCCCAGCCTGTACCGTGAGAGTTAAAATCTCCCAAGATCAACCGTGGCTCCGGCATAGCCGTGCAGATATCCGAGAAACTTTGACGAGAAATCGCAGTTCGCGGTGGAAGATATACTGAGGCAATACTGAGGCATTTACCTCGAATATTAACCTGACATGCAACAACTTCAATGCCTGTCACCGAAGGCAGATCGATTCTGTAGAAGGAATGGAGCTTGTTGATCCCCAGAAGCACCCCTCCATACGAATCTGCGCGGTCAAGGCGAATAATGTTGAAATCGTGGAAAGCAAGATCGTTGTCTGAAGAGAGCCATGTTTCACAAAGGGCAAATGCATCAGAAAGTGAGTTGTTAACTAAAAATTTAAATGTGTCAAGTTTTGGCATAAGACTTCTACAGTTCCACTGAAGAACAGAGATCATATCCCCGACCTCATTCGGAGAATTATCCATCGAAAGATATGATCGATGCAAGGAAGGACCACCTAGAAGCTAGTTGCTTCAAAAGAGTTTTCACCATTGGCAGCACTACATTAATAATGCTCCTCGTTGAGTCAGAGACATTGAATATACTGAAGAAGCTATCCACAATACCAGAAAACGTGAACATGGGGGCATGTTCTTGCTGATTATTCAGCTGCTTTTCTGGCCGAAAAACTGGGACATCTGGGGTTTTAGATGATCCTGGAAGTGACGGAAAGTTCTTGTCATAATTACAAGGTTTAAAACCCGGTGGAATGGGTTTCGGTGTATTTCCGTTACCTCTTGAATTTTCCAAGGTGGAAGGGTGGTCCGTACGAGTGGCCTTACGAGGCTTTTCGGTGGTGTGTTGTTTTGCTCGTTTTCTCGTATTGCCTTTAAAGACAAACGGACTACCCTCACCGCCCTCTGAGTCAGAGTCTAGATCATCAACTGGCAAAATGGAGAACGTGTTACTGTTTTTTGGTGTGGTCTGAGAAGATGAAGCGGTATTCTTCAAGAGTTCTGCTAGTGTTCTCTTGGAGCGAGCTTGCAGAGACCGCTTAAGTTTTTCTCCCTGCTGTTTATACCTCGGGCAGTTAGTCAGGGTATGCAGGCTCTCCTTGCAGTACACGCATTTTGGTGGAGCACCGCAAGGGCCCTCTTGATGTTGCTCGCCACACTGATCGCAGCGTGGTTTGTTCGAGCAGTAGTCCGATGTATGACCAAGTTGTTTACATTTCGAGCAGTTCATTACCCGAGGTACAAACAGGCGTACAGGCAGCCGAACCTTGCCAATAGCGACGTAGTGAGGTAACGCTGAACCCGAAAACGTCACACGAAACGAGTTTGACAAGGAATAAGTTTTTTTGGAGCCTACTACGGATACTGACTGCATTTGAAGGCAGTCCAATATCTTCACCTTCGGCAGAGCACGGTTTTTAAAGATTCCGAAGGAATCGGGACCCAAGAAATCATCACTAGTCAAACTCGCTTCGGTGACCACTCCTTCAATTTCTACCTCACTACTGGGTATGTAGACTCGGTATTCCAATGAAAAAAGCTCGCACGCAACAATTTGGTTAGCCTGCTTCCGGTCATCAACGGTAACGCGCAGTTTTATTGGTGTTACCTTGAAAATATCGGTAACGGCCGAAAAATGTGTTGTTAGATCCTTAGAGATCCTCGGAATGTTCAAAGGTTTTTGTTTGGGCCGGAAAAAAACAACCCATGGGCCTTTCGAGGCTTCTGGGTAAGCCTTTAGGCGGGGGAGAGCAGAGGTTTTTGGGGGCAATGGTGTGGGGGGTGCAGGTGGACGAGGAGGAGATGGTGGGGGAGAGGGTTGTGGGCGATACCTTTTCTTGGGATATGCTCCAGTATTTTTGCTGGAGAGCGAGTCAACTGGAACGTCAAGGGTTTCCATTTCCACAACTTCCTCGAGACTTTCGTGTGAGGTGGAATTAAGAGTTTCGTCGTCTGAGATGGAAAGCGACCATCCCCCGCCTTTATCATTTTCATCCATTGCGGTTAAATATCGCCGCAATGGTGTTTTTTGTAAAAAAAATTACAAATAATTGCAGTAATTTCAAATAATATCAAAAAAAAAAAAATATATGTATATATAGTTTCACTCTACTAACGAGTAATACATGCAAAGAAAAAAAAATCAAAAAAAAAAAATAAATAAAAAAAAAATAATGATTATATACTATTTACAGAGTTTTGGATCACCCTAAGTAATACAAAAATAATAATAAAAAAAAATCAAGAAGAAAAAAAAAAAAATCAAGCGAAAAAAAAAATTGGATTTTTGGATCACCCTAATTAAACACCAATCTAATATTGGACCAGGGAAACAAGGAAGATGCTATACTGGCGAGAACAATACAGACGACACGATTTATACCTAACGCACTGAGGCGGCAGCAGACTGGAGAGATATAATTGTTTGATCCAACTGCTGCAGAGTCAATAACCTCGATGCTGGTGTGCCTCGGTCGACTCGGTAGGCAATATGACGCTCTTTCGTTGTTGCTATCGGTGGGGTGATGTACCGATAGTGGTGATGATTTTGCTGATGATGTTGCGATGATGCTGGGTTAAAGCTGGACCGTAATGAAAGCACTCGGCATATCATTAACGGCTTCCTCACTCGCGCACTAGTCGTCTAAACACTATGCCAATTAACTTTGGCGAGAAAAAACCCTCGCGTGGGGAAAAACTCAAAACTAAATAATAGTGTCGTACAACGAGACCGATGCGACTTGATCGGCTCAGCGTGCGAGACGGAATGAACTCTCGAATTACATTGTACGTTTCTGAGCTTTATCCAAATTTGTGATCAAAATTTTACCACCTTCTTCACTCGCTGGAATAGGCTGTTGAGGTTTTAAAAAAAAAGAAGAAAGGTCTGTGCCTAGGGGCACGAACGGAAGCTTGACGTAGCACCGCTAGTGGACGGATCAATCATCAATTATCTTAACTCTTTCCGTTTCTTATTTGTAAGCGTATCAAATTTGTAGTATTTATTTCAAAGAGAAAGTTGATGAAGAGAATCCAAGGGACCGTCAATTTGAGTATTTTCGATTCATCTACTCGACTTTAAAAGGTGTATTATGATTTTTTTGTTATATATGAATTTTTTAGTTTTGTGCATATTGGTTTTAAAGTGTATTCAATTCACCCCTCACAGGATTTACTTCCGAATTATATGAATGGAGCGATGGTCGGCGCCGGCGGTGTAGTGGTAAGCGTGACTGCTTTCTAACACCCCAATGGGTCTGGGTTCAATCCCAGCCGAGGTCGGTGGGATTTTTCTGAGGCATAAAAATCTCTGATCACGTCTTCCTTCGGAAGGGAAGTAAAGCCGTTGGTCCCGGCCCATGTGTGTTGTGAATGGGTGCGATATCCTACGCAGGTGTGGAAGCTGCCTTCCTGCACATTCGATTGCCGTCAATGGATGGCAATCGATGTCCGTCGGTGATTGGCACTAGATTGCGGAACAAAGACCGACGTTAAATAAAGGAAAAAAGAAGATATGAATGGAGCGGGGCGGAAAGTATCGTTTGTGCAGAATATGAAAAAAGGAGGGACTTCGAGAGATTGAACTCGTGAGAGCTAATTTTCTCACAAATTTGATTTTATTGGCTTTCTGAGGACTGAATATACACCCAAAGCGAATTATTCCCACTTCTCTCAAATTCTATATGGATTTTTAACACTTCCTATCGGCGTGTTCTGGAAAATGGTCGGACGATGATTAATCTCACCAATACATTCGGGCCTACAATTCCACACCATATATAGAGACCAGAGCCTTGATAGCTAGCTGCTTGCGGGAACTGATGACCTTGACTAATGTCCAAATAATACTCTTAACAAATTTATGGTGGTCCTGAAAAGGACCGTTTTGTAGTGATGGTTGAGTAATGCTGAGCTGAGCACGACGAGCTACTGATTCCGAACCTAGCCTAGCGGTGGGATTTCTTCATGCTTCTCTATGGTTGCTCATATGAGCTCTGCGCTTGCTGCTTGCAGGCAGCCTTTCGTAGTTGTTGTTGTTGTTAAAAGCACTCCTGCTGCTGCTGCTGCTACTACTGCTACTGCTGGACTGGACACCACCACTTACGGTGATTGAATGAGCACCGTTCAGTGGGACCGCATCGCATTCGATGTTTAAGTCTGTGTTAGGGATTGCGCTGTTTTCAGACATGCGGTGATAATTTTGATCACCATTGCAACAGTTGGACATTTGGTATTTTTCAATAGTGACCTATTGAAAATTAACTAAATGATCTTTTTAGCAGATTGGTAGATAAATTTCCAATCGTTTGGCTTGTTTCGAATTAAAATCTATCTTCTATTGGTCGAAACCTGACCTCTTCTCGTAATGCTGTGCATTTTGGTTTTTTGAAATAGCGTGGATTCTATAGATCCTGTGGAGATCTATTTATCTGATGTATGTGTTGGTAGAGGGAAAAATGTTAACTTTGCGGGAGACGATGTCTTAACACTCGAAAGCAATTTTGTGAAATATGAAGTAAAACAAATCCTAGCTAGTTCTGCATGATGATTTTGTTTGATTTTATTTATTTGTAAAGTCGCCGGGATATATCAGCTGGCGATTTGTTTTTAATGATAACTCCGTACTTGAAAACAGGCAAAAACTCACAAATAGGCTGCTTTTTTATGGTATACAGTGTGATAATTCAATAATCAATAAATTATCTCAACATTTAGTGGCAAACCATTCATACATTTTGGTAACATACAAAAATTCTATAATCCACATTAAATTTCATATGTAAGCACCGATTGAAACAATCTTTTCGACGCCACTACAAGGGTGATTGATTAAACGAAAGAAACGAATCGTGCGGAATGAAAGCCGAGGAAAAACTAATTGCACCAATATATTCAGGCCTAGAATTCAACACCTTCTATAGACAGGTTGAGCCTTGATAGCTAGCTGCTTGCGGGAACTGATGACCTTGACCAATGTCCAAATAATACTCTAACAAATTTTTGATGGACTTGAAAAGGATCGTTTTGTAGTACTGGTTGATTAATGCTGAGCTGGGTGTTCAACACTGATGAGGCTGTCGAGCTTTATGTCGTTTGGAGCGAGGGTGACACGCTTGGTATAGATGACTGAACCGTAGCGACTCACGAAGAGCTACTTATTTCGATCCATAGCATAGCGGTGCAGCTTCTTCCTCCTTTGATGGTTGCTTATGTGGGCACTGCAGCTCACTGCTTGCAGGCAGCCTTTCGTTGTTACTGGAGAACAATTTTCAACGCCACACGCCGAATGCACGCTACTGCTGCTACTAATTTCGACGACCGAACACCACCACACAGTGGTGTGGTCGTTGGGAGCGTGTGGTTCTGATTACATCCTCCCTATTCGCAGGTGCCCGAGGATCGGAGGCGAATGCCACTTTGACTTGTTTCGTCTACTTACTACTCTCTGACGACTGTGCTGGGGAAGCAGCATATGCATGTAGGTAATTGGTGGATTTGTTAGTTAATTCGACGCTTTTGGACAATGCTGAACATTTACCAGTTTTTCAATAGTTTCTTGTTGAAAATCAACATTCGGAAGCATTGCGATGCGTAGCCATATTTCTGATCGATTGGTGATAAAATTATTGAAATTGGACCAGGGGCAGCTGAATTATTAACGTTCCAAATCTTTCTTAATTTGTTACATGTTCCATTTTCGGTTTTCACAAACTGTACCCCCATATAGAAATCAAAGACGTAGTCCTACGTCAAACATGTGAGTTTCCAAAAGGGTTTTGGAACTCGGGTCTAATTTAAAAACATTATTTTCAAAAGTTTTGTTCCTCAGGGCAGAGAATCGCTTTTTAATTTGTTTTTGCAAATCCCGCCAGATAACTTTCATGGCAGGATAGCGTGTTCTTTGAAATTGTCTCCTACGGACATTTTTAAGACGGATGAAGAGCTGAAGATCGTCGTCTATTATAATTGAATCGAATTTAACCTCGCATTGTTGGTGCTGAGGTACTCTTGCTTCAACTATAGAAAGTAGTCAGAGATTCAAGAGCATAACTAATTTCATCTTTGGTTTGCAAAGGAATCTTTGGATTGAAGTTACATTCCATAAATGTTCGATATTGCTCCCAATCAGCTCTATGGTAATTGAAAGTAGAGCTGTTGGGATTACTAATTATTTCTTGGGATATTTCAAAAGTTACTGGAAGGTGATAAGAACCGAATTCAGCATGGGTAACCAATTGGCTACAAATTTGACATGAATCAGTTAAGACCAAATCAATAGTTGAGGGATTTCTTGCTGAAGAAAAGCATGTTGGGCTGTTTGGATATTGAATAGTGTAATAACCTGCAGAACAATCATCATACAGAATATTACCATGGGAATTGCTTTGAGCATTATTCCATTAGTGGTGTATTGCATTAAAATCACCAATACTGAAAAATTTAGACCTATGACGGGTATGTTTCTGAAGGTCACCCTTGAGAAAATTCTTTTGCTGGCCTACGCATTGGAATGGCAAATAGGCAGCTATAAACGTAAGTTGTCCAAATTTTGTTTCAACAGAAACTCCCAAAGTTTCAAAAACTTTGGTTTTAAATGAAGAAACAATGCTGTGTTTGATTCGTCTATGGACAATGATGGCAACGCCACCACGGCACAGTGGCCGGAAGTCGGACAAAACCTCAAAATTGACTTCATTATTTTATTTTTCTTATATTTTTCTCTCAATACAGATACTTCAACTAAGAAAATCCCAAATTTTCAAGTCATTTGGTCAAAAATTGAGTCTTGGGGATTTTTTCAAAATTGAGGTTTGTGTGATAGTTTTTCAATTTTTATTTTCTTTATTTTATGAGCTTTCTTCATGAGCTCGTTGTAAAACATTGGAAAATTTGGATAATCTGACAATACTGTAGGTGTTTTTGGGCATAAATAACCAAAACATTTCAAGGTTTGTTTGAAATCCATTCGCATTCCATACCAAAATCATCGTAACCTGTGAGTTTTAGCCATTTCGGATAACATATGAGGTTTTGTCCGACCTTTGTATGGAGGCCCGCCACTGTGCACAGGGTCCATCAAGACGATCATTTCTATAAATGAAATAATTGGCGTCCTTCTTAACCTTATGGTCAGGTTTAAGGAACGTTTCAGTTATAACGGCAATATGCACGTTACGTACTCTCAAAAAGTTAAATAGCTCGTCTTCATTATCTTTAAGAGATCGAGCATTCCTATTTAAAATATTAAAAGCTTTAAAATCAATTACTGAACTAACTTTAAAGTCATGACAATATTGTTTGCAAATTTTTCTCCAGTTTGAACAGCATCAAACATAGAGTTAGATTTAAGCATATCAGTTATCATGTCAATCAATGATTGTCTTTAGAGATGAACTAGCCTAAGGCTAAAAATCTCTTAAATAAAGAATTAAAAAAAAAAAAATCAATGATTGTACCTGGTCGGAAATGTGGAGCGTTTCCTACCTGTAGCTTAGAACGAAATTGTAGGATCGCTTTGCGAGTCTTACATTCCCAAAAATTGGATTTGTGGTTTTCTCCACAATTTGAACATTTAAATTTCTTAGGATCTTCCTTCACAGGACAGTCGTCCTTTGTGTGAGAGGAATCACCACAATTCATGCATTTCGCTGGCATGTAGCATTGTTCCGTGACCCCATCCCTGGCGCTTACGGCACTGGGTGAGGTTTTGGAAATTTCCTCTAGTCTTCCTGAAGTGTTCCCACTTCACCCGGACATGGAGCATAAGGCTAGCTTTGTCTAAGGCCTTAAGGTTGTTTAGTTCACTAGACTTGAAGTGAACTAAATAAAAACCATTAGAAATCCCGTTGTGCGAATCGCCAGGACGGGATTTCATTTTTATTTTGATTACTTGGAGTGGCACAACTCCAAGTAATTTTGCCAGTTCATCTTTGATCTGATCCAGGAATTCACCACTGGGCAGTCCTTTAATGACAACCTTGAACACATGTTCAGTTTTGGTGTCATAAGTAAATAATGTGTGCTGCTTCTCAGTAAGATACTTGAGAAGACATTTAAATCCGTCCAAGGTTTCAGCCAATACACGGCATTCACCCCGACGTCCAATTTGCAGTGAAAACTTAACTGTCACGAAGCTTAAAAGTTCCATGCGAAGAGCATGGAAATCGGAAGTGGTTATCACAATAGGAGGAATCTTTTCCTTCTTGGCATTAAGCCGGGAAAGTTTACTAGAATTTTTCTTGGATGATGGATCATTCTCATCATTCGTGAGCAAATCAAATTGGTTGCTCAAATTAATTAAATTTTCTTTTGCGCTTAGGCTGGCAGTAAATTTTTATCCAAATCGACTTCCAAACAGATTTCTATAAGAATCTGAAGGATTGAAGAGGAATTTTCCAAATCGATATCCAAGAAGGATTAGCTCGGGTAGGGTCCAAACAAGGATCGAAGAGGAATAAGAGTTGAACAAGGTAGAATTTTTACAGATTGAGCACTGAAAAGTGCTTTCTAAATTTGTTGTAGCTTTAGGTAGTAGTAACACTTCCTTCAGCAAAAAGCAAATAGATCCGCACGGCAAGAGAGCACGATGCGGACTGATGCAATCAGTTGCTATGGTAGGTGAACCTACTGCTACATAGACAAAAGTTTTGAATTTTAACTGTCGCGTAAAATCTCCTTTCGTTGTATTTTGAGCTATACACAGCAAAAAATAGTAATATGCATCAACGTAATTCACATGATGTACAACAAAATGGATGTAATCAAGAAGAGTAGATGTATAATAACATACATAAGGATGTCATATTACATAGCTCTTTAAATTACACTGAAACAAAATTACCATTGTCCATTACGTTGCATCTGTGTAATATTCACATATTAATAACATCATTATTACACAGAATCATATGCAACCAAGCCATTCCAAAATAGTTGTGTGTCAAAAATTTGTGTAATATTATATAATGTTGATGCTATATTAAATCTCGCAACACTGCCAGACTTCGTTCTGGAGGATCGTCCATGATGATTGATGCGCCATTTTAAGTTTGTTTGTTGTCGGCAGTGAACATCCTAACGTTGATTTAAAATTATTATTTATGAATTCATCGACAGTTTAAAATTTAAGTTTTATAATATGTGCAATTTAACCAACAATCCCATATTTATAATGTAAAAAAACCACAACTTCGAAAAGTAAAAAAGGCTGCCATTTAGGTTCAAGTAGTGTTCATGTGAAATCTCTTTTCAAGTATTCGGGCAAACGGCATTCAGCCAAACGACCCATTCGGCCAAATGGCATTCAACCAAACGGCAGTCGGGTTCGCTGTTCTGGGTGTAGGAAAGGTAAATGAATAATTCTGTTTGGCAAGGCTATGGTAGAAGTGAACGCTGCTGACGTGAGTACAATTGCATGATATGCATTTTTCTGTCTTATTATATTTTGTAAGTTCAATTCTTACAGTGGCGTAAATGATTTTAGCTACATACACTCAACATAATCCACACTTTAATACTACGTGAAAAATCACGTAAGGTTTCAATTTTCTCACTTTACGTGCCTCTCGTAAAATCTATGCAATGCCACCTGAATGTTAAAAGAAATTCCAATTACACCCATTTATTTATCCAATGAAATTTACGTGATTTCCACATACCTAGAATCTATGTGCGTTTCATGTAAGTCTTAAGTGAATTCCACGTATGAAAAAAGTAGGGCACTCAGCTGGGTGTTCAACATGGCGGCACGAGTATAAAGATGCAGATTTGTTGCTGTTGTATTTTTTTTTACTGTTTGAAAACGTAAGTATAAGATTTAAATTATGCTGTAAAATATTCGTTTTTTTATTAGTTTATTTGAAGGTGGTAAGCAGCAAAAGCAGCTGACATTTCTCTTTCTTCATTTCCAGCCCCACCATGGATTCGCTTTGGATACCATCAGCGTGATTAGTGCTAGCGACGGAAGCGAACATGCACGGCTTCTGCACTTCTTAAAACACCTCAACATAGCTCAACTGCAGCAGTCGAGTTTACAGCTCATGGCTCCTCTCCAGAACGGGAAGATAATGGATGGTATTACCAGTCATTAGCAGCTCAAATGGAGGCGAAGCTACAAGGAAGCCGAGAAGAGCAATCGTCCCATGGAGGCACATTGATCAAACGTCGAGTTCCTGATTGGTTGTATAGCAATGTTGTTTTTTTTCTTTTGTTTATAATAAATAAGTAAAGAAATTCCTTTATGGTGGACACATGATAATCATGTGGAATTTTACATGTAAATTCGCCAACAAAAATATGTGGAATTTTATGAGTGCACAAGTGTAGCCGCAGCATTAGTTTGATTACAAATTCCTTCAATCTTAATGCAAATGAACTCTTCAATTTAGGTTGACATTTTGCCCCTAAGGAAATCTGCTTATCCCTTCTATTCAACTTCAATGCGATGGATTCTCAATTATGCACGAGCTCATTTGTCATGAATCAGAGTCCTATTTTTACGTCATTATCACTTTGATGTTGATTCAAATGTCAGCCAGCAGCTGTGGTAACCCCCAGCAGCTACAGTGACAAATGAACCTTCACATAGTTAATGTTTGTTTCTCCGGAAAACTCATCAAACATTTCCATCGTTCAGTTCGATTGCATTTTCATTAGCGGACGGTTGAATCTAAAATTCCACTAATCGTGTACACGTTCCGATTCGATTGCATTTGTGGGATTCTAGAATTATTCGAATTCTATACGGTGATAATTCCGTGATAGGACATTCATTCGCTGTATTCTTGCATACATACTCTATAAACTGATCGTTGGTGGGTGCTACATCGCTGATAGGTTTGCGGAATTAGGACTCAACGCTCATTGTTCTTGCTGGTAGGCATTTATGTTGTACATTGGAAATCCTTTGGGGAAAACAGTTTACGCTTGAATGATTTATGTGTTTAGTTGTTGTGCGGAACATCCTAGCTTCCTTTCTGGTCCCATGCAAATCGTGGTGCCTTACGCACTGTGAATTCTGGCTTAGCTGGTGGATGTTACATAGGTGTAGCTCGAGGGAGTGTCCGTGACCAGTTCACTGTATGGTCCGAATCGGCAATTTACACCGTTTCTATTCGCTTTTGGCAGTATGGTGGGATTTATTCGAATTTAAATTTAAATTCAGAATTTTGATTTTTTTTAAGTGTGGATTGTGGATGCAATTTTCGGCAGAGTTGCAGTTGTAGATAATGCAATTTCAAGCAACTTTGCTGAAGACACCATCTTCCTTTTTTAACGTTGTTGTGTTCAGAAACAAAAATCGAAAAAGTGGTCTTTAAATGACTTATAAAGCAAATAATGGCACGCTTTGTTTTTTGTTGCGGGTTATTTTTACGACAAAAAAATGCAGTTGTTTAATGTTAATTTCTCTACATGGTAGGTAAAAAATAATTACGATGATGAAAATTTTTTCAGCTGGACGCTATTATCGTTATGAAAACATTCTTTACATTTTTCAAATAGTTCCACGAAAAATTCAGTGCACCATGAACGTTTTATAAATTTTCTATGTTACATGTTACGTTAAATGGGATTCTCGTGAGTTGATAACCGTTCGGTATATATTTTACCGAACTTCGGTAAAACATGAAATCACTGCAAAAGGGGAAGAGCACCAGTAAATATGCTTGGGCCTCCCTCATATACTCAATCGGTTAAGGCGTGGCTAAAAACACCATGCTGGAGGTGGCTGGGTTCGATTCCCGGTCCGTTCTAAGAATTTTTTCAGATCGCAAAATTTCTCGACTTTCCTGGGCATAGAGAAGGACTGTACTTGCCACACAATAAATCTAAATGTATGGTTCTGTTGCATTAGATATCGTAAATTAAGGGTGGATGTGACTAAAACGTTATTCAAAAGTTAAGCCGTCGAGAAATCAGCTGTTACTTACCCAGAATTCTCTTAGGTACAACTTTGCTGAAGAAAATATGTAGCTGTATATTACATGTAATTTTATACAGCCAATCATAGGAGGCATCTATATATGACCGTTTCTCAGTAGTGTAGTAAAATTGCATTTTATTTTCGATTGATTATGATTTTACGTTGTTCGTAAATTTCAATAAGCCTGAAGGGCTCTTCATCTTTGATTAATCTGTTATTCTTTTTTAAGTATTAACGCTTTTCAACTAGTTTACAGGATGCTCCGTTCGGGTGCGTTTTGATTGAATTAAAAAAAGAATTTGATAACCTACAAATAACTTATCCTTTTTTTCTTTATTTAAGAGGTTTTCAGCCTAAAGGCTGGTTCGCCTAGGAATAACTTATCCTTATTAGCAAGATCGCGAATGATCTGGTGATTTGATCTAAGACAGGCGTCTCTGAACCTTTTGAGGATAAGCTTTCTCCCCTCTTGCAGTGTCTGACGAACAGCCAGATGGTGGATCTCAGAGTTTTGAGTCCGCAGACGACTGTTAAGGAACATCCAAAGAATCTTGTTCTGGATCCTTTGGAGTTTGATGTGATGGCATTTAGCACAGCTCTCCAAGATTAGCGTTCCGTACTCAATGACGGGAAGGATAACTTGCTTGTGGACGGCAAACTTGTTTGTAATAGAAAGGGTGGACTTTCTGTTGATAAGTAGTAGAGCGAGCTTATCAAGATGTTACACTTGGTGGATGTTTTGACAACATGTGAACGGTACAGTAGCTTGATATCAAGGGTGAGACCAAGGTAGACGACTTCACTTGACCATTCAATGGGAGTATTATCAATGTGGACTTTTAAGTTATCAGGCGGGACAAGATACAAATCTTCCAGCTTTTGAAATAGCATTCTCAACGTCCAACAATGCCATGGTAGATGTCTTAGAAACGAACTTGTTACGCTGAATGATGTTAGTAACCCGTGCGAGTTGGTGGATGGTAGAGTGGCCTTTCATAAACCCGAATTGCTCGTTGAGGAAGATATTATTTTCATTAGAAAACAACCCAAGTAACATTGCAAGCTTTAAAGTGGTTTTATAGCATTCTACAAGTCTAAATCATGGTCTACAGAACCCTCATAAAACCAAAATTGTTATTTGGGAACAGCAAACGGCTGAGTATCAGTTTTTCGAATAGCTTCGAGATGGAGGTCAAGAGGCTGATGGGGCAATAGCCTTTGGCACTGGTAAGGTGTTTGCCAGGCTTGTGGATTGGAATGAATTTGGCTAATTTCCATTATGCAAGGAAGTAGCCAAGCACCAAACACTTATTGAAGACTGCTGCAAGGTGCTCGAAGAAGTCAACACTAAGGTTTTACAACTCGAGGTTGACCACTCGATCGACACCATGTTCTTGGTTGATATCACCTTATTAGCATTGTTGGGAGAATATCAAAAAATCAAATCTCACCAACACCCAAGATCACGCTTGATTTTTGTTGACAAAAATCAACAAGCAAACAACTGTGGTTGATTTTGCAAGCTGTAATATCGCAGCTCGGAGTTAGCGTTGCCAGATATACCGATTTATCGGTATTTATACCGATTTCCGAACTAGATACCGATATACAGATAAGGTTCCTTAGAATACCGTTTTTTGAGGTTTTATACCGATTTATACCGATTTTTTTTATAAATAATCAAAATGATTATTGCCTGCCCGCGCTCAAAATTTCGGAGAAAATTATTGTGAGAAATTTGTATCTTTTTGAATATCTCAAATTTTTTAAGCCTTTAAAATTAAAAAAGAAAAAAAAACTTCTTCAAAAATGTCTTATGGATACTCTGTCGATTAATGATTCAATTGCCTCACCATTTTTGGCTACCCATGAATCGATAATCAGTCAATGGCTCTTTCTGTTAATTCCGGGAGAATCAGGAAATACTTTTTAAACATTATTTAACTTTCTGAATTTTCTTCCAACTTACATCGGAAATTATTTTTCGATTCCTCTCGGGAACTTATTTCGACTTCTCTTGAAAGCTTCTTCAGCCTTCGCTCGAATGATTCTTCGATCTTCTCCTGCCAGTTTTTTTTTTTCAACTTTCCCGGAACTTAAGGGATGCTTCCAGATTTTGAAGGCAGATCCACACTAGCTGCAGGAACTTTTAAGACATTCTGAAACTTCAGAAAAGTCCAGACTTTTGGGTAAGTTTCGATAAATTAAAGAATGTTTCAATAACTTCTGTTAAAATTCTAAGACCCGATCAAGCGAACTCCAGTGAACTTAAGAAAACATCATAAATATTTTGCATACTTCACAAAGAACTTCTGGAAAATTTATTGGTTTTCAGGACAGTTCAGTTTCAGGAGAATTGAGAGAACTTTAGGAAGGATTAAATTTCAAGAAAATCGCTAAAATTTTAAAGGAAATCCGAGGAACTCAAGAAATTTCCAAAACTTCAGCAATGTTCCGAGAGGCTCATGCAAATATAAGAAACGTAAGTTCCGTGCTCATTAATGGCAGTGTTGATAGCTTTTAAAAATTAGAAAAATCGGAAACATCAGAGAACTTCAATGTTGATGTTACAATAGAATGAAGAAAATTGTGCGCTTAAGAAACATCGTAACCTTCAAGAAAGTCTAGAGACCTTCAAAGTTGATTAGAAATATTCCGGTAGTCTCATTATAATCAGGGAAATTCCAAGACAGACTTAAGAAAAATTACAAGAACTTTTAAGGAAATCCAAAGAAATATGGAATATTCTTACATACATTTCAGGAATGCTCCAAAAACTTCAGGGGCATTGCGGGGTCTTCAGGCATGTTTTATGATCATTTGGAAAATTTTCCCTCATTAAAAACTCATTAAATAAAACGTCCCCCAAGAGCTCCTTCTTCCGAAATTATGTCCTTGTTTCTTTTGACTGTTCCGTTCTGACTTCCTCCAGAATTTTTTTAGGAAGTTTCTGCCAGCGTCTCCATGAAGTTTCTTCCGTTTTCTCCAGGATATTCAATTAAACTTCTCTCAGAAATTTCATTTGTCTAGTTCTGGAATTTTGTCCAGTTGGTTTTTTTTACTTCTATTTGAAGATTTTTCCGAGCTTCTTCTGGTTTCCCCTGGAAATGACTACTTCTGGAATTTACATCTGAATTCCGAAATTTTTCTGCCTTCCTTTGAATGTGAAATCAAATTTTTTTTTTTCTGAAAGATTCTTTAAATTTTCGCCAGAAGTTTCTCAATTTATGTCTTGGAAGTTCCGCGGATGTTTTTCCAACTTCTCTCAGAACTTTCCTCATATTTCCTCCAGGAGAACTTCTTTCTTTTTTCTCTGGATGTTGTTTTCAGCTTCCTACAGAAGCTAATTCAAGCATTTCCCGGAGTTTTCTTTTGGAATTTTCCTATCATAGTCCAAAGTTTTAAACTTTTGCTTTCAAAAACGGCAACAATATAAAATTTATTAAAATAGTAAATATTGATAAATACCGATTTTGTAAAACCTTTGATACCGATAAGCTTTACAACATTCTGGCAACGCTGCTCGGAATATCAAGCTAACAAAACTCATCAGCTGCAAATCTCAACAAACTGTGGTGAGATTGAGTTTCATGATTTTTGCTTTACACCCAAATGCAACCGAAACTTCCATAACGGCTGGCAGCTGTCACTTCGTGTCTGCCATCTCCACTATACTATACTAGATAGCAAACCATACTTTCTCTTTCTAAGAAAACGATGTGCAAAGGAAATTTTTTTGTGTCGAGTCAACTCTCAGCTTGATTTTTTTACGTTGTGAATTGTCTCGTAATATCAAAGGAGCTTGTAAAATCAATATTAAGCATGATATTTTGTTCCAATATTACGCGTGATATTGTGAGCGCATGAGAGTGGTAAAATATCAATTGATTTCTGATTTTACCAACACTGAGCATTAGCATTAGCATTGAACAAGCTGCACAACATCGTAGGTGGTACAAATTCAAAACTATTAAGTGCAAGACGGATATCTATTACTGGATTTATACTGCCCATAATCACATATCAGTCCCATATAGATAGGAAATCAAGCAAAGATGGGACTGATATGCGATTATGGGTAGTATAGTAAGTAGGAAATAACTACTATCTCCCAGACAAAGACATATCCCCCTCCAACAGTTAAGGATTGTCTTTGCAACTGGGATAGGAAAGGTATGTTAGTCCAACATTTACTTAAGAGAGATGCTGAGAACTCTACGACCCCCTCAAAAATTTCTCGGGAATTTAGGAATTTGTTAGAATAGGATACACCCAGTCAGCGTTGGCAAATGTAGATTTTTTTTATAAATGGAGAAATTGCTGAAATAAGATGAAGATATAACACCAACTCACCATCGTTTTCATACCCGTAGCTGCTTGAAAGGAAGGAACTTTGTTGTGTTTTATCATATTTTTTATTTTATTGATAGAGGGTAAAACCCGCAGGAGTGAAATAATTTAACTACACACTTAAAAATAACTAATTTTACACGAGACGTAATCCATCTTTGACGTAAATCATGGAACGTAAACAAACATGTCATGTAAAATTGAGTGTTCCCAAACCGAAACCTACGCAACTCGACGAAAAGTACGATTGATTGAATTTATTTTCTCCTGTCTTTCAACTGATTCTTACGTCATTTGTGCTGCTTGCATTGTGCCTGAGACCGGGCACAGAAATTTACATGACTTTTTCGTAGTGTGTACCTCTTCTCCCGTAGGAACAAATCCTTTATGTCTTTTGATTTAATGGCTGCTATCACCTTATCAGCTGATATTCTACTTTCGTCAGGTACAACTACGGGGGTGGCAGCTAAGACTAAACATTGCCTCTGAAACTGCAGGCTCGTGGGACTCAACATGGCTTACCCATGGTTATTTGAATTCCAAAGTATTGACAAAGAGCATTGGACTTTTCAACTGTGGTTCAATTCTGATTACGAGGGGAAAGGGGAGGGATTGGCTTATTTTTAAAAATCTTTCCCATTTTCCAGAACGATCTAGGACAATCTGGGAGAGAGCAAATTTTGTTTGCAAAATCGTTACTTTGGAGGTCCACCATTGCAAAAATTAAAGCGAAAGTTCAGCTTGAACTTACGTGCAATTTTGCACACAGGTACATTTCAATTATTTATTTATTTTATTTATTTATGACTAAACATCATTGGCCACAATGATGTCACCTAAACTAAACATGAAAAGTACTAACATCAAAAATTCAATAATTATCTTGTAAAAAAGGAACATTGCTAGACAAACTATACTGATTTAGAAAAAGCGAACTAAGCCTCCAACGAAGCAGCTGGCGAGTCAGGTAAAAGTCAAATAGTGCGGAGACCCTATTGAAGAGTTTCTGTAAACCACCGATTGCGCTGAACATGCTCTAAATAGTAATATGGGTCGTCTATTTTGAAGCATGGGTAACGAAAATGTTAAAGTCATATAAGAAGCGCTCATAGTAGGTAAGGGAACTAATACGTCTGCCCTTTATGCAAGCCGTCCCCTATATGAGCACAAGCGTATGAGTTTGCACATGGGTGTAAACTTGAACATTGTACTTGAATACAAACTTGAGTACAAATGGGCTTGCACATATGCAAACATAGCAAGCGGAGACTTTCTAGCGATACTGACAATATTGTTTTTCACATCATAGAAAGCTGGGAAATCCCGCAAGATAGGGGAAATGGCTTTAATGTTGGCCTATGGATCTAATAGCGAATTCATTTATAATCAGGGTTGGAACCAGTTCCAACCCAGTGCGAAACCGAACTTTTTGTCAGTGCGAACCTCAACCTGAGCTAGGTTTTAAAAACAAACGAGCAAACTGACGTTTGTCGGAAAACAAGCAGACCCAATGTACCCGATTCAGGTTGGAACTGAATAATAAACGAATTCGCTATAAGATTGGGCCCATTGCTAAAAATTTGCTATTTATCAATTTTATCTAAATGAACGCGTCATTGAGACGGTACTAATGGATATTTTTGGTCGCTATTGAAAATTTAGTCGATTGCTGAATGTATTATGTATGGGCCCAAATTAGGGGCATTTAGGCCGATCTTACATCCATTTTCCCTATTCGCTATCAATTGCAAAAAAAAAATAATCTTAAAACAGGTGCAGAATTGAGCCCTATCTTAAGGTGATACGGCACGTCATGCAACCATGACTGTGGCACAATAATTAAATAAACGTGTGTTTTGGTATGCGTACGAAAAGCATTTTTCAACAACAATTGTAAATTATAAATTGCATACCTTAAACAATGGCCAGGATTGTAAGAATATGCTCTAAATACATATTTGCCATTTGTCAATTTAATTGCCAAAATGGCGGTTGATTTCTAATAAAACAGGGAACACACAACCCGCGTTTGAAACCAACATGAAGATGGAATATCCAAGCAACCTGTTAATTTTCTCATTGATTCAGAATAGAACCATAGAGGTAACTCTAAAACCAGAAGGTCCAGATGAAACGTGCTCAACTTTTTAGCTCAGCTCTGGTACTTTCTTTGGACCCAAGCTAATCGATGCACCCTTCGAAATGTAGGAAAATCCACGAGCCCCTCATTTTATCTGTCAAACTTTCATAGCAAATCAAAACAAACATAGTGTAGTACTACAATTTCGACAAGAATGGGGTACACTTATAGATGCACTTGGGACCAATAGACTATAGTCAATTCAAGATATAGTATAGTATAGTCAAATCGTGAGTCAACTTAAAATCGTTAGTTTCCACTGATTGATGGAACTCTGTGTGTGTGTGTGTGTATTCCCTCTAACCCCCACTGGCGGGCAGTGTTATTATGGAAGAACTCTCTCTACAATGTCGCATATATGGCCATTGTAGAAAGCTTCAGTCCGGGAGTTCGAAGATGATAGCTTTATTACAGATCCAGCAACCCATTTCAAAATGTCTGGAGAGTCACGCCCATTCCGAGTTTACTTTCACTTATAATAAGCCTCGCATGTATGTACTACCTCTATCAATTGGATATTAGTATTACATACACAATTCTAGTTTCAAAATGTTCTTTTGGATCCTGGCACGTATTCAGTCTTTTTATTTTTTTACTGTAAAAGTATTTGGACTGATCTCACCATGTTTATTTGATCCTCCAATCTATGGGTTCCGTAGTTTTATTTTTCTCTACACTTTGCATTTCATTTCGTGATTCACCTTCGGAACTTGCAGAAACTCAAACACAGCGTACGCCATCAGCGCCGGAACAGAGACACAAAAGGAAAATTAAATCCTTCCTCTCGTTTCCGCGGTCCTTTGTCAATTTCACTCGCACAGGTCGCTGAAAAATTGGAACCTTTTTCTTCTCTTTCTTCTTCGGTTGGCAGCCTGCAGTCATGGCTGTGCTCTGCGATTTCAAGGGTCAACAAAAAATAGCACCACTCACACTCGCGCCCGCGACACTACACACTTTTCTGATTTCGACATCCTCTTTCTCTCTGGTTCCAGGGAAGTCCGAGTCGGAGTCCGAGTACAGGGAAAAAGACGACTATTAACAAAAATACACACTATCTTCCCCCACAATCCTTCAAACGGCAACACTTTGAGATTGAGCTCGCTTGAGGAAAAACACTAACACACTACAGCGCAATTATTGACTGTATGCAGTTTTTGAATGCTGTCCTGTATACGGAAATTGTTGGAGAAAATGATTCTTTTTCGTCTAGACAAATGGGTCGAGACGAATGGTTTACTTTCAGATACGCAATTTGGATTTCGGAGAGGCAAAGGAACGAGCGACTGTCTTGCGTTGCTTTCAACTGAAATTCATCTGGCCTATGCGCAAAAACAGCAAATGGGTTCAGTTTTCTTGGACATTAAGGGGGCTTTTGATTCTGTTTGTATCGATGTCCTTTCGGATAAACTCCACGATAGTGGGCTTTCACCAATTATGAACAACTATTTGAGCAACTTGTTGTCTGAGAAATATATGAGCTTTTCTCATGGAAACTCGACAACTTCACGAATTAGTTACATGGGTCTCCCCCAGGGTTCATGTTTAAGCCCCCTTCTATGTAAAAGACATTGAGACCTAATTTCTATGTAAAAGACATTGATGGTTGTATTGATGAAAATTGCTCGCTAAGGCAGCTTGCAGATGACGGGGTTGTGTCCGTTATAGGGCCAAGTACACCGGACCTGCAAGGACCATTGCAAGATACCTTAGACAATTTGTCTACTTGGGCTATGAAGCTAGGTATCGAATTCTTTCCGGAGAAAACTGAGTTGGTTGTTTTTTTCTAGGAAGCATCATCCTGCACAGTTACAGCTTCAACTAAAGGGTAGAACAGTCACTCAAAGTATATCTTTCAAGTATTTAGGTGTCTTGTTCGATTCCAAATGCACATGGGGAAAACAAATTTAAGTATCTGAAACAAAAATGCCAACAAAGAATCAATTTTCTTCGTACAATTACTGGAACTTGGTGGGGAGCACACCCGGAAGATCTGATCAGGTTGTATCGAACAACCATCTTGTCGGTTCTAGAGTACGGTAGCTTCTGCTTTCAATCCGCGGCGAAAACACATATCCTGAAGCTGCAACGGGTTCAATACCGTTGCCTCCGAATCGCGCTTGGCTGTATGCACTCGACGCATACGATGAGCCTCGAAGTACTCGCGGGTGTTCTCCCACTGACAGATCGTTTCGCGGAACTGTCCTTTCGGTTTCTTATCCGTTGTGAAGTAATGAACCCTTTGGTAATAGAAAACTTTGAGAAGCTGCTCGACAGAAATCCTCAAACAAGATTCATGAGTCTCTATTACGAGTACATGACGCTGGAGATTGGCCCTTCTTCATTCTCGTGTTTGCCTCCAAGACTTTTATAGTTCCTCTGTAAATTTTGATCTGACCATGTTGCAAGAAATCCGTGGAATACCAGATCACCATCGGTCGACGGTTGTTCCCTCAATCTTTGCAATCAAGTACCACCATGTAAGTAACGATAAAAGATTTTTCACAGATGGGTCAACCATAAATGCTTCCACTGGATTTGGTGTATTTAATCAATTTCATAGCGCCTCTTATAAACTGCAGAAACCATGCTCAGTATACGTTGCGGAACTCGCAGCTATATTTTACGCAGTAGAGCGAATTGCCTCACTACCATTATTTCATTTTTACGGATAGTCTTAGCTCGTTGGAGGCTATTCGTTCAATGAGGCCGATGAAGCACTCCTCGTATTTCCTGCTTGAAATACGATCTAAACTGAGTGCTTTATCTAACTGCTTCTATACTATCTAGGCTTGGGTCCCATCTCATTGCTCAATTCCGGGTAATGAGAAAGCGGACTCGTTGGTTAAGGTGGGCGCAATGGAAGGCGATATTTTTGATCGACAAATCGCCTTCAACGAATTGTTCTCCATTGCTCGTCAGCAAGTCCTCATCAGTTCGCAACAAAAATGGAATGATGGTGAATTGGGAAGATGGTTACATTCTATTCTCCCACATGTGTCGAACAAACCATGGTTCAAAGGGTTGGACATGAGCCGCGACTTTATACGCGTTATATCAAGGCTTATGTCCAATCACTGCTGGTTAGACTCGCACTTCTATCGAATTGGGCTCTCAGGCAGCAATTTATGTGCGTGTGGCAGTTGTTATCACGATATCGAGCATGTTGTTTGGTCATGTACCTTACACCGTGTTGCCAGATCTGAGTTATCCACATCCCTCAGGGCCCGAGGAAAACAACTCGCGATACCCGTTAGAGATGTCTTTTCGAGCCGAGACCTCGACTATTTGAATTTAATTTATGTGTTTTTGAAACGGATAGATCTGAGGATTTAGTAGTGGGGGAGGTAGCTCATCGATTCTTCCGGTTCGCCTCCTAGCATCGTGCTATAAGGTACCAGGCGATAACCAGGGTAGTTGATCGATAGCTCGATGACATCATTTCGTTGGCGTCTGCACTGGGAAATTCTCATAGCAGGCGTTGACGATGGGACGTTGCGAGTTGTTGAATAGCAACTATCGTGGTAACTCACCGATTACCTGTCGATCTGCCAAATTTGGAAAGACGTCTGCATTGAATTGTCTCATATAATAATATTCCGCCCACTATATCACAAGAAATTGCGAGTAGCTGAGTGGAATGGAGATAAGTTAAGCATTGGGTACAGGACCAAGTCTCCCCTGGGTGGTGCCAAAAGATGAGCGCAATAGAATCATCAAGTTGCCATAAGGCACGGAATGAGACTATTGCATGGCTGCGTAGTCAAAGTCTTCCATTCGTTAGTCATTTCAGGTGGATTAGAACAGGTTTGGATTTTTCAGATATAAGATACATTCATACCATTGGCATTTGGTATTTGAGATAAAGACAGAGACAGGATGCGGAGGGCCCGCTTAGGGGGAGCGTAACCCATGTTATGGCTTCCATTTATTAAATAGTTCAGATAGGCTGGAAATGATAGGTTCATGGTGAGAAAATGTACCATATGGTGCCCGTTCACTGATCATTGCAACGTTGATGATTTCCTATAGTGACACATATCACCTTCTTAATGCTTCAGTATGCCTCAAACGATTAATTCTTAGTTGTTAATAGAACTTCCTTGATGAAATCGGCTGCTTCATGCAGACTGAGCAATTCTGATTATAGTGTCAGATTTGTTCTGTATACAGAGGAACTGGGAGGGCTTATTAGAAACTTATCACCAATAAAATAATGATCTTCTAGTAAATTTTGCATTTAATTTTATTAATATTTTATTTTATTTAAGCATATTATTTTTGTTACAGTCAATTTGCATTAGCATATGATACAAGAGATTTAATATTACTTGCTCGTTTTCGCGTAAAATAATCAATATTTATCTTACTTGTAATTACCTTTGAAAGTTTTTTTTTAAGTTTTTTTTTTTTGTGATCTGAAAATTTACCCAGTTTGGTTAGAAGTTTCGAAGCTAACGCATGTCCACAGGCCTAATAGAAAGATAGGCAGAACAAGTGTATCATTAAGAATGGTTGCATGCAGGGTTGCTTCCACTCACTTGCTATAGATGGGTGATTTTCGGAGTTTTGAATTCGTTAGATGTTGTAATGGAGATTTGTGCTGTTGGATGCGGGTGGAGATTGGAGGGCGGGTGTTTGATGCATAGAGCCTGTCAATTTCGCTTTCAGAGTGTCGCAGTCAGCGGTTTTATGATTCGTGAGCGCTAGCGATTCGTAGAATCGTTGATTGTGACTGCAAGTGGATTTGAAGGGTTTTGTGTTTCGGACGCTTGTTTTTGGCCTTTTCTTGTGTCTAACATGTGCAGAGTATCATTATAACGTCTACTGGTTTTGAGATTCCTGGTGGCGTGAAATATATTTGTGAGAATATCTTTTTGAGATTTTAACAGTCACGTTTTGTTTGTAGTTTATATTTTATTTATTCATGTAATTATCGTAAATAATAGTTATTCAATAATAGATAGTTCATCCATATATTCGTACTTTGACGCGAAGCGCTGTGGATTATGAGATGCTCGATGACCCTGGAGGGATCGATTTTGCTTACTGAGCAGAAAATCATAGATTTAACCCCAAGCTCTTCAACAGCACAATAAATCGCCACCATCATGTGTATATTTGATATTAAACATTAACCTTGGAAACTATTTGCATATCAAGCGAAAACGTAGTCCTGTATTGTCGCGAAGCGTTATGGTTCTGAGATGCTCGATGACCCTGGAGGGATCGTTTTTGCTTACTGAGCAGAAAATTATGGGTTTAATCCCAAGCTCTCCGTCATGACTCTTAAAATTCATTATCACTAAACAAAATTAATATGTTCTTTCGATAGCCGGCTATCGAGAGATTAAATAAACAACAAATAAACAATACATACTTTTGGTTGCATCGCCAACTTGAGGTGAATCCTAACCGAATACCCTACCCAACCCTCCAACTCCGTAGCACTTATGAGGGTGTCGCTAAGTCGGTGGCCTCTCGTTAAGTAAGTACTACATCAACATTTCCTTCCTTATCCCTAGTTATGGTAAAGATGGGCGTGGCCGGGAATAGCGACAGTCATGCTTCTGTTACTCTTGTTTAGATTGGAACCAATGTTTACTCCTCAGCATTATTCCTGAAAGTAGTCTAACTGAGAATTTCAGAAGATACGTGAGTGTCGCTAGTATCCAATCTACGAAGTATATCATAACAACGCTAACGCTAACGATAGATCTGAGGATTTAGTAGTTAGTGTCATCTTGTGTTCTCCCAAGTTGTTAGCTGCCCATCGGTGTACCCCCATGTTTGTCTTTTTCATCAGAGTGTCGCTTAGTTCGAGATCAAGAGCACATTGCTCTCCAAACCTTGTGTTCACAATCCCTACCCTGCCATCCATTTGTTACAATTTGTCACCCCTAACCTCGAGATAGCCGCGAGTAATCGGCCCCCGCTTTACTAACGTTAGTTTTAAGTAATTTTGTAATCTAATCAATGAATATTGGCTCAGCAAAGCTACAGCAAATGAGGCTGGAAAAATAAACGCATTAAAAAAAAAAAGTTTTTGAATGAATCACGAACACCGTGGATCTCGCGACACGCAACACTCGTCTAACTTCTTCTCACCGGGACCGATAATTGCACACGCACACGCAGAACAACGCGATCTGAGACTAGGAGAAGTGCGCCTGCCGCCGATGTCGTGCTGTATCTTTCCACTGATTGATAGAACTCTGTACCAAAACTTAAAATCCCAGGGAACCAGCAGAACGTCAAAAACGAAGACATGTTGAGTTCAACCTGAATGTTGGAGATTTGACAGCCGTAGTATAACATTGATACAAAATGGCGGGTCTTTATAAAAATGGTCGATATTTCTGAATGCACTGTTGTTGTAATTACAATAACAATTTAAGTTCCAAGATGGCAGACTATTTTTAAAAAAAATATTCAAATGGAAATTAATTTAAAAAAAATGCATTCAAGATCGTGGGTCGTTGTTAAATTGTTCGATCTACTCATACATGCATAGATATTATAGTTATCGGTGGAGCCCAAGGGTTAAAGTAAAATAGTAATATCTTTTTGCTCAGCAGTCAA
Source organism: Ochlerotatus camptorhynchus (assembly GCF_037179485.1). Taxonomy (NCBI): domain Eukaryota; kingdom Metazoa; phylum Arthropoda; class Insecta; order Diptera; family Culicidae; genus Ochlerotatus; species Ochlerotatus camptorhynchus. The sequence continues at coordinate 248,615 of NW_027040493.1, read as the reverse complement.
ATATATTAACGGTCTTGGACAAAATTGTTCTGCGTAGTAGTAACAATCTAATTACCTGGTTTGGTAAAAAATAGCTCTTTTTAGATTATAGAGGCATGGGTAACATGCAAACTCATAGCTTCATTGCATTTCCGTTTTATGATTGAATGCCTATTCTGCAGTACTGTATTGTTATTATTATTATTATTATTTAATTAACGACATTTGACCGTATTCGTAGCATTCGTTTCGAACAAACTTTATAGTCAGTTATGAAGATGTGCCTTTTGTTATAGTAGGTAATTTTGAAACTAAATTTAATTATTTGAGAAAATTTAATCCAACGAGCTGTCAAAACAAGCCTCTACGTCTTTCACGTCATTAACGAACAAATTAATGAGTGTTTTATTAAGTTTTATGTGAGAGTCAATTATTTCAGTCAGGCTTGTTATGTCTTCATAGCGCAAAGAGCAAACTTTACAGCTTTTCAAATTGAGAAGAACGATTTGTCTGCTTTATGAAAACATATTGAGGAAACCACAAAACAAAACGGAGGAAGAGTGGTGTTCCCGTTTGCGAATGACGTTGAAAACTAGCAAAAGACTAATACAAAAAGTTGCTAATGGGATTCGAACCAAGGACTGTGGGATGCAAAAACACTTACCTAACCAGTTAGTCCAGCGACGCTTTACTTTTCTCTTTTTCTGATCTAAGGTGGGTACATCCCTGCTTCCAGAGGCAATGTCAAAAATATGTAAAGGGTGTCCACGATGAAATTGCCACACACAAAATTGATTCGCAAAATTCGAGTTTTCATCCGATTGCCATCAAATTTTCAGGGATTGAGAAATAACTATTAAACTTCATTTTACCATTTTACTCGTATTTTATTTACAGTCCATACGCAAATGCCCGCACCTTGGCCTTAACCCCGGCCATAAGATTCTGCACAACCTGTGAATCAACCGTTTTTTGCATGTAAACCCATACTTTCTTCAGTTCCTCGACTGTCTTCACTACCTTAGGTCGTTTAAGAAGGCGCTGCTTCATAATCGCCCAGTACTTCTCGATGGGGCGGAGCTCCGGAGTGTTGGGAGGGTTGAACATTTTCGGCACGAAATTGACCTTATTGTCCGCATACCACTTCAGCACGTCCTTGGAGTAGTGGCATGAGGCCAAATCCGGCCAGAAGATTGTTGGGACGTTGTGGGCCTTCAGGAGAGGAAGCAGCCGCTTCTGGAGGCACTCTTTTATGTACACCTGTCCGTTCATCGTGTCCTGGGTCACGAAAGGTGCACTCCGCTTCCCGCACGTGCAGATGGCTTGCCAAACCAGGAATTTCTTCGCAAATTTGGACATCTTCTGAGTGCGGACATGCTCCGGAACGCTGAACTTATCCTTGGCCGTGAAAAACAGGTTGCCGGGGATCTGTTTGAAGTCGGCCTTCACATATGTTTCGTCGTCCATGATGCAGCATTCAACTTTCGTCAGCATGTTGAGGTAAAACTTCCTGGCACGGGTTTTGGCGGACTTGTTCTGCTTCTCGTCGCGATTAGGGGCCTTAGGTGCAGCTTCTTAGCCACATCCCTAACGGAGGCGTTCGGATTTCGGTTGAAGGCCCTAACTACGCGGTTGTGATTTTTGGTGTTGTACGGAATACTTTTTCCTTCACTTCTGGGCTTCCGATCGGTGGTGAACCGTTCCTCGAACCGCTTAATCACTCGCGACACCGTGGAATTCGCGATTCCCAACGTTTTAGCGATGGAACGATGCGAGAGATCCTTGTTCTCGTGATGAATGCGCAAGATTTTATCACGCGAGTTTTGATCACAGGACTTTAAAACTTGCAGGATGTAAATAATGCACTATGAACTAAATCCACCCAAATTTTCATTAAATTCTACCCAACGGTTAAAAAGTTAGAGCAATTTCATAGTGTGGCAATTTCATCGTGGACACCCTTTATGTCAATATCGCGTACAAGCATTCAATGGCAATGACAAACCTCAGCACTGATCACTAATACTTTTGTTAACTGCCAATAATACTGTTATTTAAAATAAAACAGCAAAAAAGGGTTATCTTCCATTTAATTCCACTTAAATAATTATGGTAACCATGTATCCTGTGATCTTGACATTTTTACCAAGGAGATGAGTATATAAGGTGGTTAGGTTTTTGATAAGTCTTTAGTGGGAATGACACTGATGAAGACTGCTAGTCGAAATACGTATCTGTCATGAATACCAACATTATTTAAGTGGAATTAAATGGAAGATAACCCTATTTTACTGTTTTTTTAAAGCATTCCGCTAACAACCCAATTTCATTACTTCACCTGATTTTTTTATTCTCACGTGATATGATGTGTCTTATTTGTGTTGGATCATTTTAGAATGCAGAATTTCCACACATTTATTGTCGATTTTAAATGATATTGTTAAATAAATTTACGTTAGTCATAATTTGTGAATTGATTCAATGCTCGATTTCTAGTGAATGATTTTGTGCAGCCCTTTTTTTTTCGTTGGCATCATTTAGCTCCACTCGAGCATATCTACCAATGAAAATATCTCACATCACTTTGTTCATTTTATAACATCCAAATCAACATTAATTTAAAGCATGGTAATGACCTCCTAGCTACGTTTCTATGGAAAACACCAACCCAAAAGCGTTGGGCAACGTTTGGGCACGAAAATGCACGGATAAAGGAGTCTTTGTTTCTCAATTTGTAAATGAAAATTGTTTAAATTTTTCGTATCCATTCATGCTGTGTGTCACAAAACATATAAAGTAAAATGTTGTTGTTTGTCCACCCTTCTGACCTATTAATCGTTTGTCATGCTGCTTTTATCCTGCGTTTCCTTTTTCTCTACACAGGAGGTATATTTTCCATTTGGTTCAACTAGCAGCTCTAAATATTAGTAGCCTTTTTTGTGCCCGTTAAATATTTCTCGGGAGTTATACACCAAACAATGCAAGGCGAAACAACCCGGCGGTGCCATCAACGTTGAAATATCCTTCTGGACATTATTGAAACAGTTTCTCCACTGTACTGGATCGCATCCATATATGGGTGTGACTGAAGACGAGCCTCGGTCGGTGTGGGATCGGCATGCCAAAAATTAATTTGCAGTGGGCGATAATCCCCTTATATCTGGTCGGGAAATTGTTTTGCCTGAACGCATTTACATACAGCCTTGGCACTGTTTATCACGTCGCCTACAAGGATGACACCCATTCCGATGGTGATTATAATGATGCCGATGATGACCAAAACGCTCAGGGAAAACAACCCGAAGGGAGCGACGGAATAAGTGAGGTGATGGTTGACACCGATGGAAATGGTACGTATGAGTGAATCATGTGCATTTGGGTCATTTATTTGAGTGTTAGATAGAAATTGGTGGATTTTCGGAATTCAGTTGATTCTATTGATGTAAAATTGATTAAATGTTGCATATAAGTCAGTTATGCTATTTTGCAGCACCCAGCTTAACGCAAACCGACAACATCTGTGCTAACAACCATTATCGGGGCGGAACAATTATAGCGGATGGCACCGACAACAGCGGCAACAGAATCATCAGCATTTTACATAACCATTTCCGTCGACAAAACCTGGAAGCCAAGAGACGCATCAAAATTTCAATTATAGGAACTGTGCATGTGGTGGCTTTGTGTACCGCTTATGCCGTCTATCACGTTTACTCGGTGCATTCCAAATTCTCGGATCGGCAGCGGCCGAATCTGGTCCGGGTGGCAATCGATCTTACCTCCCAGTACGCTGGATTATGCCTGGTGATTATACTAGTAAGTGCAGCCCTCGTCAATCAGCGCTCGCTAATGAAGCTCATTAACGCACTTTTTGAGATTGATGACCTATTGATGAGCCGATTAAATATTGCGGTCCCGAATGGGCGTTGGCTGACGTAAGTATAGGAAGGACGGGCTTCTATGTGTTAGATCTTGTTTAACGCTTGGTTGGGCTTATGGTTGCACTTCTAGGTCGTGCTTGATAAAGTCAACGTTGAAAGCAATTGAAGTTGGTGTTGTTCACTTTAGACTAATGAGCTAGTTGGAAGTCCTCTCAACTGTTGATGACCACAATCCTGACTAACCAACACCGAGTGAGGGGAAACATTATATCTATATCAATCACATCATGCTGTTTGTACCTTTCATGACATACATAATGACAAATTTTGTACCTTTCATTTGATGTTCGTATTCAATTTAGTGGTTGCCAAGAAACTATCAAGATATTGCTCGACACGGCCCATAATCTTTTGCACGAGCCCTGTTTCCACTAGTTTAGCTGCCAAATTCCATTTCCGCTTGAAATCCTTCAGGTCAATTGCAGTTCCACCCTTTTCTGCAGTATGTGCTGCACAATTGACCAGTATTCCTCAATTGGTTCCGGAATAGACTGCTGCTCCAGAGAAGGCTATACCAATCACATCATATGCAATAAGCTTGAAATGAGAAGAAGAAGAAGAAGAAGAAGACGCGATTGAAATATTTCACTACTGAACTTATTCTAATTGAAAATCGATAAAATATTTACAGAAAAGTGTGTAATTTTTAAAGTGCGAAATAGACGAGTGGTTATCAGGCGGGCCAGTAATCTTAACGTTCATGGTTCGGTTCCAACCTGCTCCGTTTTTTCAACATTATTTTTCATAAGGCAAATCAATGAATTTCATACCGACTTCTTGTGACTAAAATTCGTAAGTGGTTCTTATTCATGTGTTTCACTAATACATTTTTGCTAAAACATTTTTGCTAAAACATCAGTCTTATCTTCTTCTTCGCATTTCAAGGTTATTGCATATTGCGTATTAGCTTATTGCGTGCTTACGACTTAGTGTTCTAGATGCTTTTTCACAGCTATTAATTGAGAGCTTTCGATGCCTGCACCATTTCTGCATTAGTATAATTGTGTGGCAAGGTCAATCATACTCTATTTCCCAGGGAAGTCGAGAAATTTTCCAACCAGAAAAAATCCTAGACCGGACTAGAACATGGTCTTGCTTTGTAGCTGCGACTGAGCTAAGGGAGGCCTCTTATATATTCAGCCTTATACATTCCATAAAAAAGCCACATAGGTCATGCCACATGCATTCTTACATCAACGGTGTGTTTGACCTAGGGTGCCAATGAACGTTTGGAGAAAAAATGACCATCAAATTTGAAGAAGATACACCCTACAAAAGCCTCGAAAAACGACCCTATACAAAGTTTGAGCTTAATCGGACTTGATTTAGGGTTGGCGCAAAACGGTCATAGTTTGACCATTTTCACTCTCGAAAATTTCCCAAGCGGGAGAACATAAAATGTGGAAATCAAAAATTTGTTTTCGTTGACAAATGGCTTAAAAATTCATGAAACGTTGTGTTCTGGAGTTATCTTACAACAATTTTTGGTGTCAAAAATCAACTTTCTGGGACTTGGAATATTTTCATAAGTTGCATGCGAGATTTTCAATATTGATAAATTGGCTTCTAAAACTGTTCACAATCGTCTCCAAACTACTTTTATATCCATTCAAACCAACTTGGTCTCCCGATAAATATTTCTATCATAAAATATTTTCCATATGATGAATATTCAAACCATTAGCATTCGAAACCACCCAGACACTATATATAGGGTTACGGGATGTAATGTCAGCTTAGCTCCTTACTTCGGCCTATCAAGCAAATAACTAATTTATTCAGCAATAATACATAATAGTAAAGAAGAACTAATATCACATCTGATGGGAAATTGTAATCCGTAAATAAATTGCCTATTTTTGGGACAAATTTAGTACTCTTTTTTCAAGAAAAATTGAGTGCAATTTTCATATTTTTCGATTTCTAGGTGCCATGATCTTGCCGTATTATTGCACGAACAAAAATCTACCCTACAGTGGGCATAAAAAAAAACCTGATGATTTCATGAATCAATTCAAGAACTTTTTTTTTTCCTGTTTTGGGGACATAATACCACCATAACTTTGATCTATTGTGGTGTATCCTCTTTTGACGCAATGGCAAGATGCTATTTATATGAGCAACCACCACTACTGTTGTTGCCAATTATCCCAAACAGGTAATGCATTCCTTATGAAATGTATAACTTGATTGGGAGAAGCAGACAGGATTTCCCAGGGTTCCATAAGCCCATAGGCGTAGCCAGATAGGGGCAGGGGGGGGGCGACTGCCCCCCCCTAAACTCGGCAACACAAAGGCTTTCGAGGAAATGGCGTTCGGTGAAATGGCATTCGGCCAAATTTTCCATGGTAATTTTTTTTTCGCCCCTCCCTAGCTCGAAACCTGGCTACGCCCTTGCATAAGCCCCTTATCTAGATATATACGTCGTTTGTGAAATAGTGCAACGCAGTCACACAGTAAATGTTTAGAGCTCTCACTCTCTAGTTTACAAAAACGGCATCTGTCTTCATCAACTTTTCCGATAAGCTTAAGGTGATATTTACTAGGACAGTGTCCTGTAATCAAACCAGTATTTATACTCAAATCGTGTTTCGATAAGGTCAGCAGTGTTTGTGTGTGCAAAGCGTTGGGCTCTATGAAACGTTTTGATTGCCAGGCATTTAAGGTATTATTCCAGTTGCACTGTACCTTTATTCTTTCTCAGTTATTGAACTCCATTTTAAGAGCACAAAAAGATAATCCTAAAAATGGTTCAGGTCCAATAAATTACAGGAACCCAGTATAGGTTAACCTTATTACAGTAGGACACATGCAGCAATAGCTTAGTGCATTCCCAAACCAGTTTTGAACTGCAAGTTTTGGACTTAAGAGCATTCAACGCTGCTTGGCTATCTGAACAAATACATACATATGTTTGCATTTTTATAATTTCTTTTTAAGCAAATCGTGGCACATTCTAGGATGGCATATATTTCAGCTTGAAATACTGTTGGCCATTTTCCCATCGGCACCGATAGGCTGATCCCAGGACCACTTATTCCAGCCCCAACCATATTATCTTGTTTCGATCCATCCGTATAGAATACTATTGACCCAGGACGAAAAGATGGCCCTCCTGTATTCCAATCATAACGAGTCACTTCAGGAACTTTGAAATGGTGATTGAAGTTGTTACGCTTTAACATCCAGTCTTCATTCATTAAAATTAGTGGACTTATTTGAAACTCTTTTAAAATGCTCAGATGTCCAATAAGATCTCCATCAAAGAAATTCATGGACCGTTTGAGCCTCAGAGCACTTTTCATTGCATCCATTTGAATAAATTGATGTAAAGGAAGAATATTGGGTAGAGCATCTAATGCCTTCGAAGGCGTACTACGCATTGCTCCAGTAATGGAAAGAGTAGCAAGTCTTTGTAACTTGTTCAATTTAACTTGTGCCGTTTGTTGTCTGGTTTTCGGCCACCAGATAAGTGATGCATTAGTGATTCTGGGTTTAACAATATCCGAGTAGATCCAATGTATCATCTTCGGCTTTAGACCCCATTTTTTACCAAATGATCTTTTACAGACCCAAAAAGCATTTGTTGTTTTTTTGTATTTGTTGTTTCATATGTCTGTTCCAGCAGAGTTTACTATCTAGGATTACTCCCAAATACTTAACTTCTGACGACAGTGATAATTTAACATCTCCTAGTTTAAGATCAGTGGTAGAGACTCTACGTCTTTTGGTAAAGGGTACAATTGATGTTTTCGTAGGATTTATGTTCAGTCCTTCTTGTGTGCACCATGATAGTGTGAATTTTAATGCTTTTTGCATTCTATCAAATACAATTTTATCAAATTTTCCGCGAACTATAATAACAATGTCGTCAGCAAATCCGATTACTTCAAATCCTTGATGCTTTAACTTTAAAAGAAGATCATCAACTACCAGAGACCACAGAAGTGGAGAAAGAACTCCTCCTTGAGGACAGCCTTTTACAGCTGTTACTTTTACTAGTGCATCTCCAAGATTAGCTGATATTTCTCTTTTGGATAGCATCTCCACAATCCATTTAATTAGGTTTTCATTAAAGCCACGATTTCTCATGGCGTTTATCATTGACGAAAAAGACGCATTGTCAGATGCACCTTCAATATCCAGAAACGCTGCTAATAGAATTTCTTTTGCTGTGAAGGTTTTTTCTATTTTAGTAACTAGCATATAAAGAGCTGTTATGGTGGATTTGCCTGACTGATAGGCGAATTGGGCTTTACATAGTGAAACATGAAGAACATCTGATTTGACATATTCATCTATAAGTTTTTCTATTAACTTAAAAAATATTGATGAAAGACTTATTGGTCTAAATGATTTCGGTGAAATTTTGTCTTTTTTGTATGCCTTAGGTATGAACACCACCCGGACTTGCCTCCATATTTTTGGTATGTACCCTAGAAGAAAGCTCGATTTGAAGAGCTTGATTAAAATAGGAATTATTAAAGTTTTGCATTTTTGGATATGTGCTGGAAAAATTCCATCTACACCTGGGGATTTGAATGGGCTGAAAGAGGCTATTGCCCATTCTATAAACTTGTTAAACACTACTAGTTCACAAGAGTTATTCATTCTAGTAGTACAATTTTGTTCTTCACATCTTAGAGATGTATCTTGTATGCAGTCAGTAGTAGGACTAGAACCTGGAAAATGAGAATGCATCATCATTTCCAAAGTTTCTGTTGCATTTATAGCTTTTTTAAGAGCTCCCAGGCCGTTAGAATGGTCCTTTGAGAGAACTTTATGAAGCCTTGCAGTTTCAGGAGTGCTTTCTATGTTTTCACACATGTGCCTCCAGTCTTTTCGCTTGGATCTTCTTATTTCTCTGTTATACTCACTTAGAGCCTCTTTATACTGAGACCAGTTTGCTGTGCATTTGGCAGAATTGAATAGTTTCCTAGCCCTTTTCCTTAGTTTTTCTAATCTATCATATAATATTATAAGCCTGATTTATATTCCTTATTAAGCAATTAGCAGCTTTTTCTAGCTTAGAAATTGAATCAAAATCCTGTAAAATAGGCTCATTTTGACTCTGAAGACTGAAGCTGTATAGCTCCCAATTTGTTTTACGAGGATCTCTGTAAGTTTCCTTTAATACATCATTAACCGTGAATTCAAACATAATTTGCATATGATCAGATAAAGAAATTTCATCCGATACATGCCAATTTACTATACGATCTGAGATTGTTGGACTGCAAAGTGTTAGATCCAACACCTCTTCCCTTATTGAATTAATGAATGTTGGCGAATTACCCTTGTTACATATATCAATATTTCGCTGAGAAATGAAATCAAAAAGTGACTCACCCCTTTTGTTGATCCCCGAACTACTCCATATCGTATGATGGGCGTTGGCATCACATCCGATGATAAAGGCTTTATTTTGCCTTCTGCAGTATGAGACAAAGGCTGCAACATCAAGAGGAGGTACATCATCAACGTCGCCAGGAAAATAAGCGGATGCAATGAAAATCTCCGTTTTTCCTTTCGTAGTTGGCACCTCTAACGAAATTGCAGCAATATCTTTGTTGATAAATTCTGTAATAGGTGTAATTTTAGCATTACTGTTCACAAGAATTGCAGCTCTTGGTACAAGCTGAGTATTGTCATAGATTAACTTACACGATTGTGTAGGCATTCCTAAAATCCTACTGTTATATGTCCAAGGCTCTTCAAGAAGCGCTTCATCCAGTTTGCCTTTGATGAATGTCTTACATAGAATTGCGGAAGCTGCCTTTGCATGATGAAGGTTTTCTTGTATAAATTGGTCATTTCTATTTCTGTGAGTTACTATTTTTACCAAAACTGGCCTTTATTACAAAATCAGGTCGATTACCCAGAGGATCCGTGAACTTGAAGCAAGAGGTGGGCAACACAGAATTTCCATTATTTGTTGCTCCACTAGTTCCAGGAGGGCACTGATCAGCCTTGTGCAAACTAAACTCAACATCTGCAGAAGCATTGCAGCTTTCACCGCTAGCTTCTGTTCTTTGTTGGTTAGTATCACGCATCTCAGCGTCCTCAGTATTTACACAGATTGTAGAACTTGAACAGGACTGTTCTGCATTGCCTTTACCCTTATTGTCATCAGGTTTTTCCTCTTTGAGACCTTGTTTATCTCTTGTATCATCTGATTTCGTGGAGGCTTTTTTCTTTATATAGGCAACTCCAAATTTGTAATCCACAGTAAATTTGCAGTCTTCCAGAGTCTTCATAGAAACAGCATCAAGACAAGCTCCACGTGATGCTGTTTGACCGTGTATCTCTTAATAATTCTCCAGGAATCAACCATAAACCCTTCATTTTGACTTTCCACATATGCAAGGATGTCCTCATTTGTGTCCTCAACACTGCGTGGATAGAAGCCAAGTAGTATTTCAGGCCGAGGAATATCTTTCTCATCGACTGCAATGAGACGAGCTGCTTCCCATGGCTTAATACTGTGCATTGTAGCCTTTAACCACTTGGCGGTGTCGTGATTCTTACAGATGATAATCATGTGACCCGACCGGAACAGGCAGCTTCCGAACTTTGGTTTTATTCTTTCCTTCCTTTGTCCAGCTACTTTTGTTAAGATTGCCTTTTGGGTGGCAACTAATTGTTGTGTGGTTAACTCAATGCTTGGATAGCCATCGGGCAGAATTCCAATCCTAACAAAGTTTAATGCCTCACTGTAAGACGGTTTTGGGGAGCCATTGTTACTTGTTGGCTCCTTTATGTTTGACGATTCTCAATTGCCTTGTTGTCTGGCTTTCTCCAGCCGAGACTGAACCGAAGACTTTGCATTTCCTCTATCAGCGTTTAGAGCAATCCTTTTAGGTGGATTGGTATCGCTACAATTGGATTCGCTTAGCTCTACATTTCTGCGACGCTTGTTTAGATCCAAATACGGTACTTTGAAAGGCTCCTCAGCCAATACACGAGCGTCATCATAGAAATGACCATGAGCTACCAAGTATTTGAGCCTCTTTTTAGCAGCTCCATTCAGACGCTTGGCCTTTTTTGGGACTGTAGCCTCAATCGGTGATTCGATATCAACTTCAGCAGAGTTACCGCTAGCAGCAAGCATAAGAGGAGCATTTATCTCCTTTTCCGTCTTCTTGATTCCAACATTTTCCTCGTTGGATTCAGGAGTAGCAGCTGTCGACAACAGAGTCACATTTATGCCGTCCTCATAATCGTCGTCATCATCGTAGATGTCATCGTCATCTCCATGTCCGGAGGAGTTAAGGATCGAAGAGGAACATGAATTTACTTCCTCCAACGAATTATCTCGCAGCTGATCCTCAATTTCCATCAATTCTCTATTGGTCTCCATCGCAATACGTACTTAAAGCCTTACTGCACTCGTTTTATAGAGTACACCACTTAGTCGCACCGTTAAGCAATCACTCGCGAATATACGTAGCGTTTTCACTTTAAACTTGCGAAGGATCCCAAAATTCAAGAACTTACCTTTTTGTAAAAAAAAAATCAAAATCACAGTTTTAACTTGTATTGTTAATTCATAAGATTCAACGGAATTTGCACTTTAAAACTATGGGCCGAACTTTAGGAACATCATTATGCGACGTGTTTTTAATTATGGGCTACGAAATTTATATGATGACTTTATATTGGTATTGGTGAAACCATTGGCGTAGACAACTAGTGTACAACTCTTTACTCCTGTAAAAAATCCCATAATCAAATATCAGTTTCGAGAAACATGGTAAAAGGTAAAGAATTTTCACTGAAGGCAAAACGCGTCGAAACGGTACTACAATTCGCGTCTACAAAGCTTCTGCAACTCTTTTCTCCTATGGGGGAAATACGATAAGCTAACATCACTGAATGCGTGAAACATGGCGACTTTTTTTCTTATTTGGTCGCTCTACCGAAAAATCCCATAGCCGAGTGTCAATCCTTGAGTGACAATTCCATGTCCGTAAGCGAACTAGTTTTCTTAAAGGGTGAATTACCCAAAAAAAACAAAACTACTCAAAAGTTTAGATATTTTATATTAGTATTTAGAAATGCCCCTCATGTTAAAAAATACAAAACAGCCAGTGCGTAAATAACTCTGCCATTTATAGCTAACACGAATATTTACATTCGCCATGCATGCAGCCATGCTTGGCATAAGCAGTTTTGATCACAAACTGCTCATTTTCTAATAACTTTGCACATAGTTGAAGAAACATAGTTCGTTTTGAAGCAGTAGATATAATAGAGTTTAAGCTTGTTATACACAGTAAAACATTCTGAATTTTAATTGTGATGTAAAGATACATTCACGTAAACTTGTATTTCATTTCACGCAAACGAGCAACTTATAAGCAATGTTGTTTGCAAAGATGGGCATTTGTATACAATAATTGCATCATTTCATGAAATATCTCAGAACTTTACATGATATATAATGTAAACTTATTTGATATGTGACGCTCCATTAATGTGCATCATACTAAACAGAAATTTACGCTACTTTTTCGAGCTGTGTAGATATGTAAAAAAAGTAGATTTTAATTTTGTTTTTGCGTTTTAAAAATGAAGTGAGACATGCTCGCTGCACATCACGGACTTTAAGTGTAAAAATTCATTGGTGTTGATTCAAATGTTAGGATTAACCTACTCTTTGCATATCTTTAGTAAACTATGATCCTTATCAATCAATTACTTTGAAAACAAAAATAGAAGCGTCTGTGCCAAGGGGCACGATCGGAAGCTTGACGTAGGACCGCTAGTGGACTGAATAAAAGAGAAGAGCATTTAGTTCTTTTAATTGATCAATCATCTATTATCTTAACTCTTTCCGTTTTTGAATTGTAGACGTACCAAATTTGTAGTAATTTTTTTCAAAGAGAAAGTTAATGAAGAGAATAAATCAAAATCACTTGCACCCCTGCTTCCAAGATTGGTTACACGATTACAACTCTGGATACCATTTTGTGTGGTCGTTGGGGGCCTGTGGTTCTGAATATGGACAAACAGGCACAGATAAATTCTATTCCAACTCTTTACTGTTATAAGCTTGATGGCCCTGAAAAGGGCCGTTTTATTGTACAACCATGGACATGGACATCCATGGCCACTTAGCTTTGCGAGTTTAGTGTAGGTGACAGCATCACGGGCCTCATTTTCCAGAAAAATCTTCAGCAAACCTCGTAGATCAAACCGGAGATACGTTTGACACCGCCACGGTGAGCCAGACGACGGATGGTGGTTATCTCGAAAAACTTTGCGGTGACGCTTGGCACCTCCTTTACCAGACCTTTTCCTCCTTTGCCACGACCAGTCAATTGTTGCTTGTTGGGTGTGAAGGAGTGGACTAGCAACCACATTCCTACTGCTGCTATTGTTGTCCAAAGTGAAAATGAGCTAATACCTTTTTTTTACTTTAAATAATCTATGTTTCTTGAATTTGTGTGGTTTACATGCATAACTTATCAAGTCTAATACCATACAGCAGCACTTTTTTTTATATCTTTTCAGGTTAAAGCAAAATTATGTGCAACCAAGTGGTACTCGAATATAAGGACTGGGTTTGGGAAGATGCTTGACATTACCACTTTTCCAATAGCTTCACAATCATCAGTCTGAATGCTATAGATGCGTAGAAAGATCTCTGATCGATTGGTGATAAAATTATTTTAATTGGTCCAGGAGCAGCTGAGTTATTAATGTTCAAAATCTTTCATAATTTTGTTTCATGTTCCATTTACGGTTTTCACAAAGTGTACCCCCAGTATAGAAATGAAAGACGTAGTCCTACGTCAAAAATCAAATTGCAACAACTGAGTGAAAAGTTATTAACAAATGAGCAGTTGGAGTGTACAACTGTGCAGCATGCATGAGCTGATCGAATCTTTCGTCCGGAGCTGGCAGTGCTTCCTAAATTGTTTGAAATGTTGGTACTTGCTACAAGCTAACTAAGAATTGCTAAAATGCATTGTAGGAAGTGATGCAATGTTTTGCGTTGCGTTGCGTTGCGTTGCGTTGCGTTGCGTTGCGTTGCGTTTTTAACAGAGTAATTCGTAGATTTCATACTGACAACTGTCATCTGTCTACTTTAAAACTATTATTCTGGTTGCTTAAGGAAAACTATTTGGAAGTGAATAGCTCTCTAATCAAAGTTGAGAACAAGAAATGCAAGACAAATACCATTGCTGGCCACACCCATCTTCTCCGTTACGGGGAAAGGAAGGATATTGTTGATGTAAAACCTACTTAACGAAAGGCCAGTGACTCACCGACGCCCCCATAGATGCGACCATAGTAATTGTTTTGTTTTGGAGGAGCTTGGGAATAAACCCACGGTCTTCTACTCCGTAAGCATAATCGGCAGCCGCCAAACTAGCCGAGATCCTCATTGTAAATTCCAATTCTGTTTAAAATCTAATGTACACAAAAAAAAGGAAAGGCCTCATCCGAATGATCCAAGCCATGTGTGATAAAAACATGCACTTTGAGGGGCACTTTGCCAGTTCAGAGGACTACTTCAACGACGGTCGATAGCGGTGAACATAATGCGCACTCGCGACGATTGGGAATATTGCAGGAAGTGATGCAATGTTTTGCCAATTAACAGAAATATGATTCTGTTCATAGGTTTTGGGGAGAAACACCATTTCACAAGACGTTTCTGATGAGCTGATTTTTTCAATTCATTAATAAGCTTTTACCCCGCTGAAAGTACTAACAACAATATTATCAATTATGTCAGGCAAACTGCTGTTATTGCATAAAATGAACTATACCTCATGACTATAATTAATTATGCGTGTCTAGTAATCATCACTGGTGGAAGTGGGTTAGAGAGTGTCGCAGTATGTGATTGCTGTTCAAAAGAGGGTGCTTGCCCGGTATGTTCTGAAGGACAGAATGAATAACTTTTTGTTGAAACATACTTATCATTGCCACTCACTGGTTAACAGTAACTCTATCTACTACAATAAGGACTGTTCAATTTAAAAAACGGACACATTCATTTGACGATATCTTTTTTATTTATCATCCAATTTAAACACGGTTTTATGCATAACAGATATACCTCTATAGCAATTGCAAAATAAAAAAATCCACAAAATTCTTTTAATGATAAAACTGACGCACTTTTTCACGAACTCCTCTCATAAGCTTCTTTACAGTTTTCTGTGTAACCTTTCGGCTAGCAGATGACCACATTTTCTTGAACTCGTTGACAGATTGTGCTTCTCTACCATCCTGCCGAAGTTTGCGCTTGATGATTGCCCAGTAACGCTCAACCGGACGCAGATCTGGACAGTTTGGTGATTATCCTCTTTCTCGGCGAAGAATGTAGGTGGATAGTTCCGTTAAAGTACGGCAAGATCATTCTCTAGCTAATAAATCATCACACTAAAGCTTCATGTTAGCATTTCCAACCAACTCTGAAAATCGTTAACTTCGCGTATGAAGTAACATAAAAAACACTTTGAATGTAACAACTCAAGGCGGGAGTAGCCGTCAACAATGCTGATGATGGTACAGCACGCAACAACCACCCTACTGCTTTCTCTCTGAGATGATCACGTTGGTCATGACGAGAGGAGCAACACAATAGTTGGGTAAAGAAGAACTGCATTATAACACACCATCGACTGGAAATGCTCTCGCGACGTGGGGCTTTAGGTAGTGATGAAAACGTCGCTAGAACTATTCCACAGCCGCAGTCAGTTTATGAGCAACAAGAGGGACGCACATTTTTGCCTGTGGACTTGGAGACATACTTCAAGTCCCCGCGTACATCGTACGGGCTAGGCAAAAATGTGCGTCATCTTGAAAACTGTCGCTTTAATGGCCCTTCGCTCATTTTCAACTTCTATTCAATTTTCATACTGCCGTACTCTAACGGAACTATCCACCTACATTCTTCTAAAGATCATTCTCTAGCTAATAAATCATCACACTAAAGCTTCATGTTAGCATTTCCAACCAACTCTGAAAATCGTTAACTTCGCGTATGAAGTAACATAAAAAACACTTTGAATGTTGATATTCTTCCTCTTCTTTATGTTTTGGACGGTTCCGACGGATATTCTCAGTTTTTTGACAATCTTACGTACAGAGTTAGGTTCTTCAGACAACAAAAGCTCAACACATTTCTTCTCTATCTGTAGGTTTGCAGCACCGCGTCTGGTTCTGGATCTTGGCAAATCTTCAACGGTATGGTGCTCTCCAAACTTTCTGATGATTTGATACACAGCAGACTTCGAGCTTTTCACAATTTTCGCAATATCTCTACAAGATAGTCGCTCTGAGCAGTATTTTTAAATAATTAAAACTCGGGTTTCTTCATCAATTCGTCCCATGTTCCGAAATCAAACTGTTTTGAAAAAAAAAACAAACAATATCTGTGTTTTGTCAAGAAACCTTTGTACACGATAAAAAGAAATTCATCAAATTGGAATAAAACGTTAACTTTCTATCGTCACATGTAGATGTCCGTTTTATAAAATGAACAGTCCTTAGTGATGTTTATTCCAAACATAAATATTAATCGAATGGAAGATATGCTCAACAAAATTTTATAAGATTTAGAATTCATCAGAATTCGACTTATATTTGAGTTCAGTTCACTCAAATTCACAAAAACGTAGGTCACCTAAAGACTGAGTAATATTTTCCTCGGTTTTCCAGGAAAAAAGTTTTGAATGAAAGGAAAATAGAAATATGCTTCACTCAGTCTATTAGTATACTCTTAGACTGAGTAAAATTTTAGTAATTTTTCTTCAAATTCGAGCAGATTTATGAGGAAAACTGAGGAACATATTACTCAGTCATGAGTGACCTACATTTGTGCGATTATGAGTGAAAAACTAGTGCTGGGACTCGAATAATCCGGATATTTTTATTTTTAAATTTTATTAAATTTTGTCGATTAACAGATCTGCCATTTCACATCAGGTCGCATAAGCACCAACTTGTTGACAAATATTTAGAACAGTAAAAAAGTAGAAGGGTCTGTGCCTACGGGCACGAACGAAAACTTGACGTAGGATCGCTAGTGGACGGAAAAAATGTGAACATTTAGTTCATTTAATTGATCAATCATCAATTATCTGAACTCTTTCCGTTTTGTATTTGTAAGCGTATCAAATTTGTAGTAAGAAAGTTGATGAAGAGAATCCAAGGGACTGTCAACTTGAGTATTTTCGATTCATCTACCCGACTTTGAAAGGTGTATTTTGATTTTTTTGTTATTTATGAATTTTTAAGTTTTGTGCATTTTGGTATTAAAGTGTATTCAATTCAGCCCTCTCAGGATTTCCTTCCGATTTATATGAATGGGGCGGGGCGGAAAGTATCGTTTGTGCAGAATATGTAAAAAAGGAGGGACTTCGAGAGATTGAACTCGTGAGAGCTAATTTTCTCACAAATTTGATTTTATTGGCTTTCTGGGGTTGTCACCCAAAGCGAATTATTCCCACTTCCCTCAAATTCTATATGGATTTTTAACTTCCTACCAGCGTGTTCTGGAAAATGGTCGGACGACGATTAATCTCACCAATGCATTTGGGCCTACAATTCCACACCTTCTATAGAGACCAGGTTGAGCCTTGATAGCTAGCTGCTTGCGGGAACTGATGACCTTGACAAATGTCCAAATAATACTCTTAACAAATTTATGGTGGTCCTGAAAAGCACCGTT
The DNA here is from genome assembly GCF_037179485.1 of Ochlerotatus camptorhynchus. Lineage (NCBI taxonomy): Eukaryota > Metazoa > Arthropoda > Insecta > Diptera > Culicidae > Ochlerotatus > Ochlerotatus camptorhynchus. Next base: position 231,002 of record NW_027040493.1, on the reverse strand, counting down.
TTGTAGTGATGGTTGATTAATGCTGAGCTGAGCATGACGAGCTACTGATTCCGATCCTAGCCTAGCAGTAGGACTTCTTCCTTCTTCTCTATGGTTGCTCATATGAGCTCTGCAACTCGCTGTTTGCAGGCAGCCTTTCGTTGTTGTTGTTGTTGTTGTTGTTGTTGAAAGCACTCCTGCTGCTGCTGCTGCTGCTGTACTGGACACCACCACTTACGGTGATTGAATGAGCACCGTTCAGTGGGACCGCATCGAATTCGATTTTTAAGTCTGTGTTAGGGAATGCGCTGTTTTCAGACATTCGGTGATAATTTTGATCACCATTGCAACAGTTGGACATTTGGAATTTTCTAATAGTGACCTATTGAAAATTAACTAAGAGTTCATTTTAGCAGATTGGTAGATAAATTTCCAATCGTTTGGCTTGTTTAGAATTAAAATCTATCTGCTATTGGTCGAAACCTGACCTCTTTTCATGCATTTGGTTTTTTGGAATTGCGTGGATTCTATAGATCCTGTGGAGCCCTGATGTATGTGTTGGTAGAGGGAAAAATGTAAACTTTGCGGGAGACGATGTCTTAACACTCGAAAGCAATTTTGTGAAATATGAAGTAAAACAAATCCTAGCTAGTTCTGCATGATGATTTTGTTTGATTTTAATTATTTGTTAAGTCGCCAGGAAATACCAGCTGGCGATTTGATTTTTATGATAACTCCTTACTTGAAACAGGCAAAAACTCACAAACAGGCTGCTTTTTCATGGTATACAGTGCGATAATCCAATAATCAATAAATTAACTCAACATTTAGTGGCAAACCATTCATAAATGTTGGTAACATACAAAAAAGTCTATAATCCACATTAAATTTCATATGTAAGCGCCGATTGAAACAATCTTTTCGACGTCACTACAAGGGTGATTGATTAAACGAAAGAAACGAATCGTGCGGAATGAAAGCCGAGGAAAAACTAATTGCACCAATATATTCAGGCCTACAGTTCCACACCTTCTATAGACAGGTTGCGCCTTGATAGCTAGCTGCTTGCGGGAACTGATGACCTTGACCAATGTCCAAATAATACTCTTTAACAATTTTTTTGTAGTGATGGTTGAGTAATTCTGAGCTGGGTGTTCAACACGGATGAGGCTGTCAAGCTGTATGTCGTTTGGACCAAGGGTGACACGCTTGGTATAGATGACCGACCCGCAGCCACTCACGAAGAGCTACTGATTCCGATCCATTGCATAGCGGCGCAGCTTCTTCCTCCTTGGACGCTTGCTTATGTGGGCTCTGCAGCTCGCTGCTTGCAGGCAGCCTTTCGTTGTTACTGGAGAACAATTTTCAACGCCACACGCCGAAAGCACTGCTACTGCTGTTACTGCTGCTACTAGTTTCGACGAACGAACACCACACAGTGTCGTTGGGAGCGTGGGGTTCTGAGTATGACGCGCCCGAGGATCGGACTTCGACTTTGACTTGTTTCGTCTACTTACTACTCTCTGACGACTGTGCTGGGGAAGCAGCATATGCATGTAGGTGATTGGTGGATTTGTTAGTTAATTCGACGCTTTTGGACAATGCTGGACATTTACCAGTTTTTCAATAGTTTTTTGTTGAAAATCAACATTCGGAAGCATTGTTATTGAAGCGTAGCGTATACACTGATCGATTGGTGATAAAATTATTGAAATTGGACCAGGGGTAGCTGACTTATTAACGTTCAAAATCTTTCTTAATTTGCTACATGTTCCATTTTCGGTTTTCACAAAGTGTACCCCCAAATAGAAATCCAAAACGTAGTCATACGTCAAAAGAAAACTGTTAAAGGGAGAATAAATTTGAAATTTCACTATCCGAATATCCGGATAGTTACTATCCGCCTGATAGCCATCTCAATTTATTTCTCAGTTTATTTTATTTCAATATTGGGCACTAGAAAGCATGATACTCTGTAAACTGAACATCAATGCAACGATATTTCATTTGTTTGAAAGTAATTTTATTGAAAAAAAACTAAAGCATCCGGATAGTTGAAGTCCCAGTTATATGAAAAACCATTCAATTTTGAGTTGGTCTCATCGATCGTGCATTAAAATTCCAATTCGGACTGTTACTTCTAGAGCAGCATGTAATAAGGTCCTATGAACCGAATGTAAACAATGAATGTACACTATTGCTTATGAATCACAATAGGTCCACGCAAACTAACTACACCATTTGATAGAGCAAACCTACTCTACCAGATGCTGAGACCACATTGCGCATCTCGAAGCGAAAAAACTTTTTCATACAAGCGTTCGTACAACAAGTCTTTCGTTTCGAGATTCGCAATGTGACCTCCCTCTGTTGGTTTGCCTGAATGAGTCTTAACGCGCCAAAATCGACGTTTAAATCCATTGTTTACATTGGGAACATAGGCCTATTTCACATGTTACTCTAGAATTTACTTGACAGTTTGTCGTATGTGTGATATATTTGGTTTTTATGTTGATTCTAAAAGCATCGTGGTTTATGTTATCTGTATCAAACGGAATTAAACCACTGTCTCTTTCTTCCTCATTACGCGAGAAGTGAAAGTGACGTCAACAATGTGGTTACGTATGAATGATAAGGAGTCAAAAAGAAGCGCGATTTCACATGCCGGACCTTTGTAGATCGAGGGTTATCTTCGATAGGCACGGTAGTTGCATCCATTTATAGACCCAATTTGAGTACAGTAGACCAACATTACTGTAGAGAAGTAATGAGCAAACACGATATAACATTGAATTTAATAAAATAAATAAATATTATTATGTGCGAAATAAGACCATATTATATGTAAAGCTCGATTCGAGATTGTTGCGTCGACATTGGTAGTCGATATAATCTAAATGCGAAGCAGTGGGATGCACAGTGACAAGATCGGTTGAATTGAGAGCCGAGAGCCTGCTTACGATTCAATGCGAGAAAACACGATCTGCGCACGAGAAAACTATGAGAGGTTGGAAGATGAGGAGAGGAACCGTTTCGTAATTATATGTGAATGTATGTGTGAGAAAAAGCAGAAACGAATTCTCGATTGGCGGTAGCTGAAAAGAAAGGTTGAATGTGTGTGAGCATGAAGAGCGAAAGTGGTGGATAAAAAAATAAAAAAAAGGTTGTAAGATTCCCAGCGTACAGTTCCCGATTCATTCTTTCGGCTAATGTACTGAAGTACAGACGTGCTAGGCCTAACCATGGAAACACCGGTGGAACACGACAATTACATCCACGTACCTGGAGAGTTTTCATGTTAAAATACTGAGTTTTACAATTTTCGGTCGTGCTTAATTAATATCCAAATAAAAAGAATAGCTGAGCTTGCATGTTGCCAATATCTTTTGCAGCTCAATTATTAAATAAGATATGACATAAAATGTAATTGAAGGCTTCATATTTAGGGTTACCATATCAAAAACTTGAAAAGGAGGACATTTCATTTGAGGTTTGGTGATTAAGGAAGACAATGATGACTTTTCTTAACATTAAAGGAGGACAATGAGTTTTTATCAAACGTTTTAATAATATGTGTGCTATCACAAAATTCATGATTTGCGAAGGTTCAATTGATATTGTTCATAACTTGTGGTCGTTATCAATTCAATTCATCTTCTCTTTGTATTTCTGAAAAATGCATCAAACTAGCCTTCACAATGCATGTTTATACTTGGAAATTATCTAGTCCAGCTGATTTGCATGAAAACTGCAACTTTAATCATGTACAAAAAGCAGTATACATGTCATCGCTGATTGAAACCAACATGGAACATCTAAGCAACCTGTTAATTTTACCATTGATTCAGCATAGGACTCTAATATCCCGTACAGGCTATGGATTATATAATGTAATATAGGCTGTCTTGCAATGAGCACTCATACATAGGATTTCCAGCGAAAACTAAATGTATGAGTGCTCATTTCAAGACAGCTTATAGCTATAGCTTAGCGTTATATACAAAATAATTCCTATTATTGATATCATTCCTTACATTCGACTTCACGCTTCACGTGCCTCTTAGCTCTCAGTATGGCAGCGGCCAAATCAAGCATAACTATTCAAATCGACGAAAAATGCTTTTGTAAACAATCTCTTCAATCGACGATTTTTCTTAACTGCTAACTCACCCACGCAAACAAAGACCATCATCAGGTAGAGAACTCTTTCCCCTACTAGCTGGTGTTGTTAGTTTTTGTGAGTGAGCTTGCAATTGCCACAAATCGTCGATTGAAGTGATTGTTTACAAAATAAGATACGTCGATTTGTATAGTTCTGCTTGAAATACCCATAGAACCAGAACGTCAAAATCGAACGCATGTTGGATTCAATCTGTGTGGCTGTTTTTCATTTGGTGATTTTTTAACTTAAATTTGACAGATATAAAATTTTCAAATAAACCTGTTATTGTATCAGACTTATTTCTGCCAGACCAGGAATCAATTTTGACAAATTTCTTCTCAAAAATCACACGATCAACAACAGAGAGATTTTCGAACATTATAATTTATTTTCGAAATGTCAAATTTAAGTAAAAAATCAGGAAAATGGAACACAGCCTAAGGTTGAGTTCCATTTAATGAATTTTCACTGACTCTTCGAAAATAATACAACATGTTCGAAAATCCCTCTGTTGTTTATTGTCCAATTTTCGAGAAATTGTTTGTCAAAATTGATTCCTGGTTTGTCTGAAATAAGTCTGGTAGAAAAGCAGGCTTATTTGAAAATTTTCCATTCGTCAAATTTAAGTTAAAATTTACGAAATGGACGGCAGCCTTGACCGCAGCCTTAATGTAGCGGGGTTGGCAGCAGTAGTATACTCCTAGTCCCATCATCAAATGGCATTTGCTAGATAAGATGAAGTTGCGACATAATTAAACAAATAAGCTCTGCAAACAACGCTCTTTGAAAAGAAATTTATGAATATGTTATTCGAAAAAATGCAAGGATTAAAAAGGAGGACATTTTCGGGCAAAAGGAGGACGTTGAAAAAATGTTGAAAAAGGAGGACATGTCCTCCTTTAGGATACCATATGGTAACCCTATTCATATTAGACCGCGGTTAGGGACATGTGATGTAATGAAAAATAAGTGAACCACCCAAGTGAAGCATCGCGTATCCGAACCAATCAGTGATTTAATTCGATGTACAAGAAGTTCGGAGATGATTGTGAACAGTTTTTGAAGGTAATTCATAAATATTGAAAACCTCGCATACAACTCATGAAAACATTCTAAGTCCCTGAAAGTTAATTTTTGACAAAACAATTGTTTTCGATGTAACACCAGATCTCGACGTCTTATGCATGTTTTAACCATTTAGCGTCGAATAAATTTAACCGCTTTGAGCCACCTCTAAATCAAGTTCAAATGAGCTCAAATTTAGCATAAGGTCGTTTTTCGAGGTAAGGCATATTTTGTAGGGGGTATCTTTTTGAAATTTGCGATGAACATTTTCATTGCCACCCTAGACGTTTTATACATTTCATTTGAAACATAATCTTCATTAACTTTTTTGCAAGGCGTCTGCTTATTAATTGAATTAAACATTTTATGGATAATCAGCAAGTGAAAATTGTCTAAAATTACATGAGGATTTCTATCCGTGCATGTTTTTGATTTTTACCAATTCTTAGAAATTTTATGTGAGATAAAAACTTTCTAAAAGGGAAATTGAAGTTCAGTGCAGCGGTAGGATGGATTTGAATGTGTTTCACTGTATGTCTCCTAAAACTACTAATTATAAAAAAAAAGATCAACCTGCTCGACATTTATCCCAAGTCCCGTTTAAATAATGTTTCTCTTCACTTCAATGGCCTGTATTTATTTTATACATTTTCCTATCTTCAGAATCATCACGGCATTGTTCATCGGATTCATCAGTTTGAAATGCACCATCGAAGTGCTGTCCTGCCTGAAAAGCAGCCGCGAGGAGAATGTTAAATTTCCACGCAGCTTTCTGCTTCTCTGCATCATCCCGCAGCTGGTGTGTCTCATTAGTGAGCTTCAGTACATTGCCTTCCTGCTGCTGATCAAAGCCCGCTATAAAGTGTTGAATCAAGTACTGGCAGCTGAAAAACCATCAAACGCCAATGAAATACCGAAAGGAAACTGCCAAATTGTCAACCGATTGCTGAAGACCTGCCATGAAGATAAAGCAGAAATCGAAGTGAAAGGTTGCACCACTGAAAATGACAACAATGTGCGACAGCCAGGACCTGCCACCATTCAAAGCATGACAGACAAACTGTGGGGAGTGGGAAAATGTCGATTGAAGTTTGCAGCTAGGACCAATCAGCTGAGACACATTTATGGAATCTATCTCAAGCTTCGGCAGACGATCCAGATGACAAACCGGTCGTTTGGAGTGCGAAATTTAATTTTGATTCTGTACCAATTTGTAACGGTGGTTGAGCTGAGCTACATGGCCTGCATCGTAGGGATGAGGTAATAGGATTTTCTCGTTCCTCGTTCTCATATCCAATCCCATTACACTCGGCTGCATTAGTTAGTCGGTGTCATTGAGATCGAGATTATCCCTTGCAACCGTTTGGGAGCATGAGCAGCTCTTCTACGGTTGCAACATCCTGTTACCGTTACCGCATCATTTTTACATTTAGTGGCATTGTCTTTGCGGTTTGATTCTAAAGGAGCACAACCTATACATGTGTGTTGTATCCACCGTTTGCAGGCAAATAGACGGATATGTCGACAAGAGTGGCGATGAGGATTTGATTCTAACTGTACTGTATATAGGCTGTTTTTTGCTGGAATTTTTCGCCATCTGTTTCTACAGTCATTCCACAGTAGATGAGGTAAGTAACTTTGGACATATCATTGAAAAATCATGACATGGGTTTCGCCGTTCGGAACCCTAGGTAAAATTTCGAATGACTGCGGTGTGTGACGTTAGGCATAATTTTTAATGAAATAAAAAATCGCGAAATATTCCATTCCTTTAATTATGCGCCAATGTTCGAGCAGTTTAAGTGAGCAATGAACTTTATGTTTGATTTTTTTTATGTATTGCTGAAAAATTACGCTGAACCGGTGGATGTAAGATTCGCATACAATTATGTGGGACCGCATGAACCGAGGATGCGATATACCTAGCTGCGGTCCAATGCAAGAAAATTGGAGACCGAAAAATGTAGAGTGTATTAGTGAGGTAAATTAATTACGTCGAAAAAAAATAGGAAAAAGGTTGCCGACTGGACTCGAACAACGAACGTTGCGAATATCAGACCTGTGCTTTCTCCACTGCTCTCTCCATGCTTCTGAATAAGGATAGCCTAAAAGCAAACAAGAAGCGCTCATTTCCACTCACACTTGACTTCGTATGCTTTTTCTGCTGGAGAGATTCGAGGCAAGTGTGTGCGTCGTTCTGCCATGTTATACATAAAAATCAAGGCAAATGCTTGCTTGTGTAAATGAAAGCACAGACAGAACACGAAATAAAAAAGGCAAAAAACCATTACATCGCCTGCAAGGTCAACTTCTAACATTCGCTGCGATGTTCATGAACAGAGGATGATAGGAAATGGAACTAACATTCATTGTAATCGATTTTTGGTTTGCGTGAGCCATTACAAAAAGCAAGTTTAGAAAGGTTGGGCAGGCCTGGCATAGACAATCATCCATAAATTTTTTTGGAAATTTATATGGACCGTAGACACTCGCAAACCCACCCGCACCACCCGCAAAGGACAAACAGAAGAAAAAAGGATAAGAAATGCTTCACCCTGAATTGCAACTTAAACGTTACAGCGCATGCTGTGAGGCTGTTGCTTACAGTAATTCTAATTATTATTCAGCAATTCCATGCAAAAAAATAACTAGGGTATAGTGCTACTTCGTCGTAATCGTCCATTTCCGTTCCATCGAGCAGAAAACATCAGTAAAATAAATGATTTCACCGTGCACAAATCAGTAAATAATACGTTTGTACCGATGCGTTAGTTCACAAGCTACAACACATAACCTATTAGAGCGTATTGTATGAATATTTACACTAATTGTTCTCAAAACAAAAGAAGTGCTCCTAGTGAACTCGCTTTTTCTACCTTCATCCGTACTACCCATAATCGCATATCAGTCCCATCTTTGCTTGATTTCCTATCCATATGGGACTGATATGCGGTTATGGGCAGCGTAGGACGAAGAAAATGCAATGGCGTTTCAATGAGTTTGGACGGAATTGAAACTGGTAGGACGAATTTGGAATCAAGAAGCAGTGTTAGATTTTGAACAATATCTCAACAATGTGTGGCTCTTTATCAAACTCAACGGTACTTATGGTAAGGGAAATAAATTCAGAAGTCATCTTTGGTAGAAACATTTCATTTATTTTTAAAACTCGTTCAATGAAGGGAAGTAAAGCGTGAGTTGTGCTTAGTAGGACGAAAATTAGATCAAAAACCCTACAGAAGAAAAAAATGAGTCGATTTCGCTCAAACCATGTATTTTACGTTACGCGTACGTGTACGTGTATTATACATTTTACGTATTCGCGTCAATCTAAGCAGTGTCTGTGCTTCTATGGGCCTTTTCTCGAAATAACGCCCACATATGCAGTGTTTGTTTATTAACATTCATCTGCTGCCTGCTGCTCTATCCAATCCAATAGATAGAATTGTCCAAAACTGTTCTAAAACGTTTTTAGGACGCTCCAAACTTCTCAGGTGAGTGTGACTATTGTCGGCAACCTCTTTTTCTCTGGCAACATTTCTTTTTAAACCACATGTCAACCTGCTATTCTATTACCAGCATTTCTAAATCAGCAGCATTTTGTAGTACGTGTGTTTCATTTCTAAAAAAAACTGACAAAATGCGTTTGCTCAGTCGTAAAAATCTTGTTAGATATAAGCTGAAAGAATAGGGAATCCTTTAATTACATGGAACGAAGTGTTTTTGGTGAGAAAATGCATTTAAACCGTTTAAATTGTGTTTGCCGAAAACGATGAAACGGTATCCAAGTCGACGTTTACCCTATTTGTTATCGAAACATTGTAAACGAAACGAAAATCAATTATTGTATTCGTGTGTTTCACTTATATATTTTTGCCAAAACATCAGCCTTATACATTCCATAAGACAAACCACATAGGTCCTATAAGCATGCATAAAAGGTATAACTACGGAATACGGCATTGAAATACCCAAAAATGAGCCTTCCAAATAAACGAACTAGTTATAAAATCCCCAAAAACGATACCGTTACAAATTCTAACCATTTATTGAGATTCGATTTTAATAACGATCTATAAATTACGAACTACAACAAAGATTTCTCATCGAGAAAAGCGTCACAGAATATCTCGAAAACCTAGCATTAGGAAAATGTTCAAAGTCCAGAAACTAACAATATACTTATTAACTTAAGCTGCTGGTAGCATTCGCCATGAAACAGTTACACATCTGTACACAGCAAAAAAATTATTTTGATATAACATCAAAGTGGATGCACTACAATCATGTCGAAAATTTCATGTAATTTTTATGACCAAATAAATAAACAAATGCAGTAAAAGCAGCGTAATGTCAGTTCATGCATTGTATTAATGATAATTTTGTCCTTTTTAGCAAGTAATATTACACCATATTTTCGACATGATTGTAGTGCATCCACTTTGACGTGATATCAAAATTATTTTTTTGCTGTGTACATTTTTTAGCATCAGATTTATATATTTTGATGATCTTAACTTTTACTGGCAGTGCAACAATCTCCCTTTCATACCTGCGCCATTTTTAACTTTAGGAAAATTTCTATTAGAACTATTTACCCAGAATATGGGTAGATTCTACTCGTCAGAACAAAATTAGTTTACCCAGATTTTGACAACTCCTTACTGGATACAAGAATGGGTGCCATCTACCCAGTCACTGGGTAGATTCAGAATAGCGTGTATGCAATGACCTGCCACCCAACGATTAATCCTGAAATGTTATTGTAAACCAAACGTATTGTTTTTCTGTAGTTATGGCAAAAAAGTGGGGAAACTGCACACTCGACTCCACGCCAATACTTCTTTTAATCCTAAATCTCTTTGTATATAGAAAAATGTATGTACCATTTTTTTCGTTAAACTTTTTTTATATGTTTGGAGCCAATTTCATCAACCTTTGATTTCATTTTGGATTCGTAGGAGGAAAAATACGACCCCGCCAATTAGGAGTTAAATGCATACATTTTGAAGTCCAAAGAGAAGCAGCATCATTTTGCAAGTGTCCCGGTTTATGCGGAAATTATACAGTGTTTTGAGCTGACCATCGTTCCGTTCGCAAGAATTTCGCAAGCAGAACGATAAATCCAATCGAGTGCTTATTGATACCTGTAATATCCAAGGACTCTATCCTCCATATGCTTCTCAGCTGCGGCCAAGGCTGCGGGCAATTGAAAATGTTTTGAGCAAAAGATCTACTCCAATTATTTTGCACTAAAAACGTGGAAAGATTGATCGAAAGGCAAAGGAAGGGCGTTCCTAGCAAAAAAATTTCGATCACTATGGCTAAGGTCCCAACCTGGGGCTCCAAGTTAGCTATCTCAAAGTTAACAGGAACGGCTATTAGAGATTCAGCTAAAAATCTCTCAAATAAAAGAAAAAAAGGAACGGCTATGTTTTCTAGCAACAATAAGCACTATTTACAAATGAAAGTAATCGTTTGGATCTATTTTACATAGGATAAGTGTACCAGTATTGGCACTAGTGGTCCAATTTTTGGCCCTAGGGCCATATTTGCGCAGATTTCTGCCAAAACATATGTTCTTACCTTGTATCGAAACAAATTTAGGAAGAATGATAAAATGTGAAATTTAAGATATGGTCAATTCGACGACCACTAGGGCCTAAAACTGGTACACATACCCTAGTTATGTTTCTAGATCTCTTAGAAAAATATCAACTTTTTATAAATGTCAACAGAATATTTCATGACACTCATAAGTTGACTTACTAATAGCACAGTGAACAATATTATTCATATAAAATGTTTTGTTGGGGAACGGAGTACTCACTTCGATAGCACTGGCGATGTTCCTCCAACACTCGAACCTATCCGTGACCTTGCCAAGGTGATTGGGGTATGCCTGCTGCTAACCAGTATGTTTGGGCTATGGAATCCTTCCAAAGGATTTGGTTTCAGGAAATCCAACAAAATAACACACACTCGCGGTTACACTAAACACTAACTACAATCTCTACATTTATTATCTGTTTAATATAACATTTATTCGTTTAAAACTAAACGTACGTTATTTAATTATACTACGCGTGAGGTCTACCGCCGTGTTTGACCTGGGATGTACGAACAACCAACTGACGAGCTCTTTCACGAACGATCATCATCCAGCCTGGGATCGCCGCTTGCGATGATCTTCGATCGGTCCTCTCCTGCCGTTATCCTCTCCAGCCGAAATTCACCACTGCAGTAGATATCGGGCATATCGGGTGACGTCATGGATGATGCTCTTGCGAGAGTTTTGATCTCCCACTCGTGATCTTCGTCGGTGCGCCATCCCATCTATTGCAGCAAACGAACAGCCAAGGAATACAAAACAATGACCACACAGTTGTATGGTCCGGTTGTATTGTACTGATTTTGGATGCTGGACCAGGGTTGTAGTTTCGGGTGGTTGTATACTCGAACATGTTTAATTACACCTATTCAACGCAAACATAAAATCTTCAAATTGTTTCCATTCAATCATATTCAATAATCGCAATTTACGCAATGAATCGAATGGAATTCAATCAGGTCAAAGAGACTAAGAAATATTGCATCAGTAAATATGCAATATTACTGGTTAATAACGCACATGATTGGCTTCTGACCGGCTTGAAAATGCTAGTTAAAAAAAACCTTTGATAAGCCCCCTGTAGAGCTGGTCGAAAAATCCGCATTATCCGATGTCAATCATACAAGGTCTGTAACAGCAGGCAGCTTGCTGGTGTTAGAAGCAGAAATGTTGTAAACATTGCTGCGCAGGCGAATGACTCTTAGGTGAAATACAAACACCACCTTCCATATTCAACTGTGCAATACCATAAGTCAGTTGGGCCAGACCTTGCATGATTGACATCGCGCATTACCCTGACAATTTCCATTCGCCTTCACTCTATATCTCTTTACTCTTATGGTAAAATCCCATCCGCAATCGTCAGTCTGTGCGTGAAACTTGGTGGACATTTCCTTACCTTTTCACTCCTATGAAAATCGCATAAGATACTATCAAGTTTTGTGTGAAGAGATGGTGGCTCGCTGGTTCTATGGTGGAGTAAAGAGAAAAGACAAAGTCCGCTAGATTTCATGCACATATTTTCAGATGCTTATGGGATTGTACTAATGAGTAAAGAGTTGCAGGGTCGTCGTCAACGTCAATGCTTCCTGAGCATGCAACCATATGTCTGCTTTTCTTTCATAAGAGCGAATGTCGCAAACGTAAACTTTTTCTGCGAATTTCCCGAGAATGAAAAACCGCACATGTCAACTAAGGGGATACGTAGACAGTTTTTTGGGATTCTTGACCCCCCCTCCCTCTGCGTAGACAATTGTCCATACAATTTTTTTTTAAATTTGTATGGGCTGTGAATAATTGTCAACTCCCCCCTCCTAATCTGTCTACGTAGTTTATGAACAGCCCCTAAACGTAAACTGTGTAGAGAAAGACTCCCCCTATCCGATGGAATTGGTGGCTTACATGGAATGACTTCGAACTACAAGAAATATCCGAAAGAAGCCATTGTTTACGTTTTCGACATTGGTCCTTATGAACACACAGTGTCGATATCACGACAATTTTGTTTTGACAGATCAATGGCCAACTATACCAGTTATACCACTGAGGCAACACAAAAAAGGGGTCAACTTTAAGAAAGTTATTTTGCATGCAGTTCCACATATGTTATGTGATTGAGGTTATGATATCATATCATACTAAAATGGCAAGCTTTGATCAATGAAATCAGGTTTTAGTGTATCTGATGACATATGGGCCCCAAGCAACACAATTTGTCATAAACGGGTTTACATAACTTATTTATGACAATATCAGCGGTAAACATTTACGTCTAGTCACTTATATACAACTTATTTATACCGAAAAAAGCGCAAGAGGTGGGATCTATATATAACATATGCTTGACTTGCGCAACTTATTTATGACTATAACGCAACCTAGTGTTTTGGACATGTTGTAAATTAATTTCATCCTTCCTACGAATGGAATTTGTTTATCATCAATTTACACAACTTATTCTTCTGAGGAATTTTATCGTGCGGATAAAGTGCCTAAACTGAGATTCCGTACTGCAAACATTTATGCGGTTGCAAATTTATGGTAAATATATACATTCTACTTCTAAAAAACTCATTGGCTCTTAGAAAAAGCTTAATATAATAAATTGAATTGCATAAAAAATCCTGGATAAAATTTCCCAACTTTGCAAACAAACAAAAACAAACAGAATATCAACTTTCTTTTTTAATTATCTTACTATTCTCTTTTACAAAACGTACATGTGATGTTGAAAGCATAAATTAAATGTTTTCTTATTGATTCATTGGTCAGCCATATTGTAGTGCAGTTTGTAGAATGCATTGAGAAATTTCATAATTGTTATCAAAACATGCTTATAACACGAAAAACAAGAACATTACTTGTATCGTATATTGAAGTTATAATTAGGTATGGCAACTCTCAATTGCCTATTTATAACACTTTTATAACTGATTGTTTTTGATGAAAACCTGCTAGCTTTATATACAACATGTTTTCATGTGTCATTTTTGGAAACATGAGGACAACTGAAATATAACTTATTAATAACATGTTATACATAAGTTATATCTCAGATGTATTCATGTTTCTAATAATGACATATGAAAACATGTTGTACATAAGTCTAGCCAGTTTCCACCAAATACAATCAGTTATAAATGTGTTTTAAACTGGTAATTGAGACATGCAATATTGAATTATAACTTCAAGATAACAAGTGCTTGTCAGAAAGGTTGAATACTTCACAAGCAACAATACAACGCGTCTAAACAGGATGTTTTAAAAGCAATTAATATATAACTTATTTACAACTGGATTTTTTTTAATTTTTCATGCAAGATGTTGCAAGTGTTACTTGGGGTACATTGGCATCGGTTCTGGGAAATCCGTGGAACTCAGTTTTATACCCCACAGTAACATTCGCGGTATAATTATCATGTTGCATATCAAATCATGTTAGCATGATAAGATAAGCACAGACAAACAGACATAAAACTCGCAAGTTGCTCATGGAACAAGCATTTAACGGTCAATGTAAAAATATCGTAGTTGGTAGTACCACCACCTGTGGCACCCACAGTCAATTCCCTTGCGTTTGACGTTTACACACTACCGCCACATGTTCAGCGTACTACCCACCACAGTGTACTCCACAGATGGTGGTAATGTTTTAGCGGCGATGTTTTACAGTGAGAAATATTCAATGTGTTATGTCTGTTTGTCTGTGACATAAGGTCAATAAAGATTATTTGTGGTGATTCCTTTGGCATATGGTGACATTGGCAACGGTTCTGAGATTCCGGAATTCCATTTCATGGATTCCGCAATACGATACGGCAAGGTATGATCATATTCATGAAAACCATATCATGTGATGGTTCCAATCACGACAAAAAAGAAGATATGCTTAATCAAAAAAGTTTGAGATGAATTCTGTGACACATGGCCACATTGACATCGATTCCTGTGATCCTGAAACCCAGTTTTTTAGTAATTTTAAAGTAACGGTCTTAGCTGCCCCGTAACGTGGGTAGATCACCTTTTCGTGGTACGTTACGGGATGTAAGATCTACCACCGATTCCTAGTCCTGACTACTTCAAATTAGGGGAACAATATTTTTCAGTAATCAAAGGAACACATTTTAGTCCTTGTTACTTTTTACGCCTTGTTGATAGTGACAAGACTCAGCTTTGTCTACCGAGGATGATCTTGAAACAAGGAAAAAAAAATGAGTTAGTTAGTCTACATCTATGTGATTCCTAATCTTCTATTCGTTGTCAGTTGATGCATGGTCATTATCGGTGTCATTGTTTAATTTTGTTGCTAAGGAATCCAATTTTGACTGAAAAAGGGGCGCTTTGGAAGGTGTTCAACACTCCGAAAGGTACACAGCAAAAACATAATGTTGATGCACTTCAATCGTGTCAAAAATATGGTGTAATATAACTTGCCAAAAAGGACAAAATTAACATTAATACAGTGCATAAACTGAAATTACACTGCTTTTACTGCATTTGTTTATTTTTGTGGCCATAAAAAAATACATGAGCTTTTTGACATGATTGAACTGCATCCTCTTCTATTGGATGTAATATTAAAATTTATTTTTTGCTGTGTACAGCCTCAAGCTGTGTTTAAAAAATGTTATACGATATGAGGAAATCTTTACTCAGCCTCTATACAATCAAATCTGGCGAACTTAGATGGCGTTTATTGGGACGGTTGGGACAAGCTCTTATTGCACATCCATTTACTCTTCTATACAGCTGTTTAGTTGTGTGTGTGAACTTGAAAGGCGCTTTTTCAAAAAGTTGTCCAATAATCACTACACAGCTTTCTCTTGAAGCCGAGTTAAATATTGTTTACGCAATTCTTTAGATGGAGGATTTTATTGAGTTTATTTTGCTATGAATCAAATTAATCGAAATTAGTTACAAGCACACCACTAAATTAAGCACCGGAACCTGGAATCGAGCTCGAGACGACCGCATTGGCAAACCTTGACACCACAGACAAACAGACGTAACACTTTGAAAAAGTTTCTCTTGAAAACATAGTATCTCAAAACATAGGACCTCAGTAGCGACATCTCTCTGGCTTCTCGCGGAAAACAAGATTGCTCGCTAACTCGCAAACAATATTGCATAAAAGTTCTATAGAATGTATAGAAACGTCAATGTGATCCGATGCCAGCGCTGCGGCGAGTAGTTCGCGAAACTGATAATATTTAAATCAACCGTTAAATGCGTGAACGAAGATACACAATGAAGTGTAACGTCTGTTTGTCTGTGTTGACACCATCAACTGTGCTACGCCAACACTTTGAACTGATGTAAAAAAAAATTAACATGCCGTTCTACAATCATAAAATCGCTGAGTAGAGGCTTTATAATAGTGTGAATCACTTTTCTCGACTAGTTATTTCAGCTTTGTAAAAGAGCAGACTAAAAGCTGTGAAACTGCACTCGTCTAAAAATAAACCTATAAACTGTAAAAATATTTCCAAAGTAGGCCTAATACAGTTTATTAGCAGAGTACAGGTTGTTTAATTGTTATGTTATTCAGCAAGAGTGGTTGGTTGTGTAGAAGCCATCAAATGAGTAACATTCCAAGTAGCATTGCAAGTTTTATGGAGGTTTCGAAGCATGCTACAAGTCTAAATCATGGTCTACAGAACCCTTATAAAACCTAAATTGTTACTTGGGATATTCACTTTATTAGCTTTGTTTTGCAGCTACAAGTTGAAAGTTGATTAGCATGTGTATAAAAGTGTCATTAACACTCCGAACACGATGCCTCCGGTAAAATGTGTAACGGAAAACTTGCTATGTTTGTAAAATCATAACTCAGCCATTTATTGACAAATTTCAACTCTATTGCTGCCATTTGAAACTTCAAACTTTAAAGATTTATTCGGTATCAATCAATTTAAAATCTATTGATGAATTGCTGAGCAATGATTTTTCAAACATAGCCAATTTACCGTTACACATTTTACCGGAGGCATCGTGTTCGGAGTGTTAACGTTTATTTGCTGTTGTTATTCAGTATGACTGACAAATTGAATAATGTTTGTGAAAAAGTTCACAGTTCTAAAAAGTAGTGTAAATTTCTGTTCAATATGATGCACATAAATGGAGCGTCACATATCATATAAGTTTACATTATATATCTTGTACAGTTATTAGACATTTCATGCAATGTAGTAAATATTGTATACAAAAGCCCATTGTTGTAAACAACATTGTTTACAAGTTGCTCGGTTGCGTGAAATGAAATACAAGTTAACGTGAATGAATGTTTACATCACTATTAAAATTCAGAATTTTTATCTGTGTGTTTAAAAGGTGCAAAAAGTCCCAAGCCGGAGTGAAAAGCAAAACACCCAACTAACATTTTCAGCTTTATAAGCCAACTTTCACAGCGTTGTGCTGTAAAGTAGCCGAAAAAATCTGCAGATACAGCTACAAGCAGAAGCTAGCAAAATAGTTTTGGAAAACGTTTACTGGGTTTTTGTAGACAATATTTGCTACATTGCATGAAATGTGTCCGCACTTTATATGATATATAATGTAAACGTATATGATATGTGACGCTCCATTTATGTGCATAATATTGAACAGAAATTTACACTACTTTTTCGAACTGTGCATGTAATCCAGCACGCTTCACGGTTTTTCTGCACAAAACCGACTGACATCTTGGACTTTTTAGTGACATCTCGAATTGACATGTTTGGACTGTTCTTCATTGATCTTACACAGTTCGAAAAAGTAGTGTAAATTTCTGTTCAGTATGATGCACATAAATGGAGCGTCACATATCATACAATTTTACATTATATATCATGTAAAGTTCTGAGGCATTTCATGCAATGTAGCAAATATTTTATACAAAAGCCCATTGTTGCAAATAACATTGTTTACAAGTTGCTTGGTTGCGTGAAATGAAACACAAATTAACGTGAATGAATGTTTACATCACTATTAAAATTCAGAAATTTTATCTGTGTACTCAAATTTTCAGGTTTTTTACTTATACTCACTTCCCAATCACCCTGGTTTAAAAAATAATAATCGAGAAGTGAACTGCTGCTCTAAGTTCCATCAGAGGATGTTCCTGAAATATACAGTAAAACAGCACGTAATGTTGTGAACAACTTTATTGACAGTTGTCCAACAGTGCTTCCATTTTATTTAATGATCAATCAAATTAATACGAGATTGTGCCGATGGATGTGCCCAAGCAGTGCCAAAACTTTACTTTAACGCCCAAGCAGTGCCAAAACTTTACTTTAACGCCCATTCCCGTCCTTCTTCCGGGTACTTAGACGCTCCTTGAAAGTTCTTATTATTATGGATTTTGATTGTAAGTGCACAATATTTTTTCTCGGACGAAATGACAGGAACTATTGTATGAAAGACTGCGAAACTTGACAGATGTGAACAATATACTATGAATAAGATATACAAGTTCGAAAAAGTAGTGTAAATTTCTGTTCAATATGATGCACATAAATGGAGCGTCACATATCATATAAGTTTACATTATATATCATGTAAAGTTCTGAGACATTTCATGCAATGTAGCAAATATTGTATACAAAACTCCATTATTGTAAACAAATTGTTTACAAGTAGCTCGGTTGCGTGAAATGAAATACAAGTTTACGTGAATCAATGTTTACATCACTATTAAAATTCTGAATTTTTATCTGTGTACTCAAATTTTCAGGTTTTTTACTTATACTCACTTCCCAATCACCCTGGTTTAAAAAATAATAATCGAGAAGTGAACTGCTGCTCTAAGTTCCATCAGAGGATGTTCCTGAAATATACAGTAAAACAGCACGTAATGTTGTGAACAACTTTATTGACAGTTGTCCAACAGTGCTTCCATTTTATTTAATGATCAATCAAATTAATACGAGATTGTGCCGATGGATGTGCCCAAGCAGTGCCAAAACTACGTTTGGCACACTGTGCTAAGTGACTTACCCCTTGATACTATTCCTTATATTTAAAAAAAAGCGAAACGAAAAATTCGTCGCGAATTCTCGAACTTTTCACTTAATAAGACCAATCAATTTTTCATCTGAGCTGCCGTTTTGATGACTGTACCTTTTACCTTCAGCTTCTGAACTAGGGACAATTGGGCGGATTGAGAGTTTTCGAAACAATCTGGACTCCATTGTCATTGAACCATTGTTGTACTTCCCGGCTGTTGTGATAATTCGCAAGTTCCAGACTGGATGAAGGGCAGAATTTGTTTCTGGAGACATTCGGTTATGTAAACCAACGATTTCATCATTTTTTCAGCGACGAAAACCTTTGTCTTCTAGCAGCAGCTGAAAATTCCCTGCCAGATCATATATTTGCGGACGAATTTATCAGGTTAGGTTAGGTTTCATCATCCATAAGTATGCACCCACCGGACTTGATCAGCAGGTTGTCATACAGCTTTCGAGCACGGGTTGTAGCTACGGTATTCTGCTTGGGTAATCGATTTGGTTGCCTACTGGTGCGGTATGCGGTAGCGAATTCGCTGCAGTGTATTACGGGCGGCATCATACTTTTTACTAAAATCGCTATCGGACATACTTGGGTTGCTTCTGATGGACCTCACGACCTTTCCATGGAGCTGATGACATTGGCAGTTCCACTCCGGCGTTTGCTTTGAGGCTTCCGATTAGTACGTTTTGAGCAGGCGCCATACGGTGTTTCTAGGAAAATGTTACGCTACATTTATGTGCATCGTATTGAACATAAATTTAAAACTATTTTTTCGAACTGTGTGATACAAAATTTTGGTTCCAAATCCGGTCCTGATTAACCTTGCAAAATTTAAACTCAATTGGTAAGAAACTGACTAGTCACAAATCATGTGAAGTTAATATGGAAATTACGATGGGAAAGTCAAGCTTTTTGTTCACTGTCTTCTTGCCTTTTTTTATATTGCGCTGTTGAAAAGTTCGATAGCTATTTTTAAAGGGTGATACGGTCAAAATTTGGTCAAGGGAAAACGCGTGTAAATCGGTGAAATCGTTTATTTAAAAAATCAAATTAAATTTCTTTTTCAAGTTCAATTAGTATAAAATTCAGGAAAAATATTCAGTTAGGCTTCCGCTTTTCCAAATCCGAATTGCCGGGCCTTACGCTTGACCCCTGCCATCAGATTTTGTACAGCCACCTTGTCCACCTTCTTCGCCGCAGAAAGCCAGTTTGCCTTGAACTGCTGCTCGCCCTTAGCAGTTTTTTTGGTCTTCTTTAGGTTCCGCTTGACAATAGCCCAGTATTTCTCAATTGGGCGGAGCTCTGGCGTGTTGGGAGGGTTCTTGTCCTTGGGAACCACCTGCACGTTGTTGGCGGCGTACCACTCCATGGCCTTTTTACTGTAATGGCAAGATGCCAAATCCGGCCAAAACAGTACGGAACAACCGTGTTTCTTCAGGAAAGGCAGCAGACGTTTATTCAAACACTCTTTCACGTAAATTTCTTGGTTGACAGTCCCGGAAGCTATGAAAATGCTGCTTTTCAAGCCACAGGTACAGATGGCTTGCCAAACCAGATATTTCTTTGCGAACTTTGACAGTTTCATGTGCTTGAAAACATCTGCTACCTTTCCCCTTCCTTTTGCCGTATAAAACTCCTGTCCCGGAAGCTGCTTGTAGTCGGCTTTGACGTAGGTTTCGTCGTCCATTACCACGCAGTCAAACTTCGTCAGCATCGTCGTGTACAGCCTCCGGGATCGCGCTTTGGCCGTCGTATTTTGTTTATCATCGCGATTTGGAGTCACTATCTTCTTGTAAGTCGATAGTCCGGCTCGTTTTTTGGCTCGATGCACGGTTGTAGACGATACACCCAGCTTATTTGCGGCATCTCAGAGAGAGAGGTTAGGGTTTCGCTTGAAACTACCGGCAACTCTCTTTGTCGTCTCAGCGGCTTCCGGTTTTCGATTTCCCCCCGATCCAGACTTCCTGGCTGTCGACAAACGTTCCCCAAACACTTTAATTACATTTGTAACGGTTGATTTGGCAACTTTTAGCGATTTTGCCAACTTTGCATGCTCGGATTTTCGCGATGCGCGAGCAAAATTTTGATACGCTGCTCTTCTTGCTTGGACGGCATTTTGACAACTGAAGAGTGAATTCCAAAATCAAAATAGGAGCAACATTCTACACACACACACCTTCAAAATGAGGGGTGTTCAGGTTTTTTAAATGCAAAATTGAAAGAAATACGTCAAGTTGATATTGACCAAATTTTGACCGTATCACCCTTTATGGAAAACTTTCTCAGCTACAAATTTGTCAGCCAGACGTTAGATTAAATAGTTATTTATTGTTTAAGAGATTGACAATCTAATGGCATGAGCAAGCAGCTGTTTTGTGGGCAACACTGTATTCTGCAATGTGAGTAGTAGTAGCCATGATTGTTGTGCTCTATTCTACGCGCCGAAAACACCAATGTTGCCTAATGAACAGACATTACTGACTTGAAACATTAATAACTGTTGTTCCTTACATTTAATCGAAAAGTTGTCTTGGTCAAAGTTGTAGTTGAGAAAATATACTACAAGTATAGCTATCATTTTCAAAAGCAGAGTAAAATGGTGAATTCAAGCTGAACATTGCATTAAATCCTAAGTAACATTGACAAATTCTCTTCTTCGACTTTCTCTTTGTATTCCTACGGCCATGAAAAATATAAAATTGAGCTCTTTGATTTCAAATTTCCATAAATTATTTTTCCGGTTAACTGTTTGCCCATACCACAAAAAGTATCCTAAATTTGGAATATCTAGGCAATAAAAAATCCTTGATATGTTTTCCGTCGATCTTGTTTTCCGTACTGACTACCAATGCTACCGACGCCAGGGAGGCAGCTCCTACACCTGGACCCTATCGATCTAACAACTCAAAGACCGGTGACCAACGGCTTTACTTCCCTTCCGAAGGAATGCGTGATCAGAGATTGTATGCCTCAGAAAATCCCGGCAAAACGACTGGGATTGAACCCAGGCCTTTAGGGGTGAGAGGCAATCTTGCTTACCACTACACCATCGGCGCTGCTTAGTTAAAAAAATGTAACCGTTAAAAAAATCATAGGTGCAATTGACGAATGCAGGAAAAAGACTGACTATCGAACAGTACATTCGAAGTCACGTTCCATGCGTCAAACTGGTGACGCATATCCTGGTATTTTCAGCACACATATCGATAAAAGAAGCTTTTATGTAGCATCTAATACGACAAACACAACAAGAAACGGTTATGTGCTCAAGTTATTAACGAAAGAGAAAGTCGACGAAGAAAATCGATCAATGTTACTTAGGACCTAATGTAATATTCAGCTTGAATTATGAGATAGAGATGAACAAAAAATTTGGTTTTCCC
This sequence comes from Ochlerotatus camptorhynchus, assembly GCF_037179485.1. Lineage (NCBI taxonomy): Eukaryota > Metazoa > Arthropoda > Insecta > Diptera > Culicidae > Ochlerotatus > Ochlerotatus camptorhynchus. Next base: position 208,807 of record NW_027040493.1, on the reverse strand, counting down.
CATGGTATTTTCCACATAAACTTAATAACGTTTGTGCCAAGTCTGTTTCTGAATAAATTAATTCAACTTTTGGGAGGCTAATCAGGACCCAATTTGGAACCGTTTGAGCACCGTGGAGCGAAAGTTTCAAATTTTGCATAAGTCTAATGTGCATGATTTTTTTATACGCTACTTTTGCATGGGGGCTGTCTCCAAAACAAGAGCGTTTTATGAACAGAAAAAATTCACTGTTATTGGCATTGTTGTTTTCAATGAATAGGCGTCAAAAGCTTGTTCCATTATTAACTGCAACTTGGAAAGGCTTGCTGGGGGAACGCCCGAAGCCGGAAACGTTCAGAGCTATCGTAAACGAAAATCTAGGCAAACATTATGACAAGCAGAAAGCTGCAGTAAACACAAACAACAACTGTTAAACGTCATTAAGCGGATGCGTTAAAGTAACACTGTTATTTTTTTTTTCTTTGTACATTCCGATTGACAGTAAATATCATTAATATTTATACTAAAAACTATAATCACTACCAATTTGAGTATTTTTACACCAAATAATACTTCAGATCAAGTTGTACTTCCCCTAGGACTTCTCTTTTTGAAAGGTATCCAGCAAGGTTGCAAAGACTCATTTCAGCTAAAATAATGGTTTTTGGAATAATAAAACCAAAAGATGGTATGATGGCATGTTTTACTTGTAACTTACAAGAAGAGGTTACAAAGTATGCGTTGGAAACATAAAACCTGTAAATTTTGCTTTCTATGAGTCACAATCAGCGATTTGCTGATCGCTGAGTGAGTGAGTGAGTGAGTGAGTGAGTGAGTGAGTTTGTGAAAAATCGCTGATTGTGACTCTCATGAAGTGAAATAAACAGGTTTAATATGTCAAACACATTCTTTGCAACCTCTTCTTGTATCCTACCAATTCAAAATTTGATCATGGCATCTAATTATTTCGGGCATAACATTTGATAACGGCACAAAAGCATTTGTAAACAAACTTTCTAAGGCCCTTTACACGTGAACCAAAGTACGCCCACGCAAACCAACAACATCATCGGATAGATGCAACTATCACCTTTCCGAAAGTGGTATTGGTTTGCGTGAGCGTACTTTGGTTCACGTGTAAAGGGCCTTAGAAAGTTTGTTTACAAATGCTTTTGTGCCGTTATCAAATGTTATGCCTGATTTCATAATTTAGAAAAACATTGTTTTAGCTGAAATGAGTCTTTGCAACCTTGGTATCCAGTATGGAGATCCACATGTGTGTGTATAATATTCATTGTGATTTCAACTTCTTGTATTTCTACCGTAAACTCCGGAGAACTTTGAGATTAGGGCGTATTTGCTTTTGTAAACAAACACGACAATCACCGATTTTTCGCAAATTAAAGCTAAATCTAAAAAATTAACGACGCAAAAAGGTTGATAAATGATTGAGATTGAGTATCAAATTACGAGAAATCGGCGCTACATGTGTTTGCTACAAAATCAATTACGCCCAAACCTCAAAGTTCTCCGGAACTAAGGTTTTAACTTTCCTAAATTTATTCTAATAATCTGTCAATGTTTCAGATCTGCAAAACCAATCAACTGATGAACACCAAAATTTACAGAGCTACCGGAGGCATTGAAGCCTTTTCAACTGCGGTACTACCGTCACAGCTTGAACCTAAAATTTAATTGAATTGCATGTTTGGCAAACTGACACATTGTTTATTTCTCTTTTTTTATTGATACAGAATCCATCCTTTCGATTAAATTTGTTGGAACTGCACTTCAATTGCCTGGGCCTGTTCAATGTCGATTTATCTCTGTTTTATGGGGTAATTTAACGGAATTAATACCTTTCCTTGTCCCGAGTCCACCGAGCGAGCGGTGGAATTAATTTCGATGTGTTCTTCTTTTTTGCAGATGATTGGTGCCATGACTACCTATCTGATCATATTAATCCAATTTGGACACCTTGATTCGCTTCAATAAATTGGATTACCCAATATCGTAGGTTGCACGACTGGCACAATATGGCCAAAAGGCAAGGTGAATAATAAAAATAAAACCGTTTTGTAGTGCAGGTAGGTACCAACTGAACGTTAACACTCCGAACACGATGCATCCGGTAAATGAGTTATGGCAAACTTGCAATTTTAGCCCAGCCATTTGTTGACGAATTTTAAATCCATTGGCACCATTTCAAGCTACAGACTTTAAAGATTTTTTTAATTGCTGAGAAATGATCTATCAAATATTGCTAATTTGCCGTTACATATTTTGCCGGAGGCATCGTGTTCGAAGTGTTAAGAGAAGTTAAAAAACTGCAATTATTTGTTTCGCTCAAGTGATGGGGCCATGTGAATTTAATGGATATAACAATGTGTTTTTCGAAGTGTAGGTTTGCCTTTTTTATAATCCGAAAGCCTCAGGAAATGCGTCACCAGTTTGACGCATGGAACGTGACTTCGAATGTACTGTTCATATTCGATAATCAGTCCTTTTTCTGCATTCGTCAATTGCACCCGATTATTTTTTTTTAAACGGTTACATTTTTTTAATCCAGCGGCGCTTCGTGGTGTAGTGGTAAGCGTGATTGCCTCTCACCCCAAAAGGCCTGGGTTCAATCCCAGTCGGTGCCTCTGGGATTTTCTGAGGCATAAAATCTCTGATCACGCCTTCCGTCGGAAAAAAAAGTAAAGCCATTGGTCCCCGGTTATGAGTTGATGTGTCTATATGTAGAGTCCAGGTGTATGAGCTGCCTCCCTGGCGTCGCACAGTGGGGCAGCGAAGCCATTCGTGTGGCCAAAACCTCTAGCGCCGTTGGCTTTCTACAGCGATACAATGTTCTACAAAGTTGCTCAATATTAAAAGCGCCATCTTTTCAAAGTTTCATATTTGTTCATTTTTACACCACATAGGTGGTGCTCGAGTCTATCTTTTTAACGGACGCGTCGGTAGCATTGGTACTCAGTACGGAAAACAAATCAAGAAAATAAATTTACTGTCTAGATTTTCCAAATTTATGATACTTTTTGTGGTATGGGCAAAAAGGTAACCGGAAAAATAATGTATGGAGATTTGAATATAAAAATAAATCAAAGAGCTGAATTTTATATTTTTCATCAAACCAAAATGACGGTCGACACAAAAATAAAATATAGAAAAAAATAAACCTTTTGGAGGACGAATAAAAACGTTCCGAAAATTCATTAAATTTTGGGTGAAAAAAAATCGAGAGGTGTAAAAAACTTATATGACAAAAATGCCCTCTTTAATGCTTGGTTGAAAATTTTTCAATATATTGCCTTTAAAAAATGCTCATATCAGTGAAATTTTCTAGTTGGATACTTTTAGAACAACAATTTTTGGACACATTTTTAAACATGTAGTCCGTATTTTTTTTGTAATACCCAATAAGAAATATATAAAATATATATAAATATATATATAAGAATGCAATTTTCGATTTTTAAGGTTTTAAATACTTCACTGGATACGCAACGACTGTTACAGAAGTGATAAAGTGTGGCTAATAAATATTAATAATAATAATAATAATTAAGGTAACATTTCTTGACTTAGTTGAAGATGCTAATTTCAAATAACAGACTGTAGTGGTAATTTTTATACGATAGATGGAGTAGATGAAAGCATAGAGTTGATAGTTCCGTTAGAGTACGGCAGTGTGAAGATTGTATATAGATATTAGAATAGCGAACTAGGACAACTTTTAAGGAAGGTACAAATCGGTTTTTTCATCTCTCTTTACCAAACTCCCCCTTTGGAGAGGGATGGTGAGGGGTGTACTGAACGAGTACTCCTTTCTCGCGCGTCTCGACATCGATTGTGCGCTGCGAGCACAGACGAAACGTGTGCCGGGTGTTTCCGTTCGCAGGCGGCCTTCCACTCCGCGGTGGGATAAGGATTGCACCGACGCGAACAGCGAGAAGTCCACCGCGTTTAAACGCTTCCGCAAACACTGTAAGGTCGAGGATCTCGAGCGGTACACTGACCTAGAGAAAACGTTTAAAGGCTCGATTAAAGCTAATAAAAACGCGATTATGGCGTCGGTTCGTCTATGGTTTGTCGCAAGAGACTTCGATGAGAACACTCTGGAATGTCGGCAGGAGAATGCGAAACGCGTCATTACCGATTAACGAAGACAAGGAGTACTCAAACAGTTGGATATTCAGCTTCGCGCGAAAAGTTTGCCCGGATTCGGTGTCGGTTCAAACCAACGTTGGTGATCGTTCGTCAGGTAATAACGAAACAGATTCCCCGTTTTCGATGGTGAAATTCTCACTGGCTCTCCTCTAGAACATAAATTCAACGAAATTCTCACCACTCCCACGCAATGGTGTTAGTATACGTCGAAGTACTGAGAGTTTCGTCGAAGCGACGTTTGATTTTTTTTATATAAAAACGCATTCATCGCTATGAAAAATCATCCTTGATTTAATGTTATAGAGCATTTTGCAAGACGTTTGTGCTCCGCTTACTTTTCAATTTATTAATATTAATTAGAAATATCTTCTGGCTGCTACTCAAACTAAGAATTGCATTGCATCTTGAAAAATATTTTTGTTATTTACAAGAGAAAATAATAAATGTTTTAGAAGCGAGACTAGAAATAGGATCGTTTTCTTTGTGCAGCTAGATTTTTGTTTTCATTGTGCTTTCTTTTCGTCGATGAACTGTCAGCTGCAGCATCAGGAACCAAAACTATATGCCCAGTTATTTGTGTTCTTGCAGCAAACCAGAGTAATCCAGAGTAACTATGAGTAAATCTGAGTACAATAGGTACCCAACTAACAATTTTCGCAATGTAAACGCTTTACTCATTTCATTTATACAGCCACAAGCTGTATTCAAATGTTATACGATATGAGAAAACCTTTACTCAACCTCTATACAAGTAAATTTGGCGAACTTAGTCAGCTACTTATGTCTGTTGGGACGGTTGGGACCAGAGATGCCAGATTTGTTTTTCAGAAGTCTACGAAAAATGTCTGTGAATTTCAAAAATTTCTGTAATTGGGTTGCATCAAATAATCAGAAGTTTTGCGTGGAGATGGAGGGAGGGAGGAGTTTTTTTGTGAAATAGATGCAAGTTTGAAATGTCATGTTCGAGCAAAAAAAAAACACTTTTAACGAATGGAACCAAATTGGAGTTGGGAATTGTTAAGTTGAGATTAGTTCACTCATATTCTTGAAAAAGTAGTTAATTCGTAGACTGAGTAAAACTTTCCGAGCTTTTACAGGCTTTTTTTTCATTATAATAACATTATCTACAAGGCAAGCAACATGCTTGGGTTTATTAAAAGGTTTAGCTTTCATTGCAATGATCCACACACAATCAAAACATTATACGTTGCATATGTTAGGCCCCTCCTTGAGTACTGTAGTTTAGTCTGGGCTCCATATCAAGATACTCATATAAACTGCATTGAATCAGTTCAAAAACAGTTTCTTTTATTTGCGCTAAGAAAGTTAGGCTGGACGAGTTTACCCTTACCATCTTATGAGTCTCGATGCATGTTGATCAATTTGAACGCACTTGAACAGCGAAGCCAGCTTGTAGTGATAGCTTTTATAAACGATGTAGTAGCACAAAGAGTGGATGCCACAGAGATTTTAGAAAATCTAAATTTTTATACTCCCACTCGTTCCTTAAGAAACATAAATATATTTTATATTAACAACCAAATAACAAACTATGCCATGAACGCGCCTTTAAATAGAATGATGTCTTGTTATAATGATGATTATGAAAGAATCCATTTGACAATGAACGAAAATGCTCTTAAAAAACGTTTCTTTTCGAGGTTAGTCAGAGATTGAAAATTAAAATAGATGTTAAGTGTTTTTTTGTAATTAAAACTGGTCTACAATTGATTGACGACGAATAAAAAAATAAAAAAAATAAAAAATCTGAGAAACATCTCGATGTTCATAAAATTACTATAAATTGGTACACGAAAAAGCGTTTTCAACGTGAGGGAACGAAAACATCTTAGTGAGAGATGATGATATGATGATGGTGGTCCCACCTCATACCCCTACAAAGGTTTGAGCTGGACGATTTATCTTTAAGATAATTAAATGCAAACATTTTAACCAGGTTAGCAAAAAAACGAGATGGTTACATTTACAGATATAAATTCCCTCTAGAGTTTACAGCTACTTCACAGTGATATAAATGTGAAAAAGCTTAGGCGTCCACGTCTTAATTCGCCTTTTTGTCCATCTAAAATATTCATAAGTATTACAAGCGATCAAGAGTTAATGAACAATCAACAAAGCATCCTATTACACTAGCAACTCCGCAAATTGATGCTATCATAATTTTCAGCAATGTCAGGAATGCTCATGAACCCCCAACATTTGCCAGAAAACTTACTACTTACTCAAGGTAAAAGTTGTTACCATCCTAAATGGTAACATTTTGTATTTTTATTTTGTGTGGGAACGTAGGGCACCATTTGTTCAGCAAACTTCCAATTTAAATTGCGAACGGTAGAACCGATAACGATTGTGGGTGTGTAGCGTTGCCTCTAGGCAGACGTGCGGTGGAATAATGGTAGAGACGGTAGTGGACGGAAGATGCGAAGCACGAGGTTCGCGTCACGGCAGGAAGATGAAGATCGTTGGTTAGAGGACAGAACGACGCCATCAGACAGCGACTATCAGATCATCGTCCGCAAGCCACCGCCTTCAGGCCACTGTTATCAGTTCACCGTCACCCGGTCACCGCCATCTAGGCACCGCCATCCGGGCATCGCCATCCGGGCACCGCCATCCGGGCACCGCCATCCGGGCACCGCCATCCGGGCACCGCCATCCGGGCACCGCCATCCGGGCACCGCCATCCGGGCACCGCCATCCGGGCACCGCCATCCGGGCACCGCCATCCGGGCACCGCCATCCGGGCACCGCCATCCAGGCACCGCCATCCGGGCACCGTCATCCGGTCACCGCCATACGGCCACCGCCATAGGGGTGCTTCCCTAAGGCTGCTACCATACGGTATTGGGCTGCCGCCATCTGGTCCCCAACATCCGGCTGTCATTAACTGGCCGCCACCATCTAGACAATACCAAGCTCATCATATTGGTTCGCATAACAAATAAATGTAAGGTAAATTCCACTTTTATAGTTGGATAGGAATTCCCCACAATCCGAGAGCTTCCCCACGCAAAAACGCCCTGGGACCCGGAACCAAAAGAGGCCTTGAGTGCCCACCCCAGGCAAGGTTGCAAAGACTAAAACAAGCTAAAACAATGTTTTTCTAAATTATGAAATAATTAGATGCCATGATCAAATTTTGAATTGGTAGGATACAAGAAGAGGTTGCAAAGAATGTGTTTGACATATTAAACCTGTTTATTTCACTTCATGAGAGTCACAATCAGCGATATTTCACAGACTCACTCACTCACTCACTCACTCACTCAGCGATCAGCAAATCGCTGATTGTGACTCATAGAAAGCAAAATTTACAGGTTTTATCTTTCCAACGCATACTTTGTAACCTCTTCTTGTAAGTTATAAGTAAAACATGCCATCATACCATCTTTTGGTTTTATTATTCCGAAAAACATTATTTTAGCTGAAATGAGTCTTTGCAACCTTGACCCCAGGAGCTGCCGTTGGCTTAAGACCATCAGCTCGGGGCTTAGGCTGGTTCCCTTCTGGGATTAAGCGGTTCCGGGGCCATAAGAGTTTCACTGGCGCCCAACGCAAAAAAAAATCCATTCATGGTTCCTAGGAGAGAAAAAATATCCTAGGATATTTTTTCTCCATAAGCGTTGGGGGGGTTTTCGAGAAAGTAATAGATTCTCTCAAAATTCCTGTTCTGGTCGCATCGGATCGAATGATCAGTGGTTTTGTTAGCTTTCACGGTGGTTGATTCAGGTATATATATTGTTACATGCCGATTGATCGTAAAACGACAACATGAGTAAACTCTTCGCCAATCCAGACAGTTACCGATTACTTCCGAACTATTCTTAATTTTTCGGGTTTGTGGTGTTAGAATCACTAAATTTGTATTGATTATTCGAGCGCGTAAGTGTAATGAAAATGTGCTATGACACTTTTACTGCGAATTAATTTCATTTAACCTCGGCAAAGCAGATCCACAAGGAATCGACCGATTTGTCGCCCAACAATGGTCACAGTTATACTGAAACAAGAGGCCTAGAATACCTTGTCGCATGTTTATGTACATATGTTGGTAGACATTTATACGTTTGCTAGAACAATAAATGAATTGATAACTTAGTAAATTTCCTAAGCTAAAAAAGCCAATGTGCTTAGTTTGTTAGTGTAAATAAGTATTGATTGTGATGTCATTTATTATGTTTTCGTTTCGTATCATAGGCTTCTTAACAAAGTTTTTTCTTTGAACATGATTTATACATAAAATTGGTTATTGTAGTCATTTTTTGTATTTAATGATCAGTACTTCGATGATATGTTGAAGATCAATTAGATTCATTTTCAGCTCTTTGCCTATTTAAACCCAACATACCTTATTTGAAATAAAATCAAACATGTCTACCGCTTTCAATTTAGGTATTGCCTGATTTTCATTTGAGTGTCAGATAGAGCAAATTACAATTGTCGGTCAATTGCTTTGAAAACACAAAGGTTGAACATAAGCTCCAACCTCTTGTTGTTTTTTTTTCTAAAGACCAAACACAAAGCTTAATATTTCCCTAGAACACATCCCGCCAATAAATGCTGGTTTTGGTTTTTATTCTCGAATGAGACTGTGTAAATGGTTCAGTCGTTCCAGGTCTCTAGAAGATTCTAACCTTTAGCCTTTGATTTGAATCTAGCTATATCCAGATTATCAATTCGTGGAGCGAAAATAGTTGAAAATCAGAAGGCATGATCAAGAAATATTCTCGACGAAATCGTCGAGCCGTTGTTTCGAGGAGACGTCTTCGAATCACGGTTTTCGACATTCACCAACTCGCGCGTGAGCTCCAATCATCGGTGATTGAGAGTCAAGTTGGTATTGCGTGGATCGGACATAATTGGTGTCGATCACTGGAAGTGGTGGTGCCACCACACAACCATATCCCATTGGAATTATAATATATAGGGACTAAAGCGAGAGCACAGATCACTCAACCAAACAAATTCCCGGCGAACGATTTATTTCACAATTTGTGACCTCTGATCTTGCTGCGGAATCGGTGTTGGTAAATAAGATCAATTTTGCTCTCGTATCCAATCGCTCAAATAGAGCAAACTATGCCAACGTAGATCATGGTAGGAATTAGTTCTCGATGATCCTTCGTACGATCAGCACATTCAGCTGCTTTTAGTGTTTTGTTGATTAGAATGGATCCACCCTTCAAACATTCGTATTATTTTAGAAGTGTTTGCAATTGTTGAAGTTTTGATCTCAGAGTGAATACTCGTTGCATACATCTGCGAACAATATGCATTGCTTCAATTTTATAGAAAGTAACTATTTGTTGATGTTTAGTAGCCACTGATCTTTCGTTGTGATGTCTTGCATTTTGACTTGCTTATTGAATTAATAGTAGATAGATTGACTATAAAAAGAACCATTTTGTAAAACGCTTCTTTTACCCGACCAGAAGGGGATATGTTACCATCCTAAATGGTAACATTTTGTATTTTTATTTTGTGTGGGAACGTAGGGCACCATTTGTTCAGCAAACTTCCAATTTAAATTGCGAACGGTAGAACCGATAACGATTGTGGGTGTGTAGCGTTGCCTCTAGGCAGACGTGCGGTGGAATAATGGTAGAGACGGTAGTGGACGGAAGATGCGAAGCACGAGGTTCGCGTCACGGCAGGAAGATGAAGATCGTTGGTTAGAGGACAGAACGACGCCATCAGACAGCGACTATCAGATCATCGTCCGCAAGCCACCGCCATCAGGCCACTGTTATCAGGTCACCGTCATCCGGTCACCGCCATCTAGGCACCGCCATCTGGACATCGCCATCCGGGCACCGCCATCCGGGCACTGCCATCCGGGCACCGCCATCCGGGCACCGCCATCCGGGCACCGCCATCCGGGCACCGCCATCCGGGCACCGCCATCCGGGCACCGCCATCCGGGCACCGCCATCCGGGCACCGCCATCCGGGCACCGCCATCCGGGCACCGCCATCCGGGCACCGCCATCCGGGCACCGCCATCCGGGCACCGCCATCCGGGCACCGCCATCCGGGCACCGCAATCCGGGCACCGCCATCCGGGCACCGCCATCCGGGCACCGCCATCCGGGCACCGTCATCCGGTCACCGCCATACGGCCACCGCCATAGGGGTGCTTCCCTAAGGCTGCTACCATACGGTATTGGGCTGCCGCCATCTGGTCCCCAACATCCGGCTGTCATTAACTGGCCGCCACCATCTAGACAATACCAAGCTCATCATATTGGTTCGCATAACAAATAAATGTAAGGTAAATTCCACTTTTATAGTTGGATAGGAATTCCCCACAATCCGAAAGCTTCCCCACGCAAAAACGCCCTGGGACCCGGAACCAAAAGAGGCCTTGAGTGCCCACCCCAGGAGCTGCCGTTGGCTTAAGACCATCAGCTCGGGGCTTAGGCTGGTTCCCTTCTGGGATTAAGCGGTTCCGGGGCCATAAGAGTTTCAAAGTAAACTTCAAGTTTCATTTTTTTTATCAAATGTTAAATTCAGACCCCTTTGTAGACTACTTTTTTAAATTAATCTACTATTAAATCAAATATTCAAAATCCATCATCACCATCGTGGCGAACAGAAATAGTTTTTGCAGTGCTACAATACTTATTAAAAAAAAAAGTCGTTATGACAGCTATTCATATAAAATAATCCGCTAGAGATAACTTCGTCCAGATGCATGATATGTCAATTCATAATAAAAATCTCTGGATAACTGTTCAAAAGATTGCTTTAACGTGTGAAATGCAGTGTCATTTAAATTCTGTAAAAGTTGCTAAACGTTTGACATGTCTAGGCATCGAATTGAAAACATTTATTCTTTTAAAAAATAATGAATTCTGTGAAGCACAAGTCAAGAAATGTGGTGTTCTTATTTCATCCGCGTTTCTAGTATAATATCTAGGAAAATCACTTCCTCTTTCAATTCGATCACACAAATATTGAGGCAGCAAACCGTTAACCACTTTAAAAATGAACGCCATAGTCAAATATACAATTCTTTGCTTCACCGACAACCATTGTAAGGCATCTAGCATCAAAGTTGAGGAAGGGAATCTATTACATCTCAATATCAAACGCATTATTTAACTCTGCAAGCGCTGTAATCTCGATATTTGTGTTGCATTGGCCAGAAATAAAATCGAAGGGCAAAATTCAAGATGAGGAGAGATGATTGATGTGTATAGCTGTATTTTACTGGCAATAGTTAAATCGTTTTTCAGTCGACATAGAATTCCATACTTCTTGGCAATTTTTTTGATGGCATTGTCATTGTGAGAGATGAACTTAAGTTTGTCATCAATAATCACGCTAAGATATTTAATCTCCTGAACGCGATCAATAGTCTCATCATCAATTACAACAGAGACGTTCTCATTTAATCAATTCCACGAAATTACCATAAATTTAGTATTACTTGTATTCAATTTTAACTGCTTATTCTTCAACCATCTACTTAGATAATGCAAATCTTCATTCAAGTGTGAGACGGCAATTTCTAAATCCTTAGCTGCAATGAATAACACAGTATCATCTGCAAAAAGATTAATGGCGCAAAACCGTAAAACACGTCGCAAGTCATTAATATACATAATAAATAACAGGGGCCCTAATACACTTCCCTGGGGAACTCCAAGGTTGTTCCCCACGCGACTGGAAACAGAATCATTAAAAACAGTCCGTTGAGTTCTGTGAGACAAATAGCTTTCATACCATTTATATGCAGTACTCGTAATTCCAAAGCGCTTGATTGATCTTAACAATAAGGGCATAGCAATTGTTTCAAAAGCGCGTTTCAGATCCAAAAAAACTGCAACATTCGTATCTTTACGCTCCATGTTGTCTTTCCACATTGCTAACATCAAATTCAACGCAGATTCACAAGAATAACCTTCCCGATATCCCGATTGTTCTGGTATCAACAAAGAGTTGCTATTCAAATACTCCAACAGCTGGCCTTTAACAACAAGTTCTAAGATTTTCTCTAATGTGTGCAACATGTTGATGGAACGAAACTCTTCGGCTTTCATCGTTCCAGCAATTTTTTGAATAGGAACCACTAAGGATTCCTTCCAAATTTGTGACACATGTCTATTCTGCAATGATTTATTAATAAGGTTTAAGACGCAAAAGATCCAAATTGTACCCGCTGTTCGAGTTTTTCAAAGAAACAAACTTTTGCTCAACTAGTTGAATGGTACACGTTTTCAAAGCCTTATTAAGAACAGCTGTAGATTCATCTAAGTTACAGGCCGCGAATGGAAAATCCAGGCTCCTCTCAACAAGATTTGAAACGGTTTGCTTCGAATATTTCCTCCAGCACTTCAATTTTACAAAATTATCGTTATCGTTAACTTGGTCTGAGACATTAATCACTAAAGTCTCATGATCGGTTATTTTCAAATCAGTATCCGTAACTGAACAAATGGAATCAAAATTGGAATAAACGTGGTCAATTAAAGTTCTTCTGTGCCTGGAAATACGCGTATATTCTCTTACCGTTTGCTTTAAATTAAAAAACTCAGCTTAACGCTTCAAATGATTTGAATTATGGTTATCACGCCAATTAATATTAAAATCACCAGCCAATATATCTAATTTACTAGAATCAAGGAATGTCTCGAGCCAGTTCTCTAAAACTTCAACAAAACGCTGGTAACTAGAACTGGGAGAATGATACAAAAAACCATAATTACCCATCTTCATGCCACGTACAACTGTAATGCCCAAGAACCAATTTCCATCAATAACTCCGTTGGTACGAAGGTTGAATTGAACTGATTTTTTGACATAAATAGCAACACCGCTTTCAAAAGAGCAATTTATAAGCTTATTAATACGATTCTAAACACTTCTTACTCAAAAAGTGTTGATGAATCAGGATCAGGGTTATTGAACTGATTCAAATAGGAAGGAATATCGAAATAAAGATCATCGAGAAATGGAGAGTACTAAACAATGAAGCCAAGTACAATGAATTGGCGCTAAACACTAACACTGTTCTAATGATTTTACAAATACAGTTATAAAATAAGACATTATAAGCAACGTATTCATTTCATTTTGCAAAATAAGTACACACCTGGGGGAGAAAAACTTGGCTAAATATAACACAATTTGCTGATACCAACCTTTTTGCCTTTCTCGTACACCAAGGTGTACCGAAAGGCTATGATATCACTTGAAAAACACAATTTCGTTGCAAGACCCGGAGAGACGAATGGCATATACCAATAGACTCATCTTACCGGGATCGGAAAATGTTTCTGTATGTGTGTATATATATATGTAAGTTCGTATAAGTGTAACTCACACTGTTTCAGATCCCCATAGATCGCTTTTGATTTTTTTTCCTGTTCGGAATTATGATGATGTATGTATGTATTTGATGTATCAAAAACTCATCATGTGACACCTCAAATCACAATATAATTTTACTATAAGAGGTGGACATATTCAGACCCAATGATCATAATGGTCTCTATCAGATGTACCGTTTACCCCCGGAAAGTGGACGGATTCTGACATGCGCCGAAATTCATCGTGCGAAACCTCAAATTACATGAAGCTCAACATTATGATTAGTGCAAGTATTTATATTGATTTTCCATAAAACTTCATTGAAATTTATTTATGGAAGAAAAAATGAGCACAACGGCTGAAGTTGAGGAAGGAGCGGTGGATCAGCTCGGATCATCGACGAATTGATTCTGACCAGCAGTTTTGGATAAAGCATCGGAACGATTTGGACCAGCAGTGCCTACACAAATATAATACTGAGACTCAGAAATGAAACAAACATTACTTATAGCTTACCTGATCCTTTGAAAAAGTTCGTTATGAGGTTTCCTTTCGAGTTCCTTTTGTTTTTTTTATCGATTTTTTCCACATTATTACGACTCTTATTCAGGTACAAAACGGTGAAAATGGCTGCTTTGTTCACTAAAACTGCATCTGGGGGTGGGTGTCCTCGAATAAAAAAAATGGAATAGGATAGAAACAAACTGTCCGTTTCATTCACTTTTTCAGTGACAGTGACTATAGACAGTCAAGTAATAGACGTGAGTTGACGTATCCAAACAAACCGTCAAATCGTATGGAAAATGTTCGTTTTGTATTCAACACGGCAGCATATTGACAGGTCTATAACTATGACCGTCTATAACAGTGACAGCTCGTTCTTGTGGTGGATTTGAAATTTCTAATGCCTGTTGCAAAATGCATCGCACGTGTAATTTGACTAAAGATGTAAAACGGTGTAACCAAATACATTTTAAAATTTTCCCTTGATTACAAAAGTCTGTAAATATCTGTGAAAAAACTTAAAAGTCTATAAATGTCTGTAACAAAAAAATGTCTGTGCAAAAAAATAAAAGTCTGTAAATTCACAGACATGTCTGTAAGTATGGCATCTCTGCTAATAAGTATGGCATCTCACTAATAAATAACTAATTTTACACGTGACGGAATCCGTCATTGACATAAAAGATGAGACGTAATTAAACATGTCATATAATATTAAGTGCTGCGAGACTGAAAAGTTCGTTGCTCGCCGAAAAGTACGTTTGATTGAGCTATATTTCGCGTCTGTTCTCAACCAAAATTGACGCTCGTATATGTCAATCTCAGAGCACCTAAGTTTACTTGAATTTTTCTAAGTGTGTGGTATAATTCTACCAATATTTTCCTTGTAAAAAGCGTACTTACCACCGCAAGGTGGCACTCTAAAGTACATCGATTTTTTTTTCACTTTTCGAAGCAGAGATGAGCTTCCTTTCTTTGTAGCTATGCTAATTGTTGATTACTTGATCGCCAACAAAATTCATGTTTTTTTTTGCATGGCCTGGCTCTATATTGCAGAAATACAATTTGAAGATTCTATACAATATTTATGCCAAAGGTCAATATGATTGCTTGCGCAACAAATCACTTTATCAGTAGCAATGTTAAACCCTTTCAAATCTTTTTTCTGAGTATTCGAAATTAGTACGAGCTGTGCATTTCTCTTGTTCATACATTGATTCAAGACATCTTAATTAAGATTAACATTTAATCAATTAGGATAAAAGCAAGTATCGACACGCTCCCGATGGCTAATGATAATTTAAACCCATTTCGAATCTGCCTGTCAAACTGGTGCGGAGTGACCGTAATGGAATCGAAAATAGTAGGGCCTAAACCTAATTTTGGACCAACCAAACACAACTCACTTTTTACCTCTCCTTTTCGAGCGGGTTTTAATACAAGCCGGTTTCACTTATAGAATACGTATCGTAAAGTTTGATAAAGAGTCACAAATTGTTGAGATATTGTTGAAAACCGAACACTGCTTCTTGATCGCAAATTCGTCCTACGAGTTTCTATTGCTTCCTAACGCATTTAAATGCCATTGGATTTCCTTCGTCCTACGGAAGAAGACACAAACGAATTGGAAAAATTGATTTGCTAGCAGTGCTTTCTTTAAGAATTTATGTCATAGCTATTGAATTAAAGTATCGGGCCAAATATATGACTGACTCGTTTACGCCGGAATCATAGAAATATGTGAAGTTGTCTGCTCAATAGGCCCAAACTAGACGATCAGGCCGAAGCAGTTCCTACCCTATCCCTTGCGTCGCTTCTTTCATTATTATTTTTTCCTACTTCACGATAAATGGCATAAAACCACGTGAAAAATGACTACACCCTCCCCAAATCTGAATGAATATTAATCCAGATTTTCGCCTTTCGAATGCCTTTCCCCTCCGTCAGCGGATGGAAGGGAAAAAAATATAAATTGGATCAGGTCCGGTCGGTCATAAAGAATAGACGCGGTCCATAAATTAAATTTTCCCGCACTTGGACGAGTGGAAAGTCCGTCCATTTCGGCAAGCTACACTAGCCATTCGGGGCTTTCATTATCATCAAGCGTAACGTGCGTTTTATTCATTTTTACAGAGTGGAAATTTCTTGCCCCTTTTTTATTTGGAAATCCCTTGCACGAATGAAGATCCGGTGCCCGGCGTTGGTGCGGCCGCTTTTTGGCGTTGGCCGACACCCAAGTCCAGCCAATTCAACTGCTGCCGACGTAAACGACGAGAATCTAATAAAACACCTCAAGCCGTTGTATTTAGTGTCGAAACTGTTTTCACTGAGTCCGTTTAAACTGATTTATGGAAGCAATAAAGGGGCGCAAATTTCGGTGCTTGGAATTGCGCAATCCTTAGCGGTATGCGTCCTATACGGTGCGTTTCATCTGTACGCCAACTACAGCGATGGCTTTGACCAGGTTGGACGGGGTAATATCACAACGCGGAACGCAACAGATGTCCCTGAGGAGGTTGGTCAAGAGCACAATTTCGTGTCCGTCATGATTGATATGTACAATCGATACTCCGGACTTGGGCTGTACTGGATGCTTGTCTTGGGCGCCATCGCGAACCAGCGTAATTTAATCCGGTGCATCCACTCGTTCCGGCAGGTAGATGAAATTTTCGAGACCAAACTGAAAATGGTGGTGAAAAACTCTGAATGGATAAGGTGAGTGTAAACGTAATCACAAAATAAGGCATTTCATATACTATTAGGATGACTCAAATAACCATTATGCTCCACACAGTGCACAACTAAATTTTAGAAAGCTTCTGAATATCCTCACCACATGTGAACTTATAAGGTTACAATTTGAAACTTTACTGTTCCTTTAAATTTTATGCGGGAATTGTTATGCGATACTGAGCATTTTATTCTCGCCGACCTAGCCTTTCGCCTGGGGTTTGCGAACAGCCACTGAACGAAAGAAGCGATGTAGAGCGAGCTTGATCACACGGTGGGGAAACGTTGAGAAAAGATGCTCTACGGCAGTGATGGCCAAGCTCGCCCCAACTTAATTTCTTGAAGGATTTTTTTTAGTTATTTTCAAACTCTTCAAGTTAACGCGAATAAAATTAGTAGGTATTAAATTAATTAACCTTTACCATCCTGACCCCAAAATCCAATTGCTGCCATTTCTTCTAGTTTATGGCTATGGCTTCTAGCAGACTTGGAAATTGTCAACCTCATAACGATAAACTATGTACAAAGACAACAACAAAAGTCAACGCTCATCTGACAAGCACGATGCAACAAACTTCTGCTTGAAAGACTGATCTACTGGGCTATCTGAGACCTGTCTCTCGACGAACCATTTTCTATTCTTGTCTTTCTCTCATTTGGTCACGAAACATCTGTTGCGTGACGTTTTCCAGAACCACTTAAGGCCGGCGCACAATAGATACGTTTTCGGGTTTTTTGACAGATAATGCATGGGCTAACTGTAAAAAAACCCAAAAACGTATCTATTGTGCGCCAGCCTTTAGTTGTTTCACGTACGTCGGACGACAAGATTGATGGAAACTGTTGACATAATTATTGACGAAAAAATGTCATGTCATTCTTCCATTCTGTCGCGACTAAACTGCCGCTGGTCGTTTTCTAGTAAATGCATGTCGCTTTGCATACGAGACATAACAATATGGATACTTCCGGAGTCGGGATGACGTCTAGATACAGAAAATATTGTCCAGTGCCATCTTGAAATCAAAGATGGCGGCTGCCGATTTCAGAAAAAGTGGGAAATACTGCCAAATACCCTTCAATATGTTTATCATCGGAATCGGGATGACGTCTAGAGACCGAAAATCGATGTCCGATGCCACCTTGAAATCCAAGATGGCGGCTTCTGATTTCATAAAAAGTGGGAAATACTGCCAAATACCCTTCAATATGCGTATATCCGGTATCGGGATGACGTCTAGAGACCAAAAATCGATGTCCGACGCCATTTGGTAATCCAACATGGTGGCTCTCAGATTCTGAAGAGCTGTAATATACCCTATAATATAGGTATTTACGGAACGGGTTCGATGTGCACACTAAACCAGTCAGTAAGGTTTAACTGGGTTTTTGAATTGCGGAACTGTTCGGTAAAAGTTTAAAAATCTGTGTAAAATTCAAATATGAGAAAATTTACCCCTTGTACTTGTACGGACTGTTAACCCCATTTAATGGTAAAAAATAAATTTAGTCGATTTCATTGATTCCTTATGTATAACGGTAATTTGAATCCTGATGAGGTAATTTGAATGTTTACCGACTTTTTCAGCAATTCAAAAACCCAGTAAAAATACTAACTCCTCTAAAATAATTTAAGTGTGTGTACATCCCGAAAATATATGTCTGACACCATTTTGTAATCCAAGATGGCGGCTCTCAGATTCAGAAAAAATATCAATTTTTTGGTATTTTCGGAACAAATACTACGCGTACATCCCGAAAATCGAGGTCTGATGCCATTTTTGAATCCAAGATGGTGGCCATTGACTTCAAAAAAACTATCTGTACCATCGAGCGGTGACCAGGCCCAACGTTGGTTTTTTATGTTTTTTTTTTCGGACCCACGCACGTTTCAAAACCAACCGAATTTTTAATTTCTTTCACCATTCGAGAAAAATTTCATGTTCCATGCAACGATTTTATTTCATGCAACGAAACGATCAAAACTGCGACTAACTAAACTAAAAAGGTTTTGCTATTGTCGTTTTCGTTTTTTCGGTGTAGCACTGGTGTAGTGTTAGCAGGAATAAGCGAGAGTCTTTGACAGCTCAACATCATTTGTTTGTAAACAAAGGTGCATCCTATATCTACAACCTAAAATATTTCGGTGTACGGCAGTGTAGCACCGGTGTAGCTACACCGCAAAAACGAAAACGACATGATCCAACTTACTTATCTGCTGCTAGTGCGCGCTTGTGTTCGTGCAAGCGCTACTCGCATCTGTCAATTGACAGGGTTCGGCTACCTGATACCACCTTCATTACATCGTAAAATCGTTGGGCGCAACACTATCAAATACCCTATTATATGGATATTTTCGGAACGGGGACGACATGTATGTAGATGCTGAAAATCAAAGGCTCTCATATTCGGAAAAACTTCCAAATTTCCTAAAATATGGGTATTTTTGGTACAAGTACTGCAATTAATGTCTGACGCCATTTTGTAATGAAAGATGGCGGCCATTTACTTCAGAAAAACTGTCAAATATCCAATAATATGGATTTTTTGAGATGACATGTAGATGCTGAATCTCAATGTCCGACCCCATTTTGAAATCCAAGATGGCGGCTTTCGGTTTCAGAAAAAGATAAAATACTGTCAAATACCCTTCAATATGAGTATTTTTGGAAAAGGAATGACATCTAGAAATAGAAAATGAGTGTTATGAAATCCAAAATGGCAGCTACAGGATACAGGAAAAGTTGTAAATACTGTCGAATACCCATGATTGTGGGTATTTGGGGATTCTCGGTGATAGCTAAGGACTAGCAATTACTGTCCGATGCCATATTGAATTCCAAGATGGCCAGTGGTGGCGGCGGGGGGGGGGGACACCCCTCACCATCCCTCTCCAAAGGGGGAGTTTGGTAAAGAGAGACGAAAAAACCGATTTGTACCTTCCTTAAAAGTTGTCCTAGTTCGCTATTCTAATATCTATATACAATCTTCACACTGCCGTACCCTTACGGAACTATCAACTCTATGCTTTCATCTACTCCATCTATCGTATAAAAATTACCACTACAGTCTGTTATTTGAAATTAGCATCTTCAACTATGTAAATCGTTGACTTCACGTAGAAGTAATACTAAAAACATATAGTCAAAGTACATTTTTGTATAAATTTAGTCTTAATTTCGTTAATTCTGTAATCTATTTTGGCAATGCCTGCTTCTTCGTGTAAATTTGTTATTCTAGTGTCGAAGGGACGATCAAGTACCATCCTCAGCACTCTATTCTGAGCGACCTGGATTTTGTTCCTGTGAGTCTGTGCACATGATTCCCACACCGGAGCTGCGTAGAGGATCGCAGGTGCTATGATTTGTTTGTAGACGGCCAGTTTGTTCACCCTTGAGAGGCGGGATCTGCGGCAAATCAGCGGATACAGACACCTAACCAAGGTAGAACACTTGACTACAGTTTTCTCTACATGCGAACGGAAGAGGAGCTTTTCATCGATCAACATCCCGAGATAGGTTACTTCGGCGGACCACTCCACCCTTGTGCCATCCATGATTACAGTACAAGATGGAGCCGGTTTTAGTTTTGGTGATTGCCGATGGAGGAACATGATCGCTTGTGTTTTGGAGGCATTGATTTTGATTTTCCACGTGGTGGCATAATCAGCAAAGGCGTTAAGGCATCGTTGAAGTTTGTTCGTTATTTCACGAGGCATCCTTCCTTTGACGGCTATTGCGGTATCGTCTGCGAACAGGAAAAACATGCAACCGTCTCCAAGGGGAGGAATGTCGGAAGTGTAAATGCTGTAAAGTAAGGGGCCCAGCAGACTGCCTTGCGGGACTACTGCTGGGATGGAAAACGTGTCGGAAAGACAACCATTCAACGATACCTTAAACGACCTTTGCTGGAGGTAGCTAAGGGTGATTTTAACCAGATGTAATGGAAAGTTGAAGTTACAAAGCTTGTATACAAGCCCATTGTGCCAGACATTATCAAACGCTTTCTCAACGTCTAACAAGGCCATGGCTGTGGACTTGGATACAGCTTTGTTACTTCGGATGTTATTCATCACCCGCACTAGCTGGTGATTGGTGGAGTGCCCCTTTCTGAACCCAAACTGTTCCGGAAGGAGAATGTTATTTTCCTCGACAAACTTGAGCAAACAATTGAGAATGAGTTTCTCGAACAATTTGCTCAGCGCTGAAAGGAGGCTGATTGGTCTGTAGCTTGAAGCTAGCGTTGGGTCCTTCCCGGGTTTGCGGATAGGTATGATTTTCGCTGTCTTCCAGATACTTGGAAAGTAGTGCAGTTCCAAGCATCTGTTGAAGACAGCAGCCAGCAGAGAGTGAACCTTCATGCTGAGATTTTTCAACACTAGGTTGAATATTCCGTCAAACCCGGGGACCTTCATGTTTTTGGTGCATTTCAGCGCTGAGCAAATCTGTTCCACTGTGATTCTATCCTCCGGAGGGATGGCACAAGGGGAGGAATCAAGGTTGAGTACGCATTGCTCAACCTGAACTTCGAGCGGACTTTGGATGTTGGAGCCAAGCAAGTGCGATTTGGCAATATGATCACCAATCGCATTCGCTTTCTCCTGAGAGGTGATTATGAGCCGATCGTCATCATTTTCATCTTTTAGTGGCGGAATGGGTTTAGGGTGCGTCTTTAAGACCTTGGCAACTTTCCAGAATGGTCTGGAGCGGTCGTCCAGATTCTGGACAAGCCGCCCGAAACTTTCGTTCCGGAGTGAGACCATTCTGGAAGCAATCTCCTTGTTCAGATTGGCCATTTCACGTTTCCTCGCTAGATCTCCAGTCCTCTGAAACTGGCGTCTACGAACATTTCTCAGGCGAATTAAGAGTTGGGTGTCGGAATCAATGGCAATAAACTTACCCCTCACAGGAACTCGTCAGACGAACGCCTCGTCAGCCACGGTTATGGCTTGGTGGAGTCCCTCCAACGCTCGGTCGATGTCCTCCACGGAGTCAAGCGACGGGTTGTCGATGATGTGCCTGTCTACCTCGCGTCCAAACTGGGCCCAGTTTACGCGATGGTAGTCCTTGCGCAGGCTTGGAGCAGGAGCTACGTTGTATCCCAGTTCAGCCACCACCGGTTGATGGTCGGAGCTGAGTTCGTTTAAGGCTACCGGCTTGGACAAGCCGGTATTTGAAAGAAGCAGGTCTAGCGTCGATGGGTTGCCTGCCGGTGAGATGAATGTTGGCTCGTCCTGGAACCAAACGGAGTACAGCCCATGCTGCGAATGGTCGAACAGCAGACGACCGTTCTGGTTCTGCTGGTAGTTCCGCCAGGCCTCATGGCGAGCATTCAGATCTCCTCCAACAACGAAGCGGGAACCAGTACGGGTGATGGTGGACAGGTCTTTCTTGAATTTAGCCGCTAGTCCGCTGCTGGCGGCACACTGTCGAGGGCAGTAGACGGCGATGAACTGGACGTATCCAGTCGACGACTCCACCTCCACACCAAGGGCCTCGATGATAGAGGTGCGGATATGGGACAGAGTGTGGTATTTTATTCCTCTCTTGAGACGACCGCAACACCACCCCCCCTGGAGCTGGTGCGATCAAGCCGAATAATGTTGTGGCAGGCAACCAGAAGCTGTCGCCGGACTTTAGGTGGGTCTCGGTTAGAAGGCCCACGTCGATGCTGTGCTTGCGGAGGAAGCCGGCAAGCTCAATCTGTTTTGCTCTTACAGAGCAAGCATTCCAGGTGACGATAGTTAGCGGTTTAGACGCCATACTGGATGATGAACTTACCGAGCACCTGGATCTGTTCGGGCTTATTGCGGCACTTACGAAGAGCACCGGACATGTTGACAAAAATTTCCATCAGTGCATCCGCTGGGGGTTGGAGAGCTTTGGCCAGCAGAATCACCGGAAGCTTCTTGAGGGGGGCGGGTTGCACCCGCGAATTCGCTTGCCTTTTCTGGGGAGCACGAATAGGCGGAAAATCCTCCGTCCTGAATGCTGGGGTTTTGTCCTTCTTGCGTCCTGGTTGATTGTTGCTTGACGCCTGCTTTCGGATGCGTTTGAAGTCCTCGCGTTTGGAGCACTGTCTGTCGGAATCTTGATGTGCACCACCACAGTTAGCGCATTTTATCACCACGGCTCCATCCGCAGGGCAGTTGGAAGTGGCGTGTTCTTGAGCGCAGTTGCTACAGCGTGGCTTGATGTTGCAGTTGCGGGTACCGTGTCCAAAATTGAGGCACCTCTGACACTGCGTTACGTCACGATGGCCGCCACGGTATGGCTCCCACCGTACGATGATGGAGTAGATCGATCGGATGGTTTGTAGTGCATTGAGCGTCACCGTCCCTTTCTGGAAGTGCACCAGGAAAAGACAATCCGGGTACGTCTTCACGTTTTCGTCTCTCCTTGTCATTCGGAAGACAGCGATTAGGGCAAGCTTGTACCGGTTGATTTCAGCTTCGACCATCTTGGGGTCGAAGTTTGGTAGACCCCTGATGACTACCTTGAAGGGCTTCTCACCGGGGATGTCGTGCGTGATGAATTCCGCCTTGGTATCCTTCAGATATTTCACGGCCACTTCGTACTCCGCTTTCGTTCGGAGCATCACCTTGGTGCCGATCCTGCCGAGCTTAAACTCAGCTGCAACGCCCAGCGATGAAAGATCGCCAATCAGCGTGTTGAGTGGGACTTGCTTCACCACCAGTGGAGGAAGCTTCATTTTTGCTGCACTCGGGCTGGCAGCAGTTTCGTTGTCGACGGCGTCGCCGAAATCACCAATGACACTGACGTTCGTCGCGGTGGCATCGTCCCGTCCACTCGCACCATCGGACTGGCCTTGATTTTTCTTCCTCTTCTTTGACTGCTTCACCGTGGCTGAGGTGGTATTCCCTACATCGGTGGGAAGAGTAGCGTACCTATTCGAAATAGGTACACTCAAGCTACCCTCACCGCTGTTCTTCTTCTCCGTTTTCTCTCGGAGCCTGCTCCGGGAGCGCTGTGTTCCCATCACACGAAGCGACCGACACTACTGACGACGCGATTAAACTGCGAATGTTTGGAACAAACTAGAAACTTTAGAACAACTCGACAGAGCGAGCAAAGACAGAACTGTACTGCTTGACGTTCAAGCAGAGAATGGCAAGAAAATCATCTCATACGACAATATTTATTTGGGAAAAACTTGCTTGTACGCTACTGCCCATTATCAGAACCACCACGTAGCCAGCAGGTGGCAAAGGCAGCTCCGCAAAATTTCAACTATTCACGGCGATAATGACAAAACAGCTTTTATCACTCACTCGAACTAAAAATAATCTTGAATGGATGATTCTACTAAACTATTCACCGGAAATCAATTTCCATTATAAATGGAATATGACATCGTTCAAATGGTCACCTCGGCATCGCTTGGTGCCGTGCATCCAAGAGGTCCAATTTTCCATGACTCTGGCGTACAAATCGGGCTTGAGTAATGTTGGCTTTGAGGGCATCGGTGGTATGCAGATTAGTGACCTGCGACTCAACATAACCCCACAAGAAAAAAGTCAAGCGGGGTTAAATCACACGATCTTGGTGGCCAGTTGACATCACCTCCGCGTGAAATAACCATGCCCGGAAATAGCTCATACCGAATATCTATTGTTTCGTGCACTGTGTGGCACGTTGAATCGTCCTGTTGGAACATCCATATCGTCCACTTTAGGCCAGAAGACGTCGGTAATCATTGACCTGTAGCGCTCTCCGTTGAAGGTGATGGCCTCGCAGTGTCGTTTTCGAAGAATGCGGCCCAAAATGCACTCTAAATACTGACTTCCTGGGGATGCATTGCCACTTGGTAGACCTCGTGTGGATTAGTCTTGTCCCAAATTCAACAATTCTGCTTGTAAACAACCCGTTCATCTAGAAATGGGCTTCGTCGCTGAAGAAGATTTTTCGGGCAAAACCGGGGTCGGTTTTCAACTGCTCCAAAATCTTATCTGCGAACACACGGCGCTGTCTATGATCGTTAAGCTTGAGCTCTTTGGTCAATTGGATCTTGTATGGGTGCAGACAGACAATGTATAGACCGGCCATCGGGCCAAACAGCCTGCATGCCGTAACGAACGACAACGGCCAACGATGCGTGAACTTTGCAGCCTTTCGAAGAATGGTAGTTCGAAGTACCTTTTTCCCCCGCAAGGATATCCACAAAGCCACCTGGAGATCACCTGACCAACACACAGAAAACCAAATCGATCACGTTCTAATCGACGGGAAATTCTGCTCCGACATTATCAACGTCCGCACGTACCGCAGTGCGAACATAGATTCGGACCACTACCTAGTTGCAGTATGCATGCGCTCAAAACTCTCGACGGTTCATAACACCCGTCGAAGTCGAACGCCGCGACCCAACATTGAGCAACTACGGGACGCCGGAGTTGCCCAGGACTAAGCGCAGCAGCTGGAAGTTTCACTAACCACGGAAGAGCAGCTTGGCGCAGCTTCTCTTGAAGATAGCTGGAAGGAAATCCGTTCCGCCATAGCTGCCGCGGTACTAGGTACTGCGATCCCGGACCGAAGAAATGACTGGTTTGACGGCGAATGCAAACTGTTAGTAGAGGAGAAGAATGCAGCACGGGCGAGAATGCTGCAACACCGCACGAGATTGAATGTGGAGCGATACAGACAAGCGCGGAACAGATAAAACTCGGTTTTCCGAAGGAAGAAGCGTCAGCAGGAAGACCGAGATCGCGAGGCGATGGAAAATCTGTACCGTGTAAACGACACACGGAAGTTCTATGAGAAGCTAAATAGTACGCGCAAAGGCTACGTGCCGCAAGAAGATATGTGCAAGGACTTGGACGGTAACCTTCTCACGAACGAGTGTGAGGTGATTGAGAGGTGGAAGCAGTACTATGACGAGCACCTCAACGGTGAAGCAGCAGAAAACGAAGGTGGCACGCAACATACCTTGGAGCACGCGCAGAAGACGACAGGCTACCGGCCCCTGATCTTCAAGAAGTTGAGGAGGAGATCGGTTCTGCTGAAGAACAACAGAGCAACTGGTGTAGATCAACTACCAAGTGAGCTATTAAAATACGGTGGTGAAGCACTGGCGCTGCACTGGGTAATTGCCAGGATTTAGGAGGAGGAGATATTACCGGAGGAGTGGATGGAAGGTGTCGTATGCCCAATCTACAAAAAGGGCGACAAGTTAGATTGCTGCAACTACCGCGCGATCACACTACTGAGCGCCACCTACAAGGTACTCTCCCAAATTATATGCCGCCACCTGTCACCATTTGCAAGAGAGTTCGTGGGGCAATACCAGGCGGGATTCATGGGTGCCCGCGCTACCACGGACCAAATTTTCGCGTTTCGGCAGGTTCTGCAGAAATGCCGCGAATACAACGTGCCCACACATAATTTGTTCATCGATTTCAAATCCGCATACGACAGAATCGATCGAGATCAGCTATGGCAGATTATGAACGAGTACGGATTTCCGAATAAACTGACGTGATTGGTCAAGGCGACGATGGATCGAGTGATGTGCGTTGTTCGAGTATCGGGGACACTCTCGAGTCCTTCTGAATCTCGAAGGGGGTTACGACAAGGTGATGGACTTTCGTGTCTGCTATTCAACATCGCGTTAGAAGGTGTGATCAGAAGAGCTGGGATAGACACGAGTGGCACGATCTTCAGGAAGTCCATCCAGCTTCTTGGCTTCGCCGATGACATTGACATCATGGCACGGAACTTTGAGACGATGGCGGAAACGTACATCGGACCGAAGGCTGAAGCTAGGCGGATTGGACTTGCCATCAACGCACAAAATACATGAAAGGAAGAGGTTCTAGTGAAAACAATGTTAGCCTCCCACCCCGAGTTCAGATTGACGGTGACGAAATCGAGGTGGTCGATGAGTTCGTGTATTTGGGCTCACTGGTAACCGCTGAAAACGATACCAGCAGAGAAATTTAAAGCCGTATTATGGCAGGGAATGGTGCCTACTTTGGACTCCGGAGGACGCTTGACTGTCTACAAGACGCTGATTAGACCGGTGGTGCTCTACGGCCACGAGACCTGGACTATGCTCGTGGAGGACCAACGCGCCCTTGGTGTTTTCGAACGGAAGGTGTTGCGTACCATCTAAGGTGGAGTGCAGATGGATGACGGAACGTGGAGGAGGCGAATGAACCACGAAATGCAACAGGTGCTGAGAAAAACAATCGATCGTCCACATTGCAAAAATTGGGCGACTACGGTGGGCTGAGCACGTTGTAAGAATGCCGCACGACGACCCAGTGAAAATGGTTCTAGAACACGACCCAACAGGAACACGAAGAAGAGGCGCGCAGCGGGCAAGGTGGATCGACCAAGTAGAAAGCGACTTGCGGACCCTTTGCAGACTACGAGGTTGGCAGACTACGAGGTTGGCAGACTACGAGGTTGGCGATCGAGTAGAGTGGAGACGACTTCTTCGGACAGCAGAGGACAACAAGGTCTTAGTCTGATTGGTGGTATGGGTGCAGACTCCCCGAGTAAAGTAGAATAACAACCCGATATCATCTAGATAACAAGTCTTGTTATCCCAGATATCATTTTGTTTTCAGTTGTTATCGCATAGCTTATTTAGTTATCAGTCTTGATCAATTTTGTTATCAGTTGTTATCATAAAAAATTCACTATATATTTATTAACGATGCAAGGTTAGTTCAAAACTTTAAATATTATTCGCATTGAAACAATAAAAAAATTGTGCTTTTAATTCCTAATAATATTTCAGTTATCAGCGTAAGGCTTTGATATCAAAATGATAACATGATTTTAAATTTATGGAATAAATTTGTATGACATACAGAATTTGTTATCAAGATATTATCAATGATAACAAAATTAGTTATTTTTATGATATCCGACGAGAAATTTTTTGTTATCATTTTTGTTATGTTGGCTGTTAATTCAGCCATAATGATAACATATTCAGTTATCAAAAAGTGATAACCGGGTAATAGAACTTGTTATCAATTTGATATTTTACTTTGCTCGGGGCAAGTCTCGCAGAGTTGAAGCCTGCAAGAGCCCCAGGTTCTCCTGCACACTTTCGCGTACAGCAGCGATATTATCGGCAGACCTACGGGTGGTGGTTGAGTGTTCGTTGAACCAGTTTCCTCGAATTTGTTCACCACATTGCGTATAGTCCTCTCGATAGGACGATTATTGTGACCATAAAATGGGCGAAACGCTCGGAACGTTGCTCGTAAAGAACGCTTTCTTTGATAAAACAATTTTATCATTTGCACGTGCTGTTGGACGCTACATTTCTCCATGGTAATTTGGAAAGACATACTGAATAAATGACAGCTAATTTGACAATTGCAGCTTCAACAATACGGCCACAATGAACTGTCATAGTTAGGAAATCCTTTTTGGAAAACCCTTTGTATGGAAACATGCTTGCTCGCATAAAACTTTAATAAAACTCAAATAATGCAGTAAGGCACTGAGAACGTTACGTGGGGTGGCCTTAAATACGTAATCAACAATCTTGAACATTTTTAAAAACCATGAAAATTCAAAAATAAGATTGGTAGGAATCCTAATAAGTACCCATAATGCTCAAAATATATTAAAATTATAAATTGTATAACTAAACTGATTTGTCATTAGGGCCTGTTCATAAACTACGTAGACAGTTTTTTGGGATTCTTGACCCCCCCCCCTCCCCCTGCGTAGACAATTGTCCATACAAAATTATTAAAATTTGTATGGGCCGTGGATAATTGCCAACCCCCCCCCCCCCTAAACTGTCTACGTAGTTTGTGGACAGCCCCTTACCAGCTGCAGTAAATAAGTTCTAGATTGTCAAGGATAGCCTATTTTTAAAAGAAGGGTTTATTTTCTAGAAGATCGTAAAAAGAGCCAGTGGCTGAAAGTCACTCTAATAAAGAAAAAAAAAAGAAGATCGTAATATATTGTCGATAGCAAGATCTTCAGAAAAGGAAAAGAAACGCAAGCAAGTTAATCATTAGATTCCGGAAAATAGTGCTTTCGGCAACAAGTTTTCTGGAACACGGTTATTTCCAGGTAGTGGCAAACCGGGAAATTGAATTCCAGTGAATGGTTTCCGGATAACGTCGTAGAATCTATAGGAGTACCGTAATCTGGGGGAAAAATGATCATCGCGGTGAAATTGATCAATCTGCCTTGCACTTTTAATTGAACTTAATCCTTCGTAGTTTCTATCCCAAAGTTACTGGATCGATTAAAACCGAATAGATTCGCCCCAGCAGCATGTTGCACACAATATATGAGTACACGTGTGCATTTTTCTTTCTTTGGCTTGCTGGTGTTCACCCTTCTTGACGAAATGTGATTGTCGAATGTTGTCGTCGTCGTGGATGTGCATTGAGGTTGTGTTTCAGAAATGCAATCTTAGTGTGCCGTGGTCGCTATAAGACGCGTTTGTTATCGGTCGCTGGAGATGTCGGTTCTGATTTCGGTGTTGGTCACGAGTTGATTCGTCCGGTGAGAAGCTGTCTTCCAGACTGTGTACTGATGAATTGAAGCCGTTGTGTCACGAGTGATTGGTGATGGAAAGTGGTCGTAGTCCTTTTTTGGCGTAGGACTACGTCTTTCGGGAAGGGTGCCCATTCAGGGAAATGGAACAGAAATTGGTCAGACATTAAATGCTAATAACTTGTGTAATGTCCTCCGAACTGGGTGATTTACCCAGGACAGGGAGAGGAACTTAGGGCGACAATACAACCGTTTCCACTATTTAAATAGTTAACAATGAATAAATATGGAAGTATTCAAATTTCCTATACTTTTTTTTCGACCGAAAGGTGCTCATCCCTTACACAGTCATCAGAAAGCTGATCAATAACGACACAAGCCGTAGCAGCATAATAATTCAACGTTGCACGTTGGACAATTCCACCTCGGACGCGTTCGCTGCAACGTGGACATTGTAGCATTCCTAGCAGCTCAATATAATACGGCCTTTTCAAGGATAGCAATCTAGTTTATTGTAAATAATACTGAACTTCAAGAAAAGTGCAAAACTTATGAAATAGTGCACGATTAGCTTATATCGTTTTGATGCGTTCGGCAAGCCAGGAATAAGCTTCGTGCGCCAAAGATACCGATAAACGATTTTGACTGAATTTACACTTACCAGAACGTTCTCCACTCCACTGCGTCCTAGCAAGAAGTACGGTCGACTTAGTTCGCGCTCCGCTATTTTGGAAGTTTTCTCGATATTCACTTGATTTAAATTATCAGTTTTTCTCGCTTAGTGTTTCCTGACATAGTTCCCAGTTAAACAATTAACTAAAAGTGAGTTTTTTTCTGAGAAGAAAGTGTGTTTTCGGCATCATCGGAAGGAAAATTGTTTTGGCGATTGCCAATTCGCCAACCATTTTGCGCACCATCGGTGCGTGGTAACGCATACCTGCACACGGATCATCGTCATCGAGTGTCAGCATCTGCCTCCGCACTTACACCGCTCATCTATCATCGTGTGTTCAGCTGAGTGCCGACCCTCATACAAGCACACACCAACGAAGACCGCCCGCACACGCTGATCGAAGATCATCCACGCTGCGCGTCGCTCCGCTGCTGCTGTTTAAACGCTCGGCGGTAGTAGGAGTATCAGATAAGTTTTTGTTCTTGTTTCTCTCTTTCGCCCATCTGTTA
Source organism: Ochlerotatus camptorhynchus (assembly GCF_037179485.1). Classification (NCBI taxonomy): domain Eukaryota; kingdom Metazoa; phylum Arthropoda; class Insecta; order Diptera; family Culicidae; genus Ochlerotatus; species Ochlerotatus camptorhynchus. The sequence continues at coordinate 178,410 of NW_027040493.1, read as the reverse complement.
AATTTTAAGTTTGTGTTCTGTGTTTGTAGTTTTTTTTTGTGTATTGTGTCCGAGTGATTATCGTTTCAGTGGTAGAGCGTTTTTCGCTCCCACTAGTACGGCAAAATGGACATTTTGTAGCAAGACGAAATGGACGTTTTGTCGGAAGATGACACCACTTTGCCACGCGATGGCAAGAAGGGTCGAAAACGTACGTCATCTCAGAAGAAAGATGATGTCATCCCTGGTTCATCGTCTCAGTCTGGCAAAGGACAGGCTCAGATAAACCCCCGATCGCGAGCCTATCCAGATGACTCGACTGGCCCATGGGTTGTCTACTTTCAGCCCAGAAACAAACCTTTGAATGTAATGCAAATTACGAATGATCTGACGAAGCGATACTCGGCCGTGACTGAAATCACGAAGGTTAGGCACAATAAACTTCGTGTCTCCGTCGCTAACCTGAAGCAGGCTAACGAGATTGCTTCCTCCCAGCTCTTCACGCTCGAGTATAGAGTTTACATCCCAGCTCGTGATGTGGAGATCGAAGGTGTGGTCACCGAAGCGAGTCTGACCCCCGAGATCTTGGAGAAGCAGGCGGTTGGCCGTTTCAAGAACCGTTTGCTTCCCCCGGTGAAGATACTGGATGTCCAAAAACTGGGCTCAGTATCTGTCAGCGAGGGTAAAAAGAGTTTTACCCCCACAGACTCGTTCCGTGTGACCTTTTCTGGTTCAGCCCTTCCTCACTACATCGAGCTGGGAAAACTTCGACTACCTGTGCGCTTGTTCGTTCCCCGGGTCATGAACTGCCAAAACTGTAAGCAGTTGGGACATACGGCGTCCCACTGTGGCAGCAAGGCACGCTGTTCCAAATGCGGGGAGAAGCACGAGGATGGCGCCTGCACAGTCACTGCACCAAAATGCGTGTACTGTAAGGGAACTCCTCATGGTATCTCGTCATGCCCGGTGTACAAACAACGCGGGGAGAAATTACAACGCTCACTTAAGGAACGTTCCCGGCAGTCTTTTGCAGAAATGCTTAAGACGGCCACGCCATCGACCAACGACAAAAATCCCTTTTCTCTTTTGTCAGATGACGAGACTGACTCTGACTTGGCTGAGGAGGGAACTTCTTTCCTTTTTTCAGCACGGAAACGAAAATGCATCCGTTCGCGGAAAGTTGAGAATGAAGAACCTCAAATCAGCTTGCCCAAATCAAGGAGTGGTGGAAAAAAAGAAGTTTCTACTCCTCCTGGATTCAGAAGAACTGACTATACCCAGGATTTTCCACCTCTCCCGGGGACATCCAAAACCCCTGATGTCCCATTTTTAAGAACAGAAGCCCCTTCTTCATCTGGGTTGTTCTCATTTGATAAAATTGTGGACGATATCCTCAAGTACCTGAATATTTCTGATCCTCTGAAAAGCATTGTTCTGGCAATGCTTCCTACTGTGAAGACCCTCTTAAAGCAATTGACATTGAAATGGCCCCTCCTTGCAGCAATCATTTCCTTCGATGGATAATTTTCCAAACGAGGTCGGGGATTTGATCACTATTCTACAGTGGAATTGTCGAAGTCTTATTCCTAAATTAGACTCTTTTAAGTTTTTAGTTCACAATAATGATTGTGATGCATTTGCTCTTTGTGAAACTTGGCTCTCTTCAGATATAGATCTTCCTTTTTATGATTTTAACATTATTCGACTGGATCGTGAGGATTCGCGTGGAGGAGGGGTACTTTTGGGGATCAAAAAGTGCCATTCCTTCTATAGAGTGAATCTTCCACAATCTCCAGGTATTGAAGTTATCGCATGTCAGGCTATTTTTAAAGGTAAGAGCCTTTGTATTGCTTCTGTTTATATTCCTCCTAGAGCCGTTGTTAATCGAAAACAACTTTCAGATATATGTTCGGTACTTCCTGCTCCACGGTTGATCATGGGAGATTTCAATTCCCACGGTACAGGCTGGGGGGAACTGTATGATGACAACCGTTCTACTTTTATATATGACCTCTGTGATAACTTCAATATGACAATACTTAACAATGGAGAAGTAACACGTTTGGCTGGACCATCCTCGAATGGAAGTAAATTAGACCTCACACTTTGCTCTAACTCATTATCGTTGGATTGCACGTGGAATGTGATCCAAGATCCCCACGGTAGTGATCACTTGCCGATCAAAATTTCGATTGCCAGTGGGTTCAAACCGTCGGAATCCGTTAACGTCGCGTACGACCTCACCCGTAATATCGATTGGACAACGTTCAAGACCGCGATAGAGGAAGCCGTGTCGTCGGTAGAAGGGCTTCCACCGTTGGAGGAATATAACTTCCTCTCCAATCTGATCTTGGACAGCGCGCTTCGAGCTCAAACTCGGTCGGTTCCTGGAACGTCTTTGCGTAGGAAACCTCCTTCCCCTTGGTGGGACCACCAATGCACAGAGGTTTATCGTAAAAAGTCCGACGCGTTTAATCTTTTCCGGAAACGTGGAACACCCGTGTATTTCGAAGCGTACTCGACTCTTGAACGCGAACTCAAAAGCCTCATCAAAGCCAAGAAACGCGGATACTGGCGGCAATTCGTGGACGGATTATCGCGCGAAACGTCGATGAATACGCTGTGGAATGCGGCGCGAAGGATGCGTAACCGGTCTTCAAACAACGAGAGCGAGGAGTACTCAGATCGTTGGATTCTTAAGTTCGCACGAAAAGTATGTCCTGATTCCGTGCCGGCACGGATGATTCCTCGCGAAACGACGAATTCGGTAGACGAGATCAGCCAGCCTTTTTCAATGCTGGAGCTCTCACTCGCGCTCCTTTCGTGTGGCAATTCGGCTCCGGGGGCTGATAGAATCAAGTTCAACTTGTTGAAGAACCTCCCAGACGTCGCTAAGAGGCGCATGTTGAACTTGTTTTGTCAGTTCCTAGAGCTCAATATTGTTCCGGATGATTGGAGGCAAGTGAGAGTTATAGCCATTAAAAAGCCTGGAAAACCGGCTTCAGATCACAACTCGTATCGTCCCATCGCGATGTTATCGTGCATTCGAAAATTGTTGGAGAAAATGATCCTTTTTCGCTTGGACAAATGGGTTGAGACGAACCACCTACTCTCAGATACTCAATTTGGTTTCCGTAGGGGCAAGGGAACGAACGACTGTCTCGCGTTGCTTTCCACCGAAATTCAGTTGGCTTTTGCTAAAAAAGAGCAAATGGCTTCTGTGTTCTTGGATATTAAGGAGGCTTTTGATTCAGTATCGGTTGAGGTCCTTTCAGACAAACTCCACGCATGTGGCCTTTCTCCATTAATTAATAACTTTTTGTACAATTTGCTGTCAGAGAAACATATGAGCTTTTCTCATGGAAACTCTACAGCTTCTCGATTTAGTTACATGGGCCTCCCCCAGGGCTCATGTTTAAGCCCCCTTTTGTATAATTTCTACGTCAGAGAAATTGACAATTGTCTAAGTGACAACTGCACGCTGAGACAACTTGCAGATGACGGAGTTGTGTCTATGACAGGGCCCAGAGAGGCCGACCTGCAAGGACCCTTACAGGATACCTTAGACAATTTGTCTACTTGGGCTATTCAGCTAGGTATCGAATTCTCCACGGAGAAAACTGAGTTGGTCGTTTTTTCTAGGAAGCATAGCCCAGCACAACCGAAGCTTCAACTTTTGGGTAAACCGATCACTCATTCCATGTGTTTTAAATATCTCGGGGTCTGGTTCGATTCCAAATGCACCTGGAGATCCCACATTGAGTATCTGAGACGAAAATGCCAACTAAGGATCAATTTCCTTCGATCAATTACCGGAACGTGGTGGGGAGCCCATCCACAAGATCTTCTGACGTTGTACCGGACAACGATTTTATCGGTTTTAGAGTACGGTAGTTTTTGCTTCCAGTCGGCGGCTAAAACGCACATCATCAAACTGGAACGGATCCAGGATCGCTGTCTTCGTATCGCGTTAGGATGCATGCACTCGACTCATACGATGAGTCTCGAAGTGTTAGCGGGCATGTTGCCACTATCGGATCGGTTCTCGGAATTGTCCCTCAGGCTCCTCACCCGTTGCGAAGTTATGAACCCACTGGTAATCGAAAACTTTGAAAAGCTTCTTGAGCTGAACCCTCAAACTCGTTTTATGTCATTGTACTATGTGTACATAACACAGGATGTCAGCCCTTCACAGCATAATCCTCATCGTGTATGCTTCTCTGACTTCGGCAATTCAGTTAGTTTTGATTTATCTATGACGCGGGAGATTCGTGGGATCCCAGAACATCATCGTTCCATGATTGTTCCGTCAATTTACGCTGCAAAGTTTGGCCAAGTTGATTCCGCAAGATCGTTCTTCACAGATGGATCACTAATAGAGTCGTCCGCTGGTTTTGGTATTTTTAACGAATTTCATAGCGCCTCTCGAATGCTTCAAGCTCCTTGTTCCGTATATGTTGCTGAGCTGGCGGCAATACACTATACGCTAGAAACGATCGCCTCACTTGCACCAGATCACTATTTTATTTTTACGGATAGTCTCAGTTCTGTCGAGGCTATTCGATCCATGAGGCCGGTAAAGCACTCCTCGTATTTTCTCATGAAAATACGAGAGCTTTTAAGTGCTTTATCTTTAAGATCTTTTGTCATCACCTTTGCATGGGTCCCATCTCATTGCTCGATTCCGGGCAATGAGATGGCGGACTCACTTGCTAAGGTGGGCGCTATGGAAGGCGATATTTACGATCGACAAATCGCCTACAACGAATTTTTCTTCATTTATCGTCAACAGTCACTCGTCAGCTGGCAGAATAAGTGGAGTGAAGGGAGTTTGGGACGATGGCTATATTCGATCATCCCTAAGGTGTCGAAGAGTCCTTGGTTCAAGGGGTTGGATGTGGGTCGAGACTTCATTCGTATGATGTCTCGCCTCATGTCCAATCACTATTCGTTAAACGCTCACTTGTTCCGTGTTGGGCTGGGAGACAGCAATCTCTGTGAATGTGGACAAGGTTACCAAGACGCCGATCACATCCTTTGGTCTTGTGCTGAGCATCGTGGAGTCAGATCTGAGCTGTGCGATTCCCTTCGGGCTCGAGGTAGACAACCTAATGTTCCAGTTCGGGATATTTTGGCTAGACGTGATCTGGAGTTTATGAAACTCATATATGTTTACTTTAAGAATACTAACCTTAGATTGTAAGTTTTATTAACCTTGTGTTTAGTTTGTGTATTGTGCGTGTAGTTTTTTTAATGTTTGTTTTCAAGATGAATAGAAATTAGTTCATGTCTTAGGATTAATTAAATATTTGTATCTAAAACCACATTTCAAACCTCCCTCTCCCTTTTCCCATCCAAAAAAATTGTAAATCTCCACTAACCTCGAGACAACCGCGAGTATCCGGTCCAGCTCCTTTAACTTATATATAATATAAGACATCAATAATGTATAACGAAAATGATAATTCGGCTCTGTAAAGTTTATTCGATTGAGCCTGTACAAATAAAGTAATTAATAAAAAAAAAAAAAAAAAAGAACGTTCTCCGGCGGGAATCCAATTTGTATACGTGTGAGCGCACGTCCGGTCTTGTGTGAATGCTCCTCAAAAGCGCAGTTTTACAGATCACATCACTGCGAGTTACCATGTCATCACACCCAACGGTTCTTCGGGGGAATTTTTTTTTTAGGGTTATTTGGGGTACATTTTTGGGAACTGTTTTATCGCTTAGCAATCATGGCCTCTTTTTGGGCTATAATGGAGTGCAAATAAAAAAAAAATGTCTCAAGCTTTGAACGCTTATAACATGGTCATTTATTAATGAAATTCAATTTTAATTACACCACTTTATTCAGGTTAAATTTAAGCTTTAGCGGCGCCGGTGGTGTAGTGGTAAACTTGATTGCTTCTCATCCCAGAAGGCCTGGGTTCAATCCCAGTCGATCCGCCGGGATGTTCTGAGGTATAACATCTCTGATCACGCCTTCCTTCGGAAGGGAAGTAAAGCCGTTGGTCTCCGGTTCATGAGTTTGATGGGTCGATAGGTGTGAGAACTGCCTCCCTGGCGTCAGTAGCATTGGTGCTCAGCACAGAAAACAAGATCGACGGAAAACAAATCAAGGAAAAAAAGTAGAAGGGTCTGTGTCTAGGGGCACGAACGGAAGCTTAACGTAGGATCGCTAGTGGACGGAATGAATGTGAAGAGCTTTTAGTTCTTTTAATTGATCGGTTATCTATTATCTCAACTCTTTCCGTTTTTGAATTGTAGGCGTACCAAATTTGTAGTATTTTTTTTCAAAGAGAAAGTTGATTAAGAGAATCAATCAAAATCACTTGCACCCCTGCTTCCAAGTTTTGATACAAGATTACAACTCTGGAGAGCATTTTGTGTGGTCGTTGGGGGCTTGCGGTTCTGAATATGGACAAACAAGCACAGATACATTCTATTCCAACTCTTTACTGATGTAAGCCTCCCTTAGCTCAGTCGGTAAAGGCGCAGCTACAAAGCAAGACCATGCTGGAGGTGGCTGGGTTCAATTCCCGGTCCGGTTTAGGAATTTTTCGGGTTGGAAAATTTCTCGACTTCCTTGGGCATAGAAGTATGATTGGACTTGTCACACAATTATACCAATGCAAAAATGGTACAGGCATCGAAAGCTCTCAATTAATAACTGTGGAAGTGCATCTAGAACACAAAGTTGAGAGCACGCAATAAGCTAATATGCCATACGCAATAAGCTTGAAATGCGAGGAAGAAGAAGACTGATGTTAGCTTGATGGCACTGAAAAGGGCCGTTTTATTGAAGAGGACATCCATGGCCACTTACGCTTGGCGTGTTTAGTGTAGGTGACAGCATCACGGACCTCATTTTCTAGGAACACCTTCAGCACACCTCGTAAATCACGACGATGGATGGTGGTTATCTCGAAGAATTTGCGTTTGGTTCTGAATATGGCGATGAGTGTGCAAAATATTACGCAATTCCATCCTTCCTATTCGCACGCGCCCGAGGATTGGAGGCGAATGCCACTTCAACTTGTTTCGTCTACTTACTACTCTCTGACGACTGTGCTGGGGAAGCAGCATATGCATTTAGGTAATTGGTGGATTTGTTCGTTAATTCGACGCTTTTGGACAATGCTGGACATTTACCAATTTTTCAATAGTTTTTTGTTAAAAATCAACACTCGGAAGCATAGTTATCGATGCGTAGCCATATTTCTGATCAATTGGTGATAAAATTATTGAAATTGGACCAGGGGCAGCTGAGCTATTAACGTTCAAAATCTTTCTTAATTTGTTACATGATCCATTTTCGGTTTCACAAAGTGTACCCCCATATAGAAATCAAAGACGTAGTCCTACGTCAAAATTTAGATTTGTTTGGTATAAAGATGCTAGTCGGATATTAATCGTTAATTATTGAAAATTTATCAAATTGTTTAACCGTAACCGACCAATCACGTGCTCCCGCGCTATGATTATCGAGAACATAGAGAAATGATCTGGTTGCACTCAATACTCATGTCATTTTTTGTCTCCTTTCTTTTTATTCATTCACCTACATCAGCAAAATACAGAAAAAGGAGGGGCATATAATGCTAATCTAAATGGTTAAGTACGGGAAACGTAGAAAGTTTGACAGCCGCGTGATAAACAGGAGTTGCCTTGTACGCTGAAAACGAATCTTACTCAGAGAGTGAGTCACTTTTACTCATTCGTATGAAGAATCGTTTAAAAGCATAAGTTACTCATGCGCTGAGTAGCCTACTCTTTAAGAAAATTTTCCATACGAATGAGTAAAAGTGACTCACAAATGAGTAAAAATTAATCACTGAGATAGTTTCGTTTTCAGTGTACAACGCAACGAACACCCCTGTTGATCACTCGACAGTCAAACTTTGACTTTAAATGATCTTTATTTCTTGATAAGTCATACATTTAAACCACACAAACATGTATGGCTTAACCTTTACTTGACGCCAGTTTATCAGAATATAACTTAATCTTAAGCTTGCTCTAAACAAGTCGGTTTGAAAAAGTTCCTTTTCCTTTCTGAAGTAATGCTGGAAAAAAAAATTCTAGTTTGCGCTGCACGTGTATTCTGGTCTTCATTTATGTTGGTAATTGAACATCCTCATTTTTAAGTGTTCCTAATCCATTTGAATGATCTTTCCAACTTTGTTTCATGAGTCCAACATTGTTTCATGATGAGATAATTTATTTTATTTTTACATTTTAATTATTTCAGGAAGCTTCGGAAAAAAAAATGATCCTCTTGGATTTTTAACATCTTTTGCCAATATATGTAGAAAAATTAAAAAGCGCTAAAAAACATTACTTTTTGCAGTAAGCTATTCCTTAATGCATTACTTTAATGAGTTTGATGTACGGTCAAATTCCCATGTCAGTAAAATTCCCCAAACGAAAAACATACATTTACCGGTCTGTAAACTAAACTTACCACATACAGCATGGTGCGCTTTACGAGCATGTTGCTTCTCAAACATGGTAATCAAGAGAATAATACCAAAGTATCAATTCACAGCACTCCATCACAAGAAACTAATTTGTCTCCAGAAATTAATTTGTTGAGCTAACATTTCACCGATAGCAGCACCATCCACGAAAGCAGCTTATCATAATGATACATTCTTATTCTTGTTTTCCCGCAGACTAATTTGCATTCAAATGATGCTCATCTTCATCGTCATCCTCGTATTTGAGTACTTCAACTGTATAATGTATTTAAGCGATTACGCTCCCGCTTCGGAGTTCTGCTTGCCGGATTGCTATTTTGTCCTTCTTACGGGTGTCACCGCGGAGTCTCAGATCGTCGGCTACATCAAACTGCTCCAAATGCGTTTTCAGCTCATCAACCAGCTCCTGGTTCGGTTTAATGAGTTGGATTCACCGAGTGCGGTCGAGGGAGTTGCGATATCTGTATCATCGTCATCTCAACTGGTTCCCTTACCCGACGGAACATACCCTCCACCACCGTGCGATACAAAGTTGGAAGTTAATGAGCTGGAACTGTACCATCGTCCTGGTGCTGGTATAGCTGGGGTAAAGATGCCACATCACCACAATTTCCAACTGATGCTTTCACACCCAACTGCTAACAATGCGTTCGTTAAGGAAATGGTCCCCGAACGGGAAATGCGACGACTATTTGCTCCAACTCGAGCGCAAATCGACCTGCAATACTACTTCCGTCGTAGCGAACGACCTGGCAGAAAAAAGGCAAAGACTATACATTGGGGCAAACGTGCCGGCATGATTCGTCAGCTTGCTGCTGTGCGGTGAGTGACACTTATTAAGAACAACCTGGTTCGAGTCAACAAATGACCGTCATGATGGCTGATTCGCACTATCACTTCCATTTCTCTAGAGCACAAATATCGGTTTCTTGTATTAAGCTGGTACCGAAAAAAGGGGTGAAGTTGACCAGCGGGGTGTACTTGTTCACTAATATTGCCCCTCACTTTCCTTTAAATTCAATCGTTTTATTGTTTCAGAGAGTAAGATTACATCAGATTTATACATTAGTGTTATTCACAAAGTGCATCGTAAACGTATACACCCTCGTAAATGCGTAAACTCCCATTATACTCCAATTGACAATGGTATTCTTACGATAGTGTATATGTTTACGATGCGCATAGTGAATAGTGAATAGTGCAATTATTCGACATTATAACACATTATAACTTAACACTGATCAACTTGATCTCGTTTTACAGTACTCTTTATTTGTCGTATTGGTAATTGGTAATTGAAAGAGAAGAGCCCCCTCATCAGTTAACGCTTAAGCATACTAAGCCGGAGATGGTGGGTCTTGATCTAGGCATGCACAGCAAAAAAATAATTTTGATATCACATCAAAGTGGATGCACTACAATCATGTCGAAAATTTCATGTAATTTTTATGACCACATAAATAAACAAATGCAGTAAAAGCAGCGTAATGTCAGTTCATGCATTGTATTAATGATAATTTTGTCCTTTTTAGCAAGTAATATTACACCATATTTTCGACATGATTGTAGTGCATCCACTTTGACGTGATATCAAAATTATTTTTTTGCTGTGTGGAGTTTTTAGGATTGAAAAATGTATAGACTTCCCTGGACATGGAGTGATACTTTAGGCTTAAAGGACTCTAATAAAAAAAAAACATCATACCCGAACCCAAATGATAGAACTATTCCAAAAATGGTGATCGTTAAGCAAAATAACCATACAAATTTTATTAAGGAAGTCAACACATTTTACAACTCGAAAAAATCCATTTATGAGCTGGGAATCGAACCCATCAGACAAACGACTTTTTTTCCTATGCATCATCAAAAAGTGGCTTAAAATGTCTGTTGAAATAATCACGTTCATTTTTATTAAGCTAGTATTACAAATCAAAATTCTAATTTCCTCCTCTTTGAGCTGAAGAAGGATCCTGCTATCAAGAGCTCAGCCTTCAAGGAGCTCGTCGAAAAGTCTCTTGGCGAAGGGGCGAGCGTAAGAGCTCTATCCCAGGAGACAGTGGTCGAGTGCAGGGACCTGGACGAGATCACCACAGAAGAGGAGCTAAGAAGTGCGTTGAGAGTGCACTGCGATCTGGGAGATGTCCCGATGTCAATCCGCATGAGGAAGGCGTACGGCGGCATGCAAACGGCGGTTATACGGCTTTCGACAGCTGCAGCGAATAAGCTGTTGGAGACGGGCAAGGTCAAGGTTGGCTGGTCATTGTGCTCGCTGAAAGCCACTCCTCGGGTTACCAAGCAATTGGAGCGATGCTTCAAGTGCATGGGATTCGGTCACCAGGCGAGGAACTGCAATGGCCCTGACAGATCTGATCTGTGCAGGAAATGCGGAGAGAAAGGCCATATTGCAAGAGGCTGCACGAAGCATCCGAGGTGTATGCTCTGCAAAAAAGAGGACGGTAACGATCATACGACGGGAGGCTTCAAATGCCTAGCATACAAAAAGGCGATGGCAGGCCAACAGTAATGGAGGTAACCCAAATAAACCTCAATCATTGCGACATTGCTCAGCAACTGTTGTGGCAGTCGACAACAGAAACAAAGTGCGACGTTGCAATCATTGCGGAACCGTATCGAGTCCCTCCCGATAACGGTAACTGGGTTGCGGATAGAGCTGGGATGGCAGCTATACAAGTTATGGGCAGATACCCCATTCAAGAAGTGGTTGCGAGCTCATACGAAGGCTTCGTCATCGCCAAAATCAACGGAATCTTCATGTGTAGTTGTTACGCACCCCCCAGATGGACGATTGAGAAGTTCTACGAGATGCTTGATGGACTTACCGAAGAGCTGGTCGGACGACGACCGGTAGTCATCGGAGGAGACTTCAATGCTTGGGCAGTGGAGTGGGGAAGCAGGTGTTCCAATGCAAGAGGGCACAGTCTGCTGGAAGCTCTGGCAAAACTGGAAGTTATGCTGGCCAATAAAGGCACCAGCAGCACTTTTCGCAAAGATGGCCGAGAATCCATTATCGACGTTACTTTCTGCAGTCCGTCGCTGATGGCAAACATGGATTGGAGAGTGTGCGAAGGATATACCCATAGCGACCATCAGGCGATACGATATGGCATCGGTCAACGGAATACTGTGGCAGTACGGAGGACGAGAACTTGTGACCGAAAGTGGAAGACGAAAGCTTTCGACAAGGATTTGTTCGTTGAGGCACTTCGTGTGGACGGGAGTCCCGTAGATCTAAATGCGGACGAGCTGACAGAAACGTTAGTGAGAGCATGTGACACGACCATGCCGAGGAAACTGGAGCCAAATAACAGACGGCGTCCAGTCTACTGGTGGAACGAGGCACTTAGTACTCTCCGCGCTAGTTGTCTCAGAGCCAGAAGACGTGTTCAGAGAGCAAGAACGGAAGCAGACAGAGAGGAACGAAGAGAAGTGTTTCGAGCGGCCAGGGCCGCTTTTAAACGAGTGATTAAGCAGAGCAAGTCGAACTGTTTTAAGGAGCTGTGTCAAGACGCTGATGCCAACCCCTGGGGCGACGCATACCGAGTCGTGATGGCGAAGATCAGAGGTCCAACGATGCCCGCTGAAATGTGCCCAGAGAAGCTGAAAGTCATCGTGGAAGAACTTTTCCCGAAGCACGACCCAACAACCTGGCCAGCTACACCGTACGGAGAAAGAGAGGGAGATAACGTCGAAATCACCAACGAGGAGCTCGTAGTAGTGGCGAAAGGATTGAAGGTGAAGAAAGCTCCCGGTCCGGATGAAATCCCCAACGTAGCGTTGAAAGCGGCGATCCAGTCATCCCCGGACATGTTCAGGATGGTGCTGCAGAAATGCCTGAACGAGGGTCACTTCCCTGACAGGTGGAAGATACAGAAGCTAGTGTTGCTGCCGAAACCAGGAAAACCGCCGGGGTATCCAGCATCATACAGGCCTATATGCCTGCTGGATACACTCGGAAAACTCTTGGAGAGGATCATCCTAAACAGGCTGACGAAATACACGGAGAGTGAGCACGGATTGTCGGAGAGGCAGTTCGGATTCCGGAAAGGGAGATCGACGGTGGATGCAATTCGGACAGTGGTCGAGAGAGCTGAAAAGGCGTCCAAACAGAAGCGGAGAGGAGATCGATATTGCGCCGTCATAACGATCGACGTCAAGAATGCGTTCAACAGCGCCAGCTGGGAGGCCATCGCCGAAGCACTGCATAGAATGAGGGTCCCTGACTACCTGTGCAGGATCCTGAGGAGTTATTTCCAGAACCGGGTTCTGGTCTACGAGACAGACATGGGACAGAGATCGATTAGGATCACAGCGGGAGTTCCACAAGGCTCCATCCTTGGTCCAACGCTCTGGAACGGGATGTACAACGGCGTGCTAACGCTGAAACTGCCCAAAGGAGTTGAGATCGTTACAGGCGAGACGCTGGAAGAGGTGGAAGTGTTGTCAACCGAGGCAATCGACATGATTGGTAACTGGATGAAAGGAGCGAAGCTGCAAATAGCCCACCACAAAACGGAAGTGTTATTGGTCAGTAACTGTAAAGCGGTACAGCGGGCGGAAATCACCGTCGGGGAGCACACCATAGCCTCGAAGCGTGTGTTAAAATACCTGGGAGTGATGATCGATGACCGGCTAAACTTCAACAGCCACGTCGAATATGCCTGTGAGAAGGCTTCGAAGGCCATCAACGCGATAGCTAGAATCATGCCGAACAACGCTGGTCCCAGCAGTAGCAAGAGGCGTCTTCTGGCCAGCGTGTCATCATCGATACTGAGATATGGAGGTCCAGCCTGGGTTCCAGCGCTGGAAACGAAGCAGAACCAAAGGAAACTGAGCAGTACGTTCCGGCTCATGGCCATGCGAGTCGTGAGTGCGTACAGAACCATCTCGTCGGAAGCAGTATGCGTTATCGCCGGTATGATCCCTATCGGCATCACCCTGGCGGAGGACAGTGAGTGCTACAGGCAGAGAGAAGCCGGAAGAGTACGGAAAGTTGTGAGAGTGGAGTCATTGGCTAAGTGGCAACAGGAGTGGAACACGACGGAGAACGGTAGATGGACACATAGACTAATACCGATTCTTTCGACCTGGGTGAACAGAAAACACGGAGAAGTCAATTTCCACCTAACGCAGTTCCTGTCTGGCCACGGCTGCTTCAGGAAATACCTGCGTCGGTTCGGACACGCAGCGTCACCCCTCTGTCCGGAGTGTGGCAACGTCGATGAAACGCCGGAGCATGTGGTCTTTGACTGTCCAAGGTTCGAGGCAGTGCGAACGGAGATGCCCGTCCTTAACGTGGAGAATGTCGTCGATGAAATGTGTCGAGAGGAGGACTCTTGGAATGCCGTCAGCAGGGCAGTCACGCAGATTATGTCAGAGCTGCAGCGTAAATGGAGAGAAGAGCAGCGATCTAGCAACGCCAGCTAGCGCTGAGAGTACGACAAGTGCATGAGCACAGCCACCCCCCGAAGTAGTCGCTTCACAGTGGTCCCGGGGGGATCCAGGCAGAGGAGAGAGTAAGGAATGGGTTTTAGTGGAGCTGCACTAGGCAACTAGTGGATACCACACCGTGCCACCTTCACTACAGGCCAGGCTTCTTGAAGCTTTCCTAAACCTTACTATAAAAAAAAAAAAAAAAAAACACACACACACACACACACACACACACACACATAAAATTGGAGAAAAAAATAAAAATGAAGAAAAAGAAAAAACCAAAAAAAATATGAAGAACGACGGCAATACGCCAGACAGTGAAAACGGAGGAGCGAACGTGTTCGCAAGGAGTGGGATATTGCAGAGATCACCAGTGTCAAACCTGGGGGTCACTGCGAGTTCCAGCAGCAGCAGTAAGTTTCAAGAAGAGCAGCCAGGCGTTGAGCTAAGCCAGATATTCACACCGATATCCAGCAGTAGCAAATCTCAAGAACTGCAGCTCGGGAGAACCAAAATGACGGAGGTCAGGAGGAAGATCGATGATCTCTATGTGTTCGTGAAGGATAAAAACAACGTACACAAAGAGATCAAGCAACTTGTGACCGGTATCAAATCCGGCATAACAGTGGCAGATCGGGAATGTCAAGAGTGGAGAAAAAGAGCCGAAAATGCCGAAAAGGCTCTGCTGGAGGCCAAGGAGAGCATAAGACTGGCTCAAGCACATGAGACTCCGAAGGGACCCACAAATCCACGTCCTGAAAAGAGAGATAGGGACACGCCAGGAGATGAGGAGGAGCCCAAAAAACGCAGGGACGACGAGGAAGGCATCAAGGAGATGGGAGAAAATGGTGCGTGGCGTAAAGTCGAGAACCAGAAGGAGAGGAAGAAAACACAGAAGGAAGATGAAGTGAGGAAGAAGGAAGAGGAAGCGAGGAAGAAGGAAGATGAAGCGAGGAAGAAGGAAGAGAAGAAGAAGGAAGACAGGAAGAATAAGGAGAAGCCTAGGCCTCGTAGGGAGAGAAGCAAGGGTGACGCTCTGGTTGTTGAGGCGAAGGACAAAACGTCCTACGCAGCACTCCTCCGGAAAGTGAGAGAGGATCCGGAGTTGAAACAACTAGGCGAGAATGTGGTGAAAACCAGGCGAACCCAGAAAGGCGAGATGCTATTCGAGCTGAAAAGGGACCCTACGGTTAAGAGCTCAGCTTTTAAGGAGCTCGTCGAAAAATCTCTTGGCGAGACGGCGAACGTAAGAGCCTTATCCCAGGAGTCAGTGGTCGAGTGCAGGGATCTGGACGAGATCACAACAGAAGACGAGTTGAAAAGTGCGCTGAAGGTGCAATGCAACCTGGGAGACGTACCGATGGCAATTCGGTTGAGAAAGGCGTATGGTGGCACGCAGACGGCGTCGATACGACTTTCTTCGGACGCAGCTAACGAGCTGCTGAAGACTGGCCGAATCAAGGTTGGGTGGTCAGTGTGCCCGTTGAAAGCTATTCCTCGGGTATCTAAGAAAATTGAGAGATGCTACAAATGCATGGGCTTCGGTCACCAGGCGAGACACTGCAAAGGCCCTGACAGATCTGATCTGTGCAGGAAATGCGGAGAGAAGGGGCACGTTGCAAAAGACTGTACAAAGCAACCGAGGTGCATGCTCTGCAAAAAGGAGGACGGAAACGGCCATGTGACGGGAAGTTTCAGGTGCCCTGAGTTCAAGAAGACGATGGTGGGCCAGCAATAATGAAGGTAACCCAAATAAATCTCAATCATTGTAACACAGCACAGCAACTGTTGTGGCAGTCAACAACGGAAACAAAGTGCGACGTTGCAATCATTGCAGAGCCATACCGAGTCCCTCTCGATAATAGTAACTGGGTGGCGGATAGAGCAGGAATGGCGGCCATACAAGTCATGGGCAGGTATCCCATTCAACAAGTGGTGGAAAGCACATACGAAGGTTTCGTGATCGCCAAAATCAATGGAATCTATGTATGTAGTTGCTACGCACCCCCGAGATGGACAATTGAGCAGTTCCACCAGATGCTAGATGGGCTCACCGAAGAGCTCATTGGACGGAGACCAGTCGTCATCGCAGGAGACTTCAATGCTTGGGCAGTGGATTGGGGGAGCAGATGTACCAACGCAAGAGGGTATAGCCTGCTGGAAGCTCTGGCAAAGTTGAACGTCAGTCTGGCCAACGAAGGAACCATCAGCACCTTCCGCAAAGATGGTAGGGAATCCATTATCGACGTCACTTTCTGCAGTACGTCGCTAATGGCAAATATGAACTGGACAGTGTGCGAGGAGTACACCCATAGTGACCATCAGGCGATCCGGTACAGTATCGGCGAACGGACACCGGTGGAAATGCGGAGGACGAAAGTAAGCGAGCGGAAGTGGAAGACGAAGGCATTCAATAAGGATCTCTTCATCGAAGCTCTAAGGGTAGACAACAGCGTCCCGGGCCTAAGCGCGAACGAGTTGACCGAATTATTAGCAAGGGCATGTGACACAACTATGCCGAGAAAACTGGAGCCAACGAACAGGCGGCGTCCAGCCTACTGGTGGAACGAGGAAATTAGCACCCTCCGTGCTACTTGTCTTCTAGCCAGAAGGCGTGCTCAGAGAGCAAGAACAGAAGCAGACAGAGAGGAGCGCAGGGTGGTGTTCCGAGAGGCCAGGGCTGCACTGAAACGAAAGATAAAGCTGAGCAAGTCAAATAGTTTCAAGGAGTTGTGCCGCGATGCCGATGCCAACCCCTGGGGCAACGCATACCGAGTTGCGATGGCGAAGATCAGAGGCCCAACGATGCCGGTTGAAATGTGTCACAACAAGCTGAAAGTCATCGTGGAGGGACTTTTCCCACAGCATGACCCAACGAACTGGCCACCTACACCATATGGCGAGGTAGATGAAGACAACGTTGAACAAGTCTCCAATGAGGAACTCATAGCAGCAGCGAAAGGGTTGAAAGCGAATAAAGCTCCCGGCCCGGATGGAATTCCCAACGTGGCGTTGAAGGCGGCGATCCAGACGTTCCCGGACATGTTCAGGATGGTGCTGCAGAAATGTCTGGACGATGGTCAGTTCCCTGATAGGTGGAAGGTACAAAAGCTTGTGCTGTTGCCGAAGCCCGGAAAACCGCCGGGGGATCCTGCATCGTATAGGCCAATATGCTTGCTGGATACTGTAGGAAAGCTCTTAGAGAGGATCATCCTCAACAGGCTGACGAAATGCACGGAGAGTGAACACGGATTGTCGGAGAGACAGTTTGGATTCCGGAAAGGGAGATCGACGGTGGATGCAATTCGGACAGTGATTGACAGAGCCGAGAAAGCTTCCAAACAGAAGCGGAGAGGAAATCGATACTGCGCCGTGATTACGATCGATGTCAAGAATGCATTCAATAGCGCCAGCTGGGAGGCCATCGCCAAGGCGCTCCATAGAATGAGGGTTCCAGGCTACCTCTGCAGGATTCTAAGTAGTTATTTCCAGAACCGGGTCCTTGTCTACGTGACAGACACGGGGCAGAAATCGCTTAGAATCACGGCGGGGGTTCCCCAAGGCTCCATTCTAGGTCCCACGCTGTGGAACGGAATGTACAATGGCGTGCTGACGCTCAAGCTGCCCAAAGGAGTTGAGATCGTTGGCTTTGCGGACGATGTCGTCTTGACGGTAACCGGTGAGACGCTGGAAGAAGTGGAAATGTTGGCGGCCGAGGCGATAGATACGATTGGTAACTGGATGCAAGGAGCGAAGCTGCAGATAGCCCACCACAAAACAGAAGTGATGTTGGTCAGTAACTGCAAAGCAGTGCAGCGGGCAGAAATTACCGTTGGAGAGCACACCATTGCTTCGAAGCGCATGCTTAAGTATCTGGGAGTGATGATCGACGACCGGCTAAACTTTAATAGCCACATCGAATGTGCTTGCGAGAAGGCGACGAAGGTCATCAACGCAATAGCCAGAATCATGCCGAACAATTCTGGTCCAAGCAGCAGCAAGAGACGTCTTCTGGCTAGTGTTTCCTCATCAATACTAAGGTACGGAGGTCCAGCCTGGATTGAAGCGCTGAAAACGAAGCAGAACCAAAGAAAATTGAGCAGTACGTTCCGGCTCATGGCCATGCGAGTCGTGAGTGCGTACAGAACCATTTCGATGGAGGCAGTATGCGTTATCGCCGGTATGATCCCAATCGGCATCACCTTGGCGGAGGACTACGAGTGCTATATGACGAGAGAAGCCGGAAGAGTACGGAAAGTTGTGAGAGTGGAGTCATTGGCTAAGTGGCAACAGGAGTGGAACACGACGGAGAACGGTAGATGGACACATAGACTAATACCGATTCTTTCGACCTGGGTGAACAGAAAACACGGAGGAGTCAATTTCCACCTAACGCAGTTCCTGTCTGGTCACGGCTGCTTCAGGAAATACCTGCATCGGTTCGGACACGCAGCGTCACCCCTCTGTCCGGAGTGTGGCAACGTCGATGAAACGCCGGAGCATGTGGTCTTTGACTGTCCAAGGTTCGAGGCAGTGCGAACGGAGATGCCCGTCCTTAACGTGGAGAATGTCGTTGATGAAATGTGTCGAGAGGAGGACTCTTGGAATGCCGTCAGCAGGGCAGTCACACAGATTATGTCAGAGCTGCAGCGTAAATGGAGAGAAGAGCAGCGATCTAGCAACGCCAGCTAGCGCTGAGAGTACGACAAGTGCATGAGCACAGCCACCCCCCGAAGTAGTCGCTTCACAGTGGTCCCGGGGGGATCCAGGCAGAGGAGAGAGTAAGGAATGGGTTTTAGTGGAGCTGCACTAGGCAACTAGTGGATACCACACCGTGCCACCTTCACTACAGGCCAGGCTTCTTGAAGCTTTCCTAAACCTTACTATAAAAAAAAAAAAAAAAAAAAAAAAAAAAACACACACACACACACACACACACACACACACACACATCTAATTTCTATTTTTAGATCAGGACCCACACTGAGGTAAGTGATGCGATCGGTGTTAAAGAAGAATTTGTT
This sequence comes from Ochlerotatus camptorhynchus, assembly GCF_037179485.1. NCBI lineage: Eukaryota > Metazoa > Arthropoda > Insecta > Diptera > Culicidae > Ochlerotatus > Ochlerotatus camptorhynchus. The sequence goes on along the minus strand of NW_027040493.1, from coordinate 159,470 downwards.
TTCATTAAAATCTAGTGGGTATAGAATAAGGCAAAGTGAAAAATTGCAAGGAAGGGGACGGGCCTGGGATTGAATTCCCGGACCTTCTGCTCAGTAAGCAGAAACGGTAACCACTGAGCTACCGAGCCTCGTCTATAATCTCTAATAAGGAAAACACTGGATCTATAAATTTAGCTCATAAAATATTTAATAACGTCAGAAAAGCTTGTAGGGAAAATGTTGAATCGCTCAAAAATCGACTAACTTCGGAAAGTGTCCACTTTTATGGACTGATTTAATACCTTCGGAAGTAATACCACCAGCTCTTGGGGACGTCTGAAACAAGAACCTGATTGATTTGATTTGCGTAGGTACGATTGCGTTATTGACACGCACACATGCTCGAAGAGTTTGGCATTCCACTTTTGCTAAAAGTAGCAAAAGTTGGGTTCACGAGGTTTCCTAGATAAAATTTTTCCTTACGAAAGTAAGGTTATTGTACGAGAGACACATTTTTTCTTACATTTTACTTTATTTGTACTTTGCAACTTTGCAATTGAATAAACTTTACAGAGCCATGTTATCATTTGCGTTATACATTATTAGTGTCTTAAATCTAAAATTAAAGGATATCCTAATAAAACTGATAAGCATCTGTCTCCTAATAACTAAACAATCACTGCTGTGACGTCATTTATCCCGAGCTCTCTTTATCGTTATACTGTCTGGTCCATAGTAGATGGTCAGATTCCGTGGAGTAAGCGTTGGGCAAAATACACACAGGTGACAGTCAAGGTTGCAAAGACTCATTTCAGCTAAAACAATGTTTTTCTAAATTATGAAATAATTAGATGCCATGATCAAATTTTGAATTGGTAGGATACAAGAAGAGGTTGCAAAGAATGTGTTTGACATATTAAACCTGTTTATTTCACTTCATGAGAGTCACAGTCAGCGATTTTTCACAAACTCACTCACTCACTCACTCACTCACTCAGCGATCAGCAAATCGCTGATTGTGACTCATAGAAAGCAAAATTTACAGGTTTTATGTTTCCAACGCATACTTTGTAACCTCTTCTTGTAAGTTACAAGTAAAACATGCCATCATACCATCTTTTGGTTTTATTATTCCGAAAAACATTATTTTAGCTGAAATGAGTCTTTGCAACCTTGGTGACAGTGGCGCAGTGAGGGCAATGTGAGGCTACTCCCGAATAGTTAAGTTTCGAAAACTTGAGGGTAGTTTCAAAAAGTTCAAAAACATCCAGAAGTACGGGCAAGTTGTTTTTTTTTTTAGAAATGATAGTTTTAGATTAGAGTGCTTCAGGCAATCTCATTATCTTGTGGAAAATTGCAAAAACTTAACAGAAGGTACCGAAATTTAAGTTGAGTTAAAATATCTCAAGGGAAGATAAGCAGCTTCGAGCAGTTGTGAGAACTTAGGCCATGATTTTCAGGAATATTGCGGGAATTTTAGGGAAGTTCCGAGAACTCCTGGTGAATTTCGAGAGCTTTACCCAAGTATCCATAATCACGTTATTTCACCTTTTTGGCTATAAACAGCTCAACAACGGCTATACCAGTGTCTGTAAGTTTTGATAAGGCTCGTATATAGCCAAAAAGGAGAAATAACGTGCCTATGGTTACTTGGGTAGGGTAGTTCCACTGTATTCAGGAAACAAGTGAGAGCCTAGAAGTTTCAAAAATTACTGAGAACATCAGGGAAGTCTAAAGAACTTTAGAAAAATTTCGGAAACTTTACTGAAGATTCTTGAAATATCAGGGAGCTTAGAGATCATTATGGAATATTAATTTCTGGGAAATTCCAAGAACATCATCAGAAGAACAGTAGAAACTTCAGAATCTTAAAAAGGTTCACACAAATTGTAAGAAGAAGTTCCAATAACTGAAAGAAAATACTGAGGATTTCAGAGAAGTGCCATGAACAGACTGCGGGATAATAAGAAAACTTCAAGGTGGATCCATCAGCTTCAAGGAAACTACACTAAATTTTAAGGTTTTCTTTGATTTCAAGGATATACGTGGTGGGCGTTGCTGGAGGCCATGAAATATATGCAAAAATTTTAATGCCAGTAAAACTCATGTTCGAGCAAAAAAGATCTGCTTTTAACGAATTGAACCTAAATAAAGATAAATTACGATTACACGACAAATGAGGTCGACTCCAAGTTGACATTAGTTCACTCATATTCAAAGTTGGCAAAAATATCAAAAAATCAAATCTCACCAATGCCCAAGATCACGCTTGGTTTTCGTAGACAAAAATCAACAAACAAACATCTACGGTTGATTTGCAAGCTGTGATATCGCAGCTCGGAATATCAAGCTAACAAAACTCACCAGCTGCAAATCTCACCGAACTAAGGTGAGATTGAGGTTAATGATTTTTGCTTTACATCCGAATGCAACTTCTATAACGGCTTGCAGCAGCCCCTTCGTGTCTTCCATCGGTGAGGATTAAAAAGAGAAAGCAAACTATGCTTTCTCTTTCTAAGAGAACGATGTGCAACAGAATCGTTTTTGTGTTGGGTCAACTCTCAGCTTGATTTTTACATGCTGTGAATAGTCTCGCTTGTAAAATCAATATCAAGCATGATATTGAGAGCGTATGAGAGCGGAAAAATATTATTTGATTGATGATTTTGCCAACACTGCTCATTTTCTTGAAAACTTAGTGAACTCATAGGGGCGACCCCGGCGTAGTGGTTAACATCCATACCTCTCACGCCAAAGTCACGAGTTCAAATCTCACCCCCGGACAAGTCACGAATGACCCAAGAGTGTTAAAGTGACTATAATAATAAAAAAAAAAAGTGAACTCATAGACTGTGTAAAACTTTACGAGATTTTACAGGAATTTATTTTGTAATAAGAACAACATCTCGATGTACATATTAAATAAGTACACGGAAAAAAGTTTTCATGTAGTTTCCATTAGGAATGCACATCACATTTTTCCATTAACAATGCCAATGATATCTATCTGAATTTCTCATAACATTCATGTGATCACATGAGTTCTATACGATAAATCACTTCAATTTCATTTGACATATAAGGTTAATGTGATTGTGTGTTGCAATACCTAATTATGATATCACATGAAAGTTATGTGAAATTCTGATAAATATTTTCCATTGGATATGTGTCAATTTTTATCATATTCGAAAGGCTCGGAAAATTTTACTCTGTCTACAAGTAAACTACGTTTTGAGAGTTCATTCATATTCATATCATTCATTGTTTCGTCAATGACAAAGATTCACCTGGTAAATAAAAGTGTAATTTCCTGCCTTCTGTGTCACATTACTGTTATCCAAGTAGTTCACTATAACGGCTACATGTAATTGTGCTGCTCAAATCCTCTAATTTCGTTACAAATTTAGTTAATAAAAACAATCTACACATGTTCGTCACTGACATTGTCATTGACAATTGACATGGTTTGCATTGACTGTGACTGTTAGCTCAAATGAGTGACCAAAGAAAAACTCTAAATATCACCATACACACTAATCCAGTCAGTAGGGTTTTACCGGGTTTTTGAATTGCGGAACTGTTCGGTAAAAGTTTAAAAAGCTGTGGAAAATTCAAAAATGAGAAAAAAGTTTCATAACTTGTACAGACTTAGTTCTGTTAACCCCATTTAATACAGAATTTCAGTTGGCTTTTGCTAAAAAAAAAGAGCAAATGTGTCCTGTGTTCTTGGATATTAAGGGGGCTTTTGATTCAGTATCGGTTGAAGTCCTTTCAGCCAAACTCCACGCTTGTGGCCTTTCTCCATTAATAAATAACTTTTTGTACAATTTGCTGTCAGAGAAACATATGAGCTTTTCTCACGGAAACTCTACAGCTTCTCGATTTAGTTACATGGGTCTCCCCCAGGGCTCATGTTTAAGCCCCCCTTTGTATAATTTCTACGTCAGAGAAATTGACAATTGTCTAAGTGACAACTGCACGCTGAGGCAACTTGCAGATGACGGAGTAGTGTCTATGACAGGGCCCAGAGAGGCCGACCTGCAAGGACCCTTACAGGATACCTTAGACAATTTGTCTACTTGGGCTATTCAGCTAGGTATCGAATTCTCCACGGAGAAAACTGAGTTGGTCGTTTTTTGTAGGAAGCATAGCCCAGCACAACCGAAGCTTCAACTTTTGGGTAGGCCGATCACTCATTCTATGTCTTTCAAATATCTTGGGATCTGGTTCGACTCCAAATGCACCTGGAGATCCCACATTGAGTATCTGAGACGAAAATGCCAACAAAGGATCAATTTTTTCCGAACAATTACCGGAACGTGGTGGGGAGCTCATCCGCAAGATCTTCTAACGTTGTACCGGACAACAATTTTATCGGTTTTAGAGTACGGTAGTTGTTGCTTCCAGTCGGCGGCTAAAACTCACATCGTCAAACTGGAACGGATCCAGTATTGCTGTCTTCGTATCGCGTTAGGATGCATGCACTCGACTCATACGATGAGTCTCGAAGTGTTAGCGGGCATGTTGCCACTCTCTGATCGGTTTTCGGAATTATCCCTCATGCTCCTCACCCGTTGTGAAATTATGAACCCACTGGTGATTGCAAACTTTGAGAAGCTTCTTGAGCAAAACCCTCAAACTCGTTTTATGACATTGTACTACGTGTACATAACACAGGATGTCAGCCCTTCATAATCCTCATCGTGTATGCTTCTCCGACTTCGGCAATTCAGTTAGTTTTGATTTATCCATGACGCATGAGATTTGCGGAATCCCAGAGCATCACCGTTCCATGATTGCTCCGTCAATTTACGCTGCAAAGTTTGGCCAAGTTGATTCCGCAAGATCGTTCTTCACAGATGGATCACTAATAGAGTCGTCCGCTGGTTTTGGTATTTTTAACGAATTTCATAGCGCCTCTCGAATGCTTCAAGCTCATTGTTCCGTATTTGTTGCTGAGCTGGCGGCAATATACTATACGCTAGAAACGATCGCCTCAATTCCACCAGATCACTATTTTATTTTACGAATAGTCTCAGTTCTGTCGAGGCTATTCGCTCCATGAGGCCGGTAAAGCACTCCTCATATTTTCTCATGAAAATACGAGAGCTACTAAGTGCTTTATCTTTAAGATCTTTTGTCATTGCTCGATTCCGGGCAATGAGATAGCTGACTCACTTGCTAAGGTGGGCGGCTATGGAAGGCGATATTTACGATCGACAAATCGCCTACGATGAATTTTTCTTCATTTATCGTCAACAGTCACTCGTCAGCTGGCAGAATAAGTGGAGTGAAGGGAGTTTGGGACGATGGCTATATTCGATCATCCCTAAGGTGTCGAAGAGTCCTTGGTTCAAGGGGTTGGATGTGGGTCGAGACTTCATTCGTATGATGAGCGGTTCCACGAACAAGTGGGAAATTTTTCCAGTTTTTATTTTTTGTATTTTTTGATTTGCATGAAACCTTGCATACAAGTTTTTGGGGAAGAAAAACGCCGTTTTGCATACTTGGTTCGCCATTTTGAATCTAGCCTTACTTATGAGAAGGGCCTATGAAAAATGCACATGATATCTTCAAAAAATTGTATCTCGGAAACGGTTTGTCCGATTGGTTTGGTGTCTTGGGCGAAGTTTTAGACAATTGTTGGTGTTATATGGAGAAAATATGCACGGTAAAAAAAAAAGTTTGGTATTTTAGCATGTCAATAATTTTTTTATTATCCTTATTTTATAGCTGACTGAAAATGCTATCTAGTTCACAGTAGGTTGTTCTGGAGAAAAATAGGTTACAATGAAAAAAATTGTTTTTTAAAAAAATACAATTTTCAAAAAAGCTATTAAAAAAAGTCAAAAAAGTTTGTCACTCTACTTTAATGAAAGTACATCAAATTTGCAAACAAAAAGTACTTTGGTAACATTTTTCTAAGATGCACCGTTTAGAAGATATTACTGATTTAATATTGTTTTTTTTTTTTTTGATAACTTAATAAGTTTTGGCCCTTTTTGGATGTACTCCGTGTTTTTCCAGTTTCAAAAGTATTTTTTTCGGAAAGCTTGGAAAATTTTGAGTTAAAATGACACTGACAGCTTAAAGATTTGAGTGAAATTCTCTGCCTTAAAAGTATTTTGAAAAACAAGTTACAAAATCCCACTATCAGGAACAATGATTTCTTTAAATGATTTTTGGTGCGTTGTGCTGAAAACGTGCTAACAAGTATTAGATACAGGTAATCAGATACCAGTTAGCTGTACTACGTACAGTTGGTGATTGTAAACATGGTCTTTGTCAGAACTAGTCCACCATGGCCACGCTGGCCATAATGAGGCTAGCTCTGTCGTTGACCGTTCCTTAATAAAACAAGAGATGAACTAAAAATCTCTATAATAAAGGAAAAAAAAAAAGTTCCTTAATAATAAATAATAAGAACGCAGTAGTCACCTTCCATCAAACTAGAGGGCTGCCGACTGATACCTCAATCAACAACCGCCGCACTCTTTATTCATTCCAGGTATATACAATTTACAATCTTCTTCAATAACAATATACCTACGCCAGCAAATCTACCTCGCTCCAACTCTCCAAACTCGTACCTGAAGGTTCGACGATACCTGAGCGTTCAACTCTACCTATCTTCCACAGTCTTTACCCAGCATTCTATGATTTCTACCCGTGAGCTGTATAATAATGTCTGACTCGGTTCTGAATTCATCCAGTATCTACTAGGGAAAACCAAACAGTAAATGCAGAAAGGTTGCTAGTAGCATAGTGATTATAGTAATTTCAGCTCATAATCCTGTGTTTTTGAACGAGATCCAGTGTTGTTTGATAACATAATAATTGTAAAGGAAAGTGTAACACGTTTTGGTGCAAAGGTAAGTTTTAAATACAAATTTTAATTATATGTTTTGTGATATTTTCGTACAAAACTAACAATTGGAAAATATTTTCTATGTTACAGATTACAAAATGAGTAAAATAAGATGTATTCGCCCATTCAAAGACATTCAGTGTTCGAAAGAGCTGCGATATCTCACGGATGGTATCATCCAAAAACTAAAATCAATTGGATTTTCCAAGGTATCCACACTGAACACCAAGGATTTTCGTGTTTGTTCGTCTTGCCGTCTACATATTGATTCAAGAGCTCACCTCACCCAAAACGAGGAACAAAGCGTAGCCGGCGGCTCAAGGATGCCAACTGTTCAGACCATACCTGATGTACCTGATTCGCAAAGCTATGAAAGTTTGGTCACGATACCATCAGAGTCAACGCTAAGCACAATTAAATCAAATGAAGACTTCACGATGCCTGTAGACGTCGAAATATTCAACCGAGGAATAGCAGCTATTCGTGTTTCGCCTATAGATTTAGGTAAGGTTAAAAATGTTCACTATCCTGAAAAAAAGTGCGCTGAAATCGTCGAAGGTGTACGAAGAAATCTTTTTAAATTAGACGCTAAAACAGAAAAAGCAAACGAGTTTGATGAAGTCATAGAAAATATGAAAATTAAATTTTTAAATTCAGCCACAAGGCAAGAAAAACTATCAATTTTATCATTGTTGCCAAAATCATGGTCAGTACAAAAAATTGTAGACGAATTTAAAACCAGTAGAAATATGGCATCAGATGCAAGAAAGGAAAGAGATAATGTATTTGATTCATCTCAAGGTTTAAGCTCTGGAAAAGCTTTGAGTAATGAAACAAAAGAACTGGTTTTGAATTTTTTTGAGGACGATGATATAAGCCGTGCAATGCCAGGCCAAAGAGATTTTGTTAGCGTAAAGACAGGAAATAAGAGATTAGCTGTTCAGAAAAGATTGTTAATGATGACATTGAGAGAAGCTTTTAATCGCTTTAATGAAATGTACGTCAATGTAAAAATAGGGTTTTCATCATTTGCAAGCCTCCGGCCAAGGCAATGTAAACTATTGACTATCACAGGAACACATAATGTTTGCGTTTGCACTACGCATGAAAATGTCAATTTAATTCTACATAGTTAAAAAAAAAATACAATGTCTTGAATGATCTAAAAACATTAACGAATGGATTACTTTGCGAAAATAAGACAACTCATTGCCATCTACGAAGATGTAAAAACTGTCCAGATACCTCAGTTTTAGAAGACAGTTTATTGAAACAACTGGAAGAAAACTTCGTTGAAAAGCTTTCATTCGAACAATGGGTTACCACTGACAGATGTGATTTAGAAACTATTGTAAAGCAAACCGATGAGTTTGTTTCATTTTTCAGCTCAAAATTAGAAAGTTTGATTCCGCATGATTTTGTAAAAACCGAACAATCCAATTTTTTGAAAACTACAAAACAAAACTTGCAAGATGGTGAATTTTTAGCTATTTGTGACTTTTCTGAAAATTACAGCTTTGTTTTGCAGGATGAAGTTTAATCACACCATTGGAACGTGCAACAGGCCACAATCCATCCTTTCGTAATATATTATACTGAAAATATGCAAATTAAACATTTTAGCTTCATTATAATTTCTGAAGAACTAAGACATGATTCAGTCGCTGTCAATTTGTTTATTGATAAAATGATAAACTTTTTACAAATTGATCAAAATAAAAACATAAAAAAAAATATTTTATGTCAGATGGTGCTGCTTCACAGTATGAAAACCGAAAAAACTTTTCTAGCCTTTGTAAATTTAAGTCAAAGTATGGTATTGACGCTGAATGGCATTTCTTCGCAACATCGCACGGAAAAGGTCCATGCGATGCTATTGGAGGTACGATAAAACGCATGGCTACCAGAGCAAGTTTAGCCAAAGAACGCGAACACCCGATAAAGACTGCAAGAGAGTTGTTTAATTGGGCAAACAATTTGGGGAAGAACTTACAAAGTTGTCATTTTGTTATTCTACTACAGAAGAATACGAAAATATGTCTTTGCAGCTAAATAATCAATATAATAATGCAAAAACAATTCAAGGAACTCTAAAATTCCACTCATTTCTTCCTCTATCAGAAAATACAATAAAGGCAAAGCTTTATTCAAACTGTCCTGACAATGATGCCAAAATATTCAATATTGTTAAGAAAGTTGTGTAAACAATAATTTTATAAAAATACAGGAATAAAAATAAACTGATGATATCCAACATATAATGTTATTTTTTATTGCGCACAATCACCATCCCTGAAAAATAAGCTTAATTCGCTCTTTTGAATCTTGCTAATTGAGGAGCTTACATTTGCAGTTCTCAAAAAGGTGTATCTCGAAATCGAGTTGTCTCATCGGTTTGATGTCTGTGGCGATGTTCGGCAATAGAGAGAAAATATGCACAGTATAAACACATCCAGTTTAAATGGATTAAACTGTTAGGCGATATGCAAGAGTTGAATGCACATTTTCAGCACAACGCACCAAAAATCACTTGAAGAAATCATTGTTCCTGATAGTGGGATTTTGTAACTTGTTTTTCAAAATACTTTTAAGGCAGAGAATTTCACTCGAATCTTTAAGCTGTCAGTGTCATTTTAACTCAAAATTTTCCAATCTTTCCGAAAAAAAATACTTTTGAAACTGGAAAAACACGGAGTACATCCAAAAAGGGCCAAAACTTATTAAGTTATCAAAAAAAAAACAATATTAAATCAGTAATATCTTCTAAACGGTGCATCTTAGAAAAATGTTACCGAAGTACTTTTTGTTTGCAAATTTGATGTACTTTCATAAAATTAGGATGACAAACTTTTTTGACTTTTCTTAATAGCTTTTTTAAAAATTGTATTTTTTTAAAAAACAATTTTTTTTCATCGTAACCTATTTTTCTCCAGAACAACCTACTGTGCACTAGATAGCATTTTCAGTCAGCTATAACATAAGGATAATAAAAAAAATTATTGACATGTCACTTTAAAGGGAAAATTTATATTTTAGTTCAAAACACAAATACCAAACTTTTTTTTACCGTGCATATTTTCTCCATATAACACCAACAATTGTCTAAAACTTCGCCCAAGACACCAAACCAATCGGACAAACCGTTTCCGAGATACAATTTTTTGAAGATATCATGTGCATTTTTCATAGGCCCTTCTCATAAGTAAGGCTAGATTCAAAATGGCGAACCAAGTATGCAAAACGGCGTTTTTCTTCCCCAAAAACTTGTATGCAAGGTTTCATGCAAATCAAAAAAGATGAAAATTACTCGTTGCTTTAATGATATGGAACCGCTCTGATGTCTCGCCTCATGTCCAATCACTATTCGTTAAACGCTCACTTGTTCCGTGTTCGACTGGGGGACAGCAATCTCTGTGAATGTGTACAAGGTTACCAAGACGCCGATCATATTATTTGGTCTTGTGCTGAGCATCGTGGAGTCAAATCTGAGCTGTACGATTCCCTTCGGGCTCGAGGTAGACAACCTAATGTTCCAGTTTGGGATATTTTGGCTAGACGCGATCTGGAGTTTATGAAACTCATATATGTTTACTTTAAGAATATTAACATTAGATTGTAAGTTTGATTAACCTTGTGTTTAGTTTGTATTTTGTACGTGTGGGTTTTTTTGACGTTGGATAACGTCTTTCGGCAACATACGGGGGTACAAAATTGAAAACAGTCATTTTGGATGAGTTACGAAAAATTAAAAGATTTGAACGATAATAACTCAACCATCTCTCGATAGATTTACGAGATAATGGCATCAATCGATTGGAAATATTTCTAGCAATTTACTGAATGTTTCAAAACTATTGATTTCATTCTGTAAACTATTGAAAAATGGTTAAAAGTAAACCATTGTCTAAAGATGGTGAAAATCGATTGATTTTTTTATATTTTTATACTTTCTCCAACTGAGACATCAGATGCGAGTATCTGACACCTCTGATATTTTCTGTTCTACTATATAAGCGTCCAACAAGGTCGCCCGCTCCATCATTGTGTATCCGATCGTCGACCCAGCAGCAGAGCAGCAGAGCAGCAGTACCAGAGCAGCGGAAGTAGAGCAACGGCAGCAGAGCCTGGGGGCGAAAGGGCAACTACGCCTAGTGCGTTGGTGCCAGTGCTCCGGTATACTGGGCCGCCGTCATGGAATGCCCAGCTGCTGCAGTTCTCAGTCGGTCGTATTCACCGGGCAACTACGCCGAGCGCGTTGGAAAAATGGCCCTTTTCAGGGCCACAACATTATCAAGAAAGAGTTTAACGATTAATTTTCTAATGCCTTTCCGACACTTTTTTCATGACTTTCATCGGCCTCCTGATATTCATGTGATTTTGTGGTGGGATTTTTAGCTATGTGAAATTCACATGGTTTTCATCCATTAGATACCTATGTGGTAAATTTTTTGAGTGTGCTTCGGCAATCAAAATAAAGTTTGCACGATGGAAGCGCACATCGTTAATTTCGTTCATTTTAGTAATAATTAAATTGCCCCTCTCCCCCTACCCTCTGGCAGTACATGAAAAGCCTTTTTGTGAGGGGAATTTTTCAAAAGGATGCCGATTAAAATAATGGGTACCATTTTCTGAGGATGAGATGAGGACGATTCGTCATCCATATGAAGCGTGTCACGATCCCAAGGATTCGTGGTTTAATTTTAGATATGGATGGAATGATAACACTGCACTGGTTAATTTCTTGGAATTCAAGACACGCCTACACTAATCAACCATCATCGAACTTACTCGATGAGGATATCAATTAACTAGGGAGAGCATGACAGAAAGATTCAACCATGTTTTTAATGGATTCATTTTATCATTCCTTGCGCACCACGAAGGAAACTGTTTTGAAAACGAAACTCTTTACCATCAAATTGGTCGTCCTGAAAAGGACGGATTTTGTTAAAGGGTGGGAACTTCGATCGAATTTAGGCCTTCTTTTCGGTCTTCTTGGGCAACAGGACGGCCTGGATGTTTGGCAGGACACCACCCTGAGCGATGGTCACTCCGGAAAGAAGTTTGTTCAGCTCTTCGTCGTTGCGGATGGCCAACTGCAGGTGACGTGGGATAATTCGGGTTTTCTTGTTGTCACGAGCGGCATTTCCTGCCAACTCGAGAACTTCAGCGGCCAGATACTCCATCACGGCAGCCAGGTAGACGGGAGCACCGGCTCCAACACGCTCGGCATAGTTGCCCTTTCGGAGTAGACGGTGAATACGACCGACTGGAAACTGCAATCCAGCGCGGCTCGAACGGGACTTTGCCTTTCCCTTGACTTTGCCTCCTTTTCCACGTCCAGCCATAATGCGAACGACACGAACAGTTCGATGCTGAAACTGTAATGATGACATTTCGACCGTCGACGGTGGTTTTATACCTGCGTCGAGTAGCATATTATGAATACAGGGACGGTACAATAAACACTGTGGGTAGCAAAATACTGAAAATGGGATGAGTGTCGGTTGTCTCTACGGGCATGAAACGAGACAGCGTTGCCAGTATTCCTGATTTATTTGATTTTCCAGATTTTCAATCGTCTTGCCAGATACTTACCCAGATATCACTTATATGTTATTACCACAGACAAACAGACATAACAGTCGCAAGTTGTTCATCGAACAAGCATTTAACGGTCAATTTAAAAGTATCGTAGTTGGTAGTACCGCCATCTGTGGCGCGCATAGTCAATTCCCTTGCGTTTGACGTTTACACACTACCGTCATCTGTTCAGCGTACTACCCACCATACTGTACTCAACAGATGGCGGTAATGTTTTAGCGACGATGTTTTACAGTGTGAAATATTCAATGTGTTATGCCTGTTTGTCTGTGTTATTACGTTTATTTCAAGAATTTTTAATTATGTTCCAGATTTTCCCAGATTTTTTAAATATGTTGCTTTAGAGAATGTCCAGCCCAAAACGAAAACCGGTTGGACATGAGCGTTTCCGAATTCAGTCCAATAGAGGCGATGGGGGCAAGAAGACCATACGGGGCGAGATGGGCCACCGTTCGTTTGGGCATAATACCTATTAACTCAATCTATTTTTTTTACAAACTTGTTGAAAATGCTTCTAATATGCATCTCCATGAAAACCGTATCAAAATTCAATTACATGTCTAAGATAATAATGGAAATGTAACATTAGCTCAAAATCTCTAGAATATTATAAGATATGCAGTCAAGAAAACAAGCATCGCATTCACTATATTACATTTTACTGATCCGCTGGTTCTACAGCGAGCAATACACGTAACTGTTGCTAAAAGAACTTATGTTTCTATTTCACTTGATTCCTGCATGTTATTTTCTAGTGAAAACCTGTCAAAACCTTAACTTTTACTAGGGTGCTCATATTGCCCCGTATGGTTGTTGATCGGAGCAAAAACTGAATTTTTTCAAACATAATCATTTATTCAGTCTATCATTACAAAACCACAACCAAAACGGCCCTTTTCAGGGCCACCAATAATTCGACAAAGAGTTAGTTTTGAAGACAATTTCTATCCAGAATATCACAGTTACACTTAAATTTGGGGACTATACTGGGGTGTGGGAACGCTGGAAAGGGAGATGCTGTCTGTCTTCGAACTACCAACATCATTCCAAAGCTCCTCCAGGGCGACAGAGTAGAGCAAACCCAACAACATCAGCCCAACAAAACGGCCCTTTTCAGCCACCAAACTTTCGCAAAAGATTTATTAAGGAATATTCCTAAAATCTAATATACACAATTAAATACAACACATAACAGACGTTATCCAACGCCAACCCTGCGGTCGTATCTAGTATACAACCCTTCCAACTTTTTACGTTTGTTTTCAAGATGAAAAGAAACAAGTGCATGTTTAAGGATTTCAAACCTTCTTCTCCCTTTTCCCATCCAAAAAATTGTAAATCTCCACTAACCTCGAGACAACCGCGAGTATCCGGTACAGCTCCTTTAACTTTAAATATAAGACATCAATAATGTATAACGAAAATGATAACTCGGCTCTGTAAAGTTTATTCGATTGAGCCTGTACAAATAAAGTAATTAATAAATATAAAAAACCCCATATAATGATAGCAAATAAAATTTGTCGATTTAGTTGAGTCCTTAAGGATAACGACCATTTGAATTTTAACCAACTTTTTCAGCAATTCAAAAACCCAGTAAAAAAAAACTTCTGTAAAATAATCTAAGTGTGTGTATTGTATTGTATTTGGCAGCACTGATCAGGGTTGCTGAAACAATTCAGATAAGAAGGAATATCGAAAAAAAAAGATCATCGAGAAATGGAGAGTACTGTACAACGGAGCCAAGTATGATGAATTGGCACCTAATACTAACATTGTTGTAACGATTTTATAAATACAGTTTTAAAATAAGATATATCAAGCAACATATTCCTTACATTTTGCAAAATAGAAAAACTTGGCTACATATAACACCATTTGCTGATACAAACCTTTTTGCCTTTCTCGTACACCAAGTTGTACCGAAAAGCTCACTTGAAAAACACAATTTTGGAGAGATGAATGGCAGCAATATATGAGCGATAGACTCATCTCAACGGGTTCTGAATATGAGAGGAACAAGTTCCAGAAGATGTGTTTCAGATCCCCATAGATCTCTATTGATTGATATTTTTCTCGATCGGAATTATGGTTCCGAAGATATGACCAAAAATGTGAATTCCAGATTCCACTGGGGAATTCGTAAAAGATTGGTACATCAAAAACTCATCATGCGACACCTAAATCACATTAGAATTTTACCTTAAGATCAATGGTAGTCATATTCAGACCCAATGATCACAATGGCCTCTTTCATATGGGTCCCCGGGAAGCGGACAGATTCTGACCTGCGCCGAAATGCATCGTGCGATACCTCAAAATCACATGGAACTCAACATTATGATTAGTGCAAATATTTATATTGATTTTCCTTTACTTATAGCTTACCTGATCCTTTGAAGAAAATCGTTTTGGGGTTTCTTCTCGGGTTCTTTTTGATTTTTCAAGGTTTTTTTTTACATTTATACGTCTCTAATTCAGATAAAAAACGGCGTAAATGGCTGCTTCGGTCAGCACTTAAACTGCAGAAAAATAATAAACAACTCTACACAGCGATGCACCCGCTAGTGTGCGTACATTAAACGTAACTAATCTCTATAACAGCGTGTTGCAAAATGCATCGCACGTGTAATTTGATTAAAGATTTTTTTTTTTTTTTTCCTTTGGTTTGTTTTTTTCCGTCGATCTTGTTTTCCGTGCTGAGCACCAATGCTACCGACGTGCCAGGAAGGCAGCTCCCACACCTGGACCCTACCTATCGACCCATCAACTCATGAACCGGGGACCAACGGCTTTACTTCCCATCCGAAGGAAGGCGTGATCAGAGATGTTATGCCTCAGAATATCCCGGCGGCGCCGACTGGGATTGAACCCAGGCCTGCTGGGGTGAGAGGTAATCACGCTTACCACTACACCACCGGCGCCGTTATTTGATTAAAGATGTAAAACAAAATTTTAAAATTTTCACTTGATTACAAAAGTCTGCAAATATCAGTGAAAAAAGTAAAAAGTCTTTAAATGTCTGTAACGAAAAAAAAAGTCTGTAACGAAAAACATAAAGGTCTGTGAATTCACAGACAAGTCTGTATATCTGGCATCTTTGGGTGAGAGAGTTGCTTCTCTGGGGTCGGTAGCATTGCTCAGTACGAAAAAAAAAAACGACGGAAAACAAATCAAGGAAAATAATGCATTGTTCCACAGCTTTGTTGAAGACACAAACCTATAATACTAGCTTATTTAAAATGTAGGTTATTTTTTCAAGAGATGCAGAGTAGCATTTTAAGCATATTTGTCCAAGACTCCTATCCTTTAAAACGTCAATAAAGGTGAGAAAAAGGTATTGTCGTTTTTCAGCACGGCCCACCTGTGCATCGCTTTCGGCGTTTGATTAGGTCTTAAGTAACATTACCGACTAAATTTTTCTTCAAAAAGGAACTCTGTTTCGTTCCCAATTCATATTAAAATTCATATCCATATAAGGTGATATGGCACTTGAAGATTTAATGTTTTCTCCCACTCCCTACCTCTTTTCTCCTAAGGTTCCAAGAAAACCAATCCACGAATGTATTGAACCCTGCGAACAATTCTATTCCTGGAAGGCGTTTTAGCCAGGCAAAAAATCCCTCCATTGTGGACAGGTTTTTTCGCAGAATCAGCACCATCCATCCAACCGATCCATTGAAAACAACCTGGGCTTCACTATCAACAGGCGTCGTACTTCAGCAGCAGCAGCTTATTACCGCCAGCAAGACCTCACCTCGAAACGAACAAAGCTGGACGACACAATCACCCGTTGGTTTAATTAAAACCGATTCGGCAGCATGGAATCACAGTCGGATGGAAATTATTAACGATGTTAAAAATGCATATGCACATTTGCATTTACTCTCGCTGAATATTAATAAGGCCTACGGGGTGCAGTTGATTTTCATCCTCATGACGTTGTTCATAACGCTTACCACACTGATGTACCATTGCACCATGAAGGCAATCAGGTGAGGAATGATGCTGTAGGTGGATGTATTCGATGCACAATTTTCACACAAGTACCGTACATTGTTCTGGTTTGCACTAGCATTCCGTTCCATTAAATATGCATGCACCTAGCACCGATTAATGCTTCACACTCACCAAGGACGTTGGTTGGAGCAGAACGAGAAAAAAAAAACATCCTGACCCATGGCATATTTTCCACTTGCCCTGATTGTTTGTCCCATATCGATTAACACCCAAATTTGAAACGACTAACCCATACAACTACACTGAAACAAATCTCCATGTACACGGACTAATAATATAATAGATCAATCTTTTAAATTTGTCGAACCTCTTAACGAAATCCCTTTATGAAGAGCTTTGAGTGTGTTGGTTTATTTCCTTTTAATTCCGTTATAATTTCTTATCTCTTGACAGATACGCGTATTTCATTTACTACTTGCAGGCCTCATCAGTGCCAAGTGCTCAACACCACAGTGATGTTGAGTATTTGGCACTGATGAAGTCTGCAAGTAGTAGACGAAATACACGTATTTGTCAAAATATAAGCAATTATAATGGAATTAAAAGGAAATAAACCAACGCACTCAAAGCTCTTCATAATATAATAGAGCATTTTCATAAGGTTTATTCATTCTATGAGATGTTTGAAAAATTCGAATGGATTATCAGTTAAAAACTGCAACTGCAATATAGAATGATTTTTATCGGAATTTCACATAACTAAAGACCCATTCAATGAGGTTATGCACCATCTAGCCAAACTGTAATTCAATATTAAGAAGAGATTTGATAACGCTATCGTATCCAGCACTAATTGAATCTTGTAAATTCAGTTTCGTATGAAACAGATCAACATCAAACTTTGCAAAGGGCGTGTTTGGGATACTGCAAAACCGGTCGAACACCGGTATAGTGCTCCTTCCCTGACCATTCCTTAAAAATGTTACCCTTTCGACCTCGAGTAAACCGCGAGGTCCACGATTAAAATATACACAACAACATTTAAGTAAGGATGTTGTTGGTTTTATTCGTATGGATGCCTCAGACATAAACACTGACTGTCTTATTTGACGATGAAAACGCATACATTTGACCTACAAGCCTCCATCTCCCGGGTACAACAAATTGAATAAACACGACCTAAAATTAATCGTTTACTATTTCAGGCTGCTGCTTCGACAACCCACTTCACACGACGAGCTAATTGCCAGCTGGTTTGAAGTTGGGAGCACATTCTACTGGGCCGCGGTGAGCGCGTTTCGGGTGTTCCGTATCTGCAACATTTGTAATTCAACAAAAAACGAGGTACATAGCAGAACAAAAAACTCCAATCCAAAGGATATCTAATCACAAAAACATCATTTCCATATTCCACACCAGCTTCGGGTTAGTTGGGGCAGTGAGTGCACTTAGGGAGCATCCGTTAAGTATGTCACGTGAAATTAAGTAAAAAATATTTAGCTACCCTCTCTTCCCTTCGTCACGTTTTTCATTCAATACTTCTCATCCGTGTCAAAAACTTCTGAAACCATCTGCCTTCACTCTTCCCCGAAAGCGTGACGTACTTGATGGGTGGCACCATAACAGAGTTCTGCTGACCCCATTCATAGCCAAACCACGCATTATGTCGTTTTCCGGGGTTGGAGAAATGTCCACTCATGGATTTCGATACGAGTCTCTTAAAATGGGGGCTTCAAATGATAAAAGTCTTCTTTCAAAAACATGCACTCTGTACTGATCCTTACAGGCTTAGATTGTATGCAAAAATATGCTAATAAAGTTGCCAAATTTGCATCACAACGTCAAACTGATCCCCGAATTGAAATAGGTATGTATATCCGATGGATGGAGAGGAGCAAAAGGTTCCTGTTTCCATACTTTCCGAAATTTCAATCGTTCGTAGAATCAGAGGCACATTTAGATAAAAGGTCTGTTTTCTTCTATTACTGTAAGTTGCTTTAAAGAAATCATATGCTGCAGAATCTACGGGAACATAATTTTGCTTTTTGCGTTTTGCTGTTTGCTGTTTGTAATCCTAGGGGAAACTGACCTAATACCATAGAGTTCGGAATTTGGTTTCCAATATTTTTTTTTTATTTTTTTTTTTTTTTTTTATTAATTACTTTACTTGTACAGGCTCAATCGAATAAACTTTACAGAGCCGAGTTATCATTTTCGTTATACATTATTTATGTCTTATATTTAAAGTTAAAGGAGCTGGACCGGATACTCGCGGTTGTCTAGAGGTTAGTGAAGATTTACAATTTTTTTTTGGATGGGAAAAGGGAGAGGGAGACATAAAAAAACCCACACGTACAAAATACAAACTAAACACAAGGTTAATCAAACTTACAATCTAATGTTAATATTCTTAAAGTAAACATATATGAGTTTCATAAACTCCAGATCGCGTCCAGCCAAAATATCCCGAACTGGAACATTAGGTTGTCTACCTCGAGCCCGAAGGGAATCGTACAGTTCAGATCTGACTCCGCGATGCTCAGCACAAGACCAAATAATGTGATCTGCGTCCTGGTAACCTTGTTCACATTCACAGAGATTGCTGTCCCCCAGCCCAACACGGAACAAGTGAGCGTTTAACGAATAGTGATTGGACATGAGGCGAGACATCATACGAATGAAGTCTCGACCCACATCCAACCCCTTGAACCAAGGACTCTTCGACACCTTAGGGATGATCGAATATAGCCATCGTCCCAAACTCCCTTCACTCCACTTATTCTGCCAGCTGACGAGTGACTGTTGACGATAAATGAAGAAAAATTCATCGTAGGCGATTTGTCGATCGTAAATATCGCCTTCCATAGCGCCCACCTTAGCAAGTGAGTCCGCCATCTCATTGCCCGGAATCGAGCAATGAGATGGGACCCATGCAAAGGTGATGACAAAAGATCTTAAAGATAAAGCACTCAGAAGCTCTCGTATTTTCATGAGAAAATACGAGGAGTGCTTTACCGGCCTCATGGATCGAATAGCCTCGACAGAACTGAGATTATCCGTAAAAATAAAATAATGATCTGGTGCAAGCGAGGCGATCGTTTCTAGCGTATAATGTATTGCCCCTAGCTCAGCAACATATACGGAACAAGGAGCTTGAAGCATTCGAGAGGCGCTATGAAATTCGTTATAAATACCAAAACCAGCGGACGCCTCTATTAATGATCCATCTGTGAAGAACGATCTTGCGGAACCAACTTGGCCAAACTTTGCAGCGTAAATTGACGGAACAATCATGGAACGATGATGTTCTGGGATCCCACGAATCTCCCGCGTCATAGATAAATCAAAACTAACTGAATTGCCGAAGTCGGAGAAGCATACACGATGAGGATTATGCTGTGAAGGGCTGACATCCTGTGTTATGTACACGTAGTACAATGTCATAAAACGAGTTTGAGGGTTTTGCTCAAGAAGCTTCTCAAAGTTTGCAATCACCAGTGGGTTCATAATTTCACAACGGGTGAGGAGCATGAGGGATAATTCCGAAAACCGATCAGAGAGTGGCAACATGCCCGCTAACACTTCGAGACTCATCGTATGAGTCGAGTGCATGCATCCTAACGCGATACGAAGACAGCAATACTGGATCCGTTCCAGTTTGACGATGTGAGTTTTAGCCGCCGACTGGAAGCAACAACTACCGTACTCTAAAACCGATAAAATTGTTGTCCGGTACAACGTTAGAAGATCTTGCGGATGAGCTCCCCACCACGTTCCGGTAATTGTTCGGAAAAAATTGATCCTTTGTTGGCATTTTCGTCTCAGATACTCAATGTGGGATCTCCAGGTGCATTTGGAGTCGAACCAGATCCCAAGATATTTGAAAGACATAGAATGAGTGATCGGCCTACCCAAAAGTTGAAGCTTCGGTTGTGCTGGGCTATGCTTCCTACAAAAAACGACCAACTCAGTTTTCTCCGTGGAGAATTCGATACCTAGCTGAATAGCCCAAGTAGACAAATTGTCTAAGGTATCCTGTAAGGGTCCTTGCAGGTCGGCCTCTCTAGGCCCTGTCATAGACACTACTCCGTCATCTGCAAGTTGCCTCAGCGTGCAGTTGTCACTTAGACAATTGTCAATTTCTCTGACGTAGAAATTATACAAAAGGGGGCTTAAACATGAGCTCTGGGGGAGACCCATGTAACTAAATCGAGAAGCTGTAGAGTTTCCATGAGAAAAGCTCATATGTTTCTCTGACAGCAAATTGTACAAAAAGTTATAAATTAATGGAGAAAGACCACATGCGTGGAGTTTGTCTGAAAGGACTTCAACCGATACTGAATCAAAAGCCCCCTTAATATCCAAGAACACAGAAGCCATTTGCTCTTTTTTAGCAAAAGCCAACTGAATTTCTGTGGAAAGCAACGCGAGACAGTCGTTCGTTCCCTTGCCCCTACGGAAACCAAATTGAGTATCTGAGAGTAGGTGGTTCGTCTCAACCCATTTGTCCAAGCGAAAAAAGATAATTTTGTCCAACAATTTTCGAATGCACGATAACATCGCGATGGGACGATACGAGTTATGATCTGACGCGGGTTTTCCAGGCTTTTTAATGGCTATAACTCTCACTTGCCTCCAACCATCCGGAACAATATTGAGCTCTAGGAGCTGACAAAACAAGTTCAACATGCGCCTCTTAGCGACGTCTGGGAGGTTCTTCAACAAATTGAACTTGATTCTATCAGCCCCCGGAGCCGAATTGCCACATGAAAGGAGCGCGAGTGAGAGTTCCAGCATTGAAAAAGGCTGGCTGATCTCGTCTACCGAATTCGTCGTTTCGCGAGGAATCATCCGTGCCGGCACGGAATCCGGACATACTTTTCGCGTGAACTTGAGAATCCAACGATCTGAGTACTCCTCGCTCTCGTTGTTCGAAGACCGGTTACGGATCCTTCGCGCCGCGTTCTAAAGCGTATTCATCGACGTTTCACGCGATAATCCGTCCACGAATTGCCGCCAGTATCCGCGTTTCTTGGCTTTGATGAGGCTCTTGAATTCGCGTTCAAGAGCCGAGTACGCTTCGAAATACACGGGTGTTCCACGTTTCCGGAAAAGCTTAAACGCGTCGGACTTTTTACGATAAACCTCAGTGCATTGGTGGTCCCACCAAGGGGAAGGAGGTTTCCTACGCAAAGACGTTCCAGGAACCGGCCGAGTTTGAGCTCGAAGCGCGCTGTCCAAGATCAGATTGGAGAGGAAGTTATATTCCTCCAACGGTGGAAGCCCTTCTACCGACGACACGGCTTCCTCTATCGCGGTCTTGAACGTTGTCCAATCGATATTACGGGTGAGGTCGTACGCGACGTTAACGGATTCCGACGGATTGAACCCACTGGTAATCGAAATTTTGATCGGCAAGTGATCACTACCGTGGGGATCTTGGATCACATTCCACGTGCAATCCAACGATAATGAGTTAGAGCAAAGTGTGAGGACTAATTTACTTCCATTTGAGGATGGACCAGCCAAACGTGTTACTTCTCCATTGTTAAGAATTGTCATATTGAAGTTGTCACAGAGATCATATATCATAGTAGAACGGTTGTCATCATACAGTTCCCCCCAGCCTGTACCGTGGGAATTAAAATCTCCCATAATCAACCGTGGAGCAGGAAGTACTGAACATATATCTGAAAGTTGTTTTCGATTAACAACGGCTCTAGGAGGAATATAAACAGAAGCAATACAAAGGCTCTTACCTTTAATAATAGCCTGACATGCGACAACTTCAATACCTGTAAATTGTGGAAGATTCACTCTATAGAAGGAATGGCACTTTTTGATCCCCAAAAGTACCCCTCCTCCACGCGAATCCTCACGATCCAGTCGAATAATGTTAAAATCATAAAAAGAAAGATCAATATCTGAAGAGAGCCAAGTTTCACAAAGAGCAAATGCATCACAATCATTATTGTGAACTAAAAACTTAAAAGAGTCTAATTTAGGAATAAGACTTCGACAATTCCACTGTAGAATAGTGATCAAATCCCCGACCTCATTTGGAAAATTATCCATCGAAGGAAATGATTGCTGCAATGAGGGGCCACTTCAATGTCAATTGCTTCAAGAGGGTCTTCACAGTAGGAAGCATTGCCAGAACAATGCTTTTGAGAGGATCAGAAATATTGAGGTACTTGAGAATATCGTCCACAATTTTATCAAATGAGAACAACCCAGATGAAGAAGGGGCTTCTGTTCTTAAAAATGGGACATCAGGGGTTTTGGATGTCCCCGGGAGAGGTGGAAAATCCTGGGTATAGTCAGTTCTTCTGAATCCAGGAGGAGTAGAAACTTCCTTTTTTCCACCACTCCTTGATTTGGGCAAGCTGATTTGGGGTTCTTCATTCTCAACTTTCCGCGAACGGATGCGTTTTCGTTTCCGTGCTGAAAAACGGAAAGAAGTTCCCTCCTCAGCCAAGTCAGAGTCAGTCTCGTCATCTGACAAAAGATAAAAGGGATTTTTGTCGTTGGTCGATGGCGTGGCCGTCTTAAGCATTTCTGCAAAAGACTGCCGGGAACGTTCCTTAAGTGAGCGTTGTAATTTCTCCCCGCGTTGTTTGTACACCGGACACAACGAGAGACCATGAGAAGTTCCCTTATAGTACACGCATTTTGGTGCGGTAGCTGCACAGGTGTCATCCCCATGCTTCTCCCCGCATTTGGAACAGCGTGCCTTGCTGCCACAGTGGGAGGCCGTATGTCCCAACTGCTTACAGTTTTGGCAGTTCATGACCCGGGGAACGAACAAACGCACAGGTAGTCGAAGTTTTCTCAGCTCGATGTAGTGAGGAAGGGCTGAACCAGAAAAGGTCACACGGAACGAGTCTGTGGGGGTAAAACTCTTTTTACCCTCGCTGACAGATACTGAGCCCAGTTTTTGGACATCCAGTATCTTCACCGGAGGAAGCAAACGGTTCTTGAAACGGCCAACCGCCTGCTTCTCCAAGACCTCGGGGGTCAGACTCGCTTCGGTGACCACACCTTCGATCTCCACATCACGAGCTGGGATGTAAACTCTGTACTCGAGCGTGAAGAGCTGGGAGGCAGCAATCTCGTTAGCCTGCTTCAGGTTAGAGACGGAGACACGAAGTTTATTGTGCCTAACCTTCGTGATTTCAGTCACGGCCGAGTATCGCTTCGTCAGATCATTAGTAATTTGCATTACATTCAAAGGTTTGTTTCTGGGCTGAAAGTAGACAACCCATGGGCCAGTCGAGTCATCTGGATAGGCTCGCGATCGGGGGTTTATCTGAGCCTGTCCTTTGCCAGACTGAGACGATGAACCAGGGATGACATCATCTTTCTTCTGAGATGACGTACGTTTTCGACCCTTCTTGCCATCGCGTGGCAAAGTGGTGTCATCTTCCGACAAAACGTCCATTTCGTCTTGCGACAAAATGTCCATTTTGCCGTACTAGTGGGAGCGAAACACGCTCTACCACTGAAACGATAATCACTCGGACACAATACACAAAAAAAACTACAAACACAGAACACAAACTTAAAATTTAACAGATGGGCGAAAGAGAGAAACAAGAACAAAAACTTATCTGATACTCCTATACTACTACCACCGAGCGTTTAAACAGCAGCAGCGGAGCGACGCGCAGCGTGGGTGATCTTCGATCAGCGTGTGCGGGCGGTCTTCGTTGGTGTGTGCTTATGTGAGGGTCGGCACTCAGTTGAACACACGATGATAGATGAGCGGTGTAAATGCGGAGGCAGATGCTGACTCTCGATGACGATGATCCGTGTGCAGGTATGCGTTACCACGCACCGATGGTGCGCAAAATGGTTGGCGAATTGGCAATCGCCAAAACAATTTTCCTTCCGATGATGCCGAAAACACACTTTCTTCTCAGAAAAAACTCACTTTTAGTTAATTATTTAGCTGGGAACTCTAAGCGAGAAAAAACTGATAATTTAAATCAAGCGAATAGCGAGAAAACTTCCAAAATAGCGGAGAGCGAACTAAGTCGACCGTACTTCTTGCTAGGACGCAGTGGAGTGTTTTTTTTTTTTTTTAAGTATCTATAGATAATTCAAGGGAAGAAAGGGGCCTAAATTAATGTTTAATTCGACTGAGTGTGTTTTATCACAACTGCCGTGAGAACACTTACAATATTTAAGAGATATTGCATTTCATTCGGTAAAGCTCTCTTTTGTTTAGCTGTCTAGTAAATTTATTATATGAATTGCCAAATTATGCATCTTGACGAAGTTATCTCTAACGGATTACATTGTATGGATAGCAGTCACAAAGACTTTTTTTAATTATTATCAGTGCTGCAAAAACTATTTTGTTCGCCACGGTGGTGAAGATGGATTTTTGATGGTTGCTATTACAATAGGATGCTTTGTTGATTATTCATGAACTCTTGATCGCTGGGAATGCTTGTGAATATGATAGAGAACTACTTCGGCCTAATCACTCATGTTGGGCCTATCGAGCAGAAAACTTCAAATATATCCATGATTCCAGAGTTAACAAGTCAATTATGCGTTTGGTACGATGCTTTAGTTAATAAGCTACCGAACGAAGTCAATGAGAACGCGTGGTATGAAGGTTTGCACCCAATATTCTCAAAACCAAATCAAGCGCTCCGATCGAATCAATTTTTAACTTCATCCGATACACAGCAAAAAAATAATTTTGATATCACGTCAAAGTGAATGCACTACAATCATGTCGAAAATATAGTGTAATATTACTTGCTAAAAAGGACAAAATTATCATTAATACAATGCATGAACTGACATTACGCTGCTTTTACTGCATTTGTTTATTTATGTGGTCATAAAAATTACATGAAATTTTCGACATGATTGTAGTGCATCCACTTTGATGTGATATCAAAATTATTTTTTTGCTGTGTAGGCCGAAGTGAATTCATTGGCGTTTTAATTGCGTTTCAATGCATTAGGCCGAGTTTAGAATCCGAAGGCCGAGTTTGGCGTCAAGAAGCAGTGATAGACTTTTGACAATATCTCAGCGATTGGTTTCTCCTTTTCAAATCTTACGGTACGTACGAAAAGGTATATAAATTTGGAAGCCATTAGTAATTGTAATAACATTCCGTTTGGTGCTAAACTGCGCTAGATTAAGAATAATGCAGTGCAGGTTGTGCTTAATAGGCCGGAAATGGGGTAGTTAACCCTATCTGTGGTGGACAAAAAGGTGAACAAAGATTTGAACGCCTAAGCTTTTTCACATTTATATCGCTGTGAACTGTAGATGAAATTTCAATTCACTCGCTGCCAGACTGTTGAGCAGTACACAGAAAAAAAAAGTTGTTGAATATTACATCCAAACTGCTGCAACCAGGTCAATCCATCTGTTGTGTAAAATAATGTTGAACGATGTACATCGATTTTGCGAACAAAATTACATCCATTGATGTAATATTGTATCTGCTTTTTGCTATTACATCATTATTTCATACATCAACTTGAATTACATTGATCGGTATTACATTTTTTTTGCTGTGTACAGCCGACGTTTCTTCTATCGCTCTCTTCGTTCATTTGATTGCGTTTTTCCGTTTTTTCTCGCGTTTAATAGTGACGCTCTCCCTAACCCAGCCATGGGTAAAAAATCGCGCGGTGGCGCGAGTGCCGGCAATCCCGGGAAACGGTCTAGGCCTGAAGACAACAGTGACAGTGCGACTGCCTCGAAGAAGCTGCTCGACTACAATCGGTTCTCCGTTCTGAAGGACGGTGCAGAACCGGTGATGGTAACAACAGGACCGCCGAAAAAGGACAGAATGCCGCCCTTCTACGTGAAAAGCTTCCCTCCCGGACTGTGGGAAAAAATAAACTTCCAGCTGTGCACGGAAGGATACAAATTGATGGTTCCTGCGTTCAACCATTACAACGCGGTTCAGGCCATGCAGGACCAAGCACAGGTTGAGTACTTCTCCCACGACATCGAGGCTGTTAAGCCGTTCAAGGTGGTCCTGCGAGGACTATACGACATGGACACAGGCGTCCTCTTGGAAGAGCTGGTGGCTAATGGACTAAAGCCGGTCCAAATTCACAAGATGGCCCGCCACAACAAGGACGTCAAGTACTGCGACCAGCTATACCTGGTCCACCTTGAGAAGAACTCAACAACTTTGATGGACCTCCAGGGCATCCGCGTTTTGTTCAACATAATGGTGAAGTGAGCGCGGTATAAGCCGATCAGTCGTGGAGTCACCCAATGCTCGAACTGCCTGCTGTTCGGGCATGGAACGAAGAATTGCCAAGAATTGTGTGGCAAACAACACAAAACCGACGCTTGCAACAGACTCGATGAAGCCGACTCCATTTGCGCCAACTGCGGTACTGATAACAAAGCTATAAGCAAGGCCTTCCCGAAGCGCACCGAGTACATCGAGATCCGGAAGAAAGCATCGACGAGAAACCAGCCTGGCCGCAAGAAGGTGCCGGAAATTAATGACCAGAACTTCCCACCGATACCACGACGACCGATAACAGTGCTGCCACCGCTGCCACTCAATCAACGATTGGCTGCTGCGGCGGCCGCCACCGCTCAAGTTCAAACTTCCAGAGTCCCTGCAAACTCAG
This sequence comes from Ochlerotatus camptorhynchus, assembly GCF_037179485.1. Taxonomy (NCBI): domain Eukaryota; kingdom Metazoa; phylum Arthropoda; class Insecta; order Diptera; family Culicidae; genus Ochlerotatus; species Ochlerotatus camptorhynchus. The sequence continues at coordinate 132,427 of NW_027040493.1, read as the reverse complement.
GCCAAGAGACGACCGCTGCTCAACAGCCCCTGGGCTAAACTGGCGTCAGGATGGACCGTCTCTACCGCATCCCGAAATCAACGATGGTTCGTGGTTCACCGCAGGGGAACTAATGATCATCTTCCTCAAGATGAACGACATTGCCAACACCATCAAGAACAAATCCGACCAGCTCCAAGCTGTGGCTACCTTCATGCTCAGTTATGGACCGTGAAACCATCAAGATCGCCAACTGGAACGCTTGCTCGCTCAAGAGCAAGATCATCGAGTTCGTTGACTTCCTCAACAAACAAATCATCGACATTGCCGTTATCACCGAAACCCACCTGAAACCGGAAGTAAACATCTACCTTCCTGACTTCCGGCTTCTAAGACTTGATCGAACTAGCTCCGGGGGAGGTGGAGTGGCCATTGCTGTAAGGAGACACATCTGTTGTCGGCTTCTGCCGAGCTTCCAGCTGAAAACCATCGAAGCTTTAGGGGTAGAAGTCTCCATTCCTGTCGGCCCTATCACCATCATTGCGACCTACTGCCTCAAGCAAGTCACCATCAGGGACGGGTCGGCAGCAGACCTGCGAAGGGACATCATCAAACTAACTCGACGGCGCGAAAAATACATCATCGCTGGCGACTTGAACGCCAAACACCAGGCTTGGGGCAACAGTCAACGCAACCAAAACGGCACCATCCTGAACGACGACCTGCAAGAGGCTCGCTACACCATATTAGCGCCGGACTTTCCCTCCCGGTTGGGCCGGTCTGGCGTTCACTCCACGATAGACATCTTCATCAGCAACATGGGAGACAACATCTCGCTACCTGTGACCCATCAGGAGCTAAGTTCGGACCACTATCCGGTGGTGGCCAAAGTAGGCTCATCCGTCATCCGAATCCAAGCTTCCCGACGCAACTACCATCGCGTTAGCTGGGAGCAGTTCCAACACTGTGTCGACTCCACTGTCGACTACGGTGTCCTTCCGGAGACGCCCGAAGACGTTGACCGGTGTCTGCGTTCCATCGAGGAGGAGATATCCCGGGCCAGGGAACAACACGTGCCAGTATCCAGACAGGTGAGCAATACTCTGAACCTTGATAGAATAACCAAAGATCTAATCAGCCTCCGTTACTCCATCCGAAGGCAATACCAGCGTTCTGGTTTACGTTTCTTGAAGACCCTTTGCAATCGTCTTACAAAACCAATCCAAGCCAGGATGGTGGACCTCACAAAACAAGATTTTGCTAACAAGATCCGGTCTCTCCCAGATTGTGCAAAGCCCTTCTGGAAATTAACGAAAATCCTTAAAAATAAGCCAAGACCCATTCCACCACTGACCCCACTAGATCGTCCCGGCGACCCCGGGGTTCATCTGATAACTCCTGAAGAGAAGGCTGCCGCGATAGGTCAACACTTCGTCAGCTCCCATAATCTCGGACAAAACATCGTCAGCCCTCATGAATCTGAGGTTGCTGAAAATGCAACCAATCTTCATCAGATTCCTAACATTTTTTCAGAGGAATCTGAGATTACGGCTGACGAACTGTTGGCCTTTATCAAATCATCTAAAAACATGAAGGCCCTAGGTTTCTAAAACATCCTGAATCTGGAACTCAAACACTTGAGTTCCAGATTCTACAACCATCTGGCACTGATTTTTAATCAGTGCCTCAGATTTGGCTACTTCCCCTCGTGTTGGAAGTCAGCTAAAGTCATACCCATCCGGGAACCTGGGAAGGATCCGTCCTCTCCTTCAAGTTATCGACCAATCAGCCCAATCAGCCACCGGCTCCTAACATCTGCCGAACAAAACAACATCTTACTCGAGGAACAGTTTGGTTTTCGGAAAGGTCGTTCGACCGTCCACCAGCTGACTCGAGTGACAAACATTCTCAGACGGAACAAGTCTGTTTCGAAAACATCTGCCATGGCGTTGTTGGACGTTGAAAAAGCGTTTGACAATGTCTGGCATGATGGCCTGGTGTTCAAATTGCAGCAGTATGGTCTTCCAATCTTCCTAGTGAAGATAATAAACAACTATCTATCGGACAGGACGTTCCGAGTCTCTCTGAATAGCATCACATCGGATGCTTTCAACATCGCCGGGGTTCCACAAGGAAGCATCCTTGGCCCCATTCTATTCAACCTGTTCACCTCCGATATGCCGGCTCTCCCTGATGGTGGATCGTTGTCTCTGTTCGCAGATGACACATCCATCGTCCACAAGGGTAGGGTCATCGGAGCTCTGACTGCCAAACTTCAGAGAGGCCTGGACGTCCTGTCTGAATATTTCAACAGCTGGAAGATCCGTATCAACGTGGCAAAGACCCAGGTCATCATCTTTCCACACTCAAAATCTCCCAGACTTTTTTCGTCTGAAAATAATAAGATCTGCTTAAACGGCTCAGTGGTGGAATGGTCCAAAGACGTCGTGTACCTCGGGCTAACACTAGACAGCAAGCTTCTTTTCAGGGAGCACGTTGACAAAACCAAAACCAAGTGCAACATCTTGATAAGATCGTTGTATCCACTCATCAACAGGAGGTCTACCGTGTCCCTGAAAAATAAGCTTGCTGTCTACAAACAAATCATTTTTCCCGTAATACAATACTTGATGGCAATCTGGGAGAGGTGCGCCAGATGCCATCACCTCAAACTCCAAAGGATCCCAAACAAGATCCTTGGGATGATCCTTAACAGTCCCCCGCGGACTAGAAATTCTGAGGTCCACCGCCTGGCTGGTCTGCAGACACTGGAGTTACGGAGAGCTGACTCCATCGCAAGGTTCAGAGATTGCTGTAGGCGATCCGATCAACAGATTGTCAGGGATCTGGCACGTTAGGTTAAGTTAGATTCAGTAGGTAGAATAACAAATTAAAACATTCAATCAACATACTTCACAAGAAGAAAATTGAAAAACATTACACAGTAAAACACAACATGTACAACACAAAATCAAAAAGTTCACCAAAGATGAAGAGCCCTTCTGGCTAACCTCTTGCCCTGTATTAGCAATTGTAAACCACATAACAAATCAAAATAAAGAAGAGTTTTACTACTACTACTAGATGAAATTTCTATCTGTAACTGTAACGATACAGTTTTTGTTTGCTAATCTTCTTAAGAGTAACACCTAATTATCTTATAGTATGTTCAGACTACCGAGTTATAACATGTTACAGCGCTATCTAGATGGTGGTTTCTGTGTTGCAATTATTTGACAACCGTTATAACATGTTATAACTCTCCAGTCTGAACAAGGCATAAAAGATAAATCGTCCTGCTCAAATCTTGGTATGGGTAAGAGCAAGGTTGCAAAGACTCATTTCAGCTAAAATAATGTTTTTCGGAATAATAAAACCAAAAGATGGTATGATGGCATGTTTTACTTGTAACTTACAAGAAGAGGTTACATAGTATGCGTTGGAAACATAAAACCTGTAAATTTTGCTTTCTATGAGTCACAATCAGCGATTTGCTGATCGCTGAGTGAGTGAGTGAGTGAGTGAGTGAGTTTGTGAAAAATCGCTGAATGTGACTCTCATGAAGTGAAATAAACAGGTTTAGTATGTCAAACACATTCTTTGCAACCTCTTCTTGTATCCTAGCAATTCAAAATTTGATCATGGCATCTAATTATTTCATAATTTAGAAAAACATTGTTTTAGCTGAAATGAGTCTTTGCAACCTTGGGTAAGAGGTAACACCATTATCATCATCATCATCATCACAACGCATCTGAAACTAGACTACCAAACCAAAGAAGTGTGATAAAAGTGCAGTGATGTCTTTGGCGCACTTATTTCATGCACCCAAGGCACAAATACGTATAAACCGAAACTCTCGCTGATAGCGGAAATGGGTATATTATTGAGCTGTGTATACGGGGGAAAAACATGACATCGTGAACATTGTTCCACAAAATGAACGTACCACCTGCCTTATGGTTTACTGGGCACCACCAAAGGCAACAAAAGTCATAGAATCATGAACTCTCATGATCTAGTTCTGGTAAACGTAAATTATGTTTTGTGCTTGACATTGAGAACCTATTCTCGAAAACGGCAATATGGTTTATAGACTGTAAAATGTCAAAATTGAAATAATTTTTAATGTTATAAATGGAGTGAGGAAGTGGAAGGAAACCAACGGAAGACTTGATGCAGGTTTAATCCACACTTCAAGCTGGTAGCAGGAATCTTTCCAGCAGCTGGAATAGACACACTTTCAGCTAAACCAATCAACACCAACTTCAACTTCCATCGCTCCGAACCAGGTGGGAGCAAGAACACCAGATGCGTTCGGTGATCCTTTTCTTCGGGATTTACTGCCAGTTTGATGACTCTTCCCAGCCACTGGCATTGTGTTGGATCACCATTCTGATGATATGGCTCAGCTGCATTCACTAACAATCAGCTCTTTATTCTTGACGGATCCGAGACCTCTGTAAGGAAAAAATTAAAGGGTTGTGTCCTAGACACGACCGCAGTATGACGTAGAACTACGCAAAATTGATGTCTGTCATTCAGTTTTGATTATTATACTTTATTTTAAATTTTGAAAATATTTCAATGCTTCGGTTATGGTTTAAAACTCGCGACAATTTATGTTAGCATAATCAGACCATGGTGCATGAGATAATGTATTTAAATTTAATGTAATTGTAAATAATTGACAGAATTTCCCCTACATAACTACCTTGGGTTGATCAATGTTGAGTTATTTTGCTGTGATCAATGTACACTAAATTTGGCATCGACATCGGCTACAATAGGAACTGACACTATTTTGTCACAAATTTTTTGTTGATTTGTACCTCAGTATAGTACACAAAAACGCCATGCATTTTGTGCGATAAAGCAATTGCCAAAAAATACATTTTTTTTTTCAGTAGCTCCATCATTAGTTTTGAATTAGATCTCTGAAGCAGAGAAGAAAGTGAAGATTGCATTTTATGATAACGCAACAGGCAGTTGTTTTACCTGTCAGAAGACGGTACTTTAAATATTTAACAAAATGTTGGTTCATAGGAGAGGAAGGGGTATAACGATCATGCGGGGTTTAAGCACCTCTTTATTCTCCAATTTGAAAGGCAACCCTGACATAAAAGTATCATGCATCATCATTATGTACTTTACAGCGTGTTCGTAGAATGATTGCAAAATAGAATACTGTGACTTTTCTCAAATTAAACGTTTGGTTTCCAATAAGTAGGTGCTTAGTACAACATTAATTGAAAATTAGGGGATTCAGCTATTGAATTTCAAAGTCAGAGCAAAAGCTTGTATACAGGTTCTCCATCTTTTTAATGTTTTGATTGTAAACATCATAGTTAAGGTACAGCGGTGCAAGTTGAAACAGTACGTATGTCTCTTTGGAAGTGAATATTCACTGTAATTATTTTTGAGAGGCATTGTGTACTACCGCAAGCTATATTAGAAATAATCTCAGCGATTATTCACTTCCGTTAAGAGCTACATCTACCGTTTCAACTTCCCCACGCGTTTCTACTAACCCTGGTGTAGGGTAATGGATTTTGGTTGGACCTATTCATGTCATTTTCGTACTACGTCATGGACATGAAAAATGTGTGTTTGGTGAAAAAGTCCTAATTGTAAAAAATGAACAATGTTCCCAAAATAGAATTTTATTGAAACGTGGGCTTGTAATCACACAAGCATTCTTGAGTAACTGCGCTAATTGGGTTCTTGAATTTTAAAAAAGTATGTCGATTTTTTTACATCATCTGACAGAGCTTCGTTTTTTTAGCACGATATTTTTTTTCCAAACCGTAGTCTTTCATCGCGATTTTTAAATCAAAGTTTAGAGCAAAATATTAACTCCACTGTTTGACACTAAACTAACAAATTGACAGTTCGCTCCCGCTGAGGGTCGCTAAGATGGTGATATTTGCTAATGTAATCGCACTTATTTAAAATAGTTACAGTGCATCAATTTTGATCAAATTTCGCATTTTGGTTCCATGTGTAATGTAGATTACGAATATGCCTTTACCTCAATACCCTTAAAGAACCCAATTGGAAAAAGTAGATAGAGCTTCTTTCTCTATGATACACGGTATATGGGTTAACATCCGGCGCCCTTCTTTCTTAAACAAAAAAAAAAAAAAAAAAAAAAACTAAGCCCTGCCCCTGACAGGATTTTCTACCGTTTTTTTATGAATGGGGCGGGGCAGAAAGTATCTTTTGTGCAGAATATGTAAAAAAGGATGGACTTCGGATGTTTATCTAATTGCATATATTGAGGTACCAGATATGTTTTACAGTCAGTTGGTGGTAAATCACCCACAGAATAACATCAAAATATTGTGAGCAATTTTTTCCTCAAATTCGAAGCTTTCTGAGCAGTAGTTGGGTGAAAAAAATTAACGGAATCAAACCTTTTTTTTAGGGTTTGTTGGAAATGCTTACATGAAGCTTTAGTGTGATAATTTATTAGCTAGAGAATGATCTTTAGAAGAGGGTAGGTGAATAGTTCCGTTAGAGTACGGCAGTATGAAAATTGAATAGAAGTTGAAAATGAGCGAAGGGCCATTAATGCGACAGTTTTTAAATTCAGACGCACATCTTTTGCCTAACCCGTACGATGTACGCGGAGATTTGAAGTATATCTTCAAATCTACAGGCAGTTACAACATTGTAGTTTGCTTAACAAATATTTCCCTGAAAAAAGTGATCGTTAAAGTCCATGTTTTTTTTCAGGTTGTCGTTATAGGGGAGGGGGGGGGGGGGAGGGGGGTGTTCTGCATAAATAACTTTTCCGCGTTTCGTATAAGGGGCTGTTCATTAACTACGTAGACAATTTTTTTGGATTCTTGCCCCCCTCCCCCTCGTAGTTAATGAACAGCCCCTTAGTTGAACGGGACCCAAGTCACATTTAACCACTGACTTGCTCCTGCTTACTGCAGGACCATGCGCCATGCCGTCCGAAGCGGTAATGAGCAGAAGCGTGACAGCAGTGCTGTATTATATCTTTTCAGAACGATGTGCAACCAAATGGTACTCGATTATAATTACTGGGTTTGGGAAAAACGCTTATAGATCATTTGCACACAAAAAAACCCACCATAAACAAGTGCTGAAAAATTAAAAGCTATTTTATACCAACAACAGACATGATTGTAGAACCGTTGTACCATAGATATAACTCTATGACCAGAAGGTCCCGGAGAAACGAGCTCAACTTTTTAGTTCAGCTCTGGTACTATCTTCGGTCCCAAGCTAATCGATGCACCCCTTAGAACATAGGAAAATCCACGGGCCCCTCATTTTTTCTGTCAAAACAAACATATTGTAGTACTAGAATTTAGACTCGAATGGGGTACGCTTATAGATGATCTTGAAACCGATAGGCTAGTCAAGTAGTGAGCCAATTTAAAATCGTTAGTTTCCACCGGTTGTACTCCTTTAATTCGCTACCGCTATCGACGTACTAAAATAAAGAAGAACAAAATGCCTTTCAAAAGTATTAACCGTTATACCATAGAGCTAACTCTAAGACTAGTAGGTCCCTAAGAAACGTGCTCAACTTTTTGACTCAGCTCTACTACTATCTTCGGTCCCAAGCTAATCGATGCACCACTCGAAACATAGGAAAATCCACGAACCCCTCATTTTATCTGTCAAACTTTCATAGCGAATCAAAACAAACATAGTGTAGTACTAGAATTTCGGCTAGAATGATACGTTCATCGATTTGCTTGGGACCAATAGGCTAGTCAAGTTGTAAGCCAATTTTAAATCTTAAGTTGCCATCGGTTGATTGTACTAACGTTGCATTCCTTTATAGTACAATATACGATATAGCTTAAAAATGACAAGCCCTACAAAATAGTGATGTATGGCGAACTTTTAGCAAGTAATCTGAAATTTTATAAAAAAATTTAAATAAAATAAAAAATCGGTTTCTACACTCTAAAAAAATATATTTAAAAATTAAAAGTCATTTTCCCAAAAATGGTACCCCTCAGATTTGCTTGATATTTTTTCTCATGAAAGGCAATATAATTACCTAACTTTTCTTCATACATCGCAAAGTGGGCGCTTTTAAGGAAAAAAAGTTGTTCGAACAACAACTTTTTCATGTTAATTTTTTTTTAGCGTGTTTCACTCAAAGTCGAATAGTAATACGCGCACAACCTTATTAAAATTCGATTAAACTTTATGGGTATACTTTTCGATAATCTGGGCGAAATCTAGCCTAACATTTGAAAAGGGTACAGAGAAGTTACCTGCAAATCGTCCAATAAGAGTTCAGAACAAAACGTTCTAATGAGGAACAGCCATCTCAGCATGGTTTGCACTTTCCTGTGATGGATTGTATTATAATATATGCATACACTCTATCCAACTTCTATAAAACCACCCTCAAATTGTTCCAAATCAACAGGTAAACTAAGTAAAAATCACTTAGTATGTTTTATTCATGAAAAGATTTCAATTCATGTATTTGTGATTAATTTAATTAGAAAAATAATCATTCATTTATTTTTATGTATTAGGTGTGTCCATTAGTAAGCAATATGCATATATGTTTATACCTCATCTCTCAAGTGAATACATATAATAGCGCAGGTAACTTAACGATTATTTAAGGCATGCCTAAAATAATCGTTAAGTTACCTGCTATATAGCAGTTATATAACAACGCAGGTAGTCACATGAGAGATATAAGGTATAAACTTAAAGCACCGCAGTCTGTTTCTACCGACATAATCTAATATTTAAGTTTGGTGATATCACAACAATGCTCATAGTTGCTGTAGTGCATAGTTGTTGAAAGTGTGGTGCTGCATAGTTGTTGAAACGAAAAAGTGTTTATATATATTCACATTCAAAGGAAACTCCGAAAAATTTCACTCTGTTTCCGATAGACTAATAATCAATGAAAAACTCAAATTATGTATGGAGAATTATAGGAAAATAAATTATGCACTAAACAAAAACACTAGAGTTTTCATTTATTAAAACACCATTCGAAATGCAGGAAAATCCTCTGTATTAGGCCCTTTCAAATGTTAGGCTAGATTTTTGTTTTAAGCACGCCCAGATTATCAAAAGGTCAAAATCTTTATGCTCATTAAGTTTCAACGGATTTTAATAAGGTTGTGCGCGTATTACTATTCGACTTTGAGTGAAACACGCTAAAAAAAAATTAACATGAAAAAGTTGTTGTTCGAACAACTTTTTTTCCTTAAAAGCGCCCACTTTGCAATGTATGAAGAAAAGTTAGGTAATTATATTGCCTTTCATGAGAAAAAATATCAAGCAAATCTGAGGGGTACCATTTTTGGGAAAATGACTTTTAATTTTTAAATATATTTTTTTAGAGTGTAGAAACCAATTTTTTAATTTATTTAAATTTTTTTATAAAATTTCAGATTATTTTCTAAAAGTTCGCCATACATCACTATTTTGTAGGGCTTGTCATGTTTAAGCTATATCGATTTGAAAAAAAAATCGACAAAAAACTTTGACCCTTATCAAATGTTAGGCGAGATAAATTTTGAAAAAAATAAGTACTCAAAGTTGCTTAAAATTGCTAAGTCTCCACACCCACAAAGTTTCATAAGGTTCTGAGAGGGTGCTGCCAACTCCGAAGACGAGTTGGCGTGAAATCCGTCTATAGTTACGTAATTGACATAGTAGATTAAAAGAATACAACATTAGTACAATACAATCATGCCTAAATTATGTGCGTGATGAAGTATCCGGGTACTCAGCTGCTATTTGCATAACACAGAGTAGAAAATCGAAAAAAAAAACTTTCACAGGCTCGTAAGGGCTAAACCTCATTAATGCCGCGCTAATGAACCTTGATGTTTAGCCCAAAATGAGCCTTGAAACATGTTCATCAAATATACACACTTTGAAAAAATAATGTAAATCTAGGTGCTCTGAGACTGATACATACGAGCGTGAATTTTGACATAAAATTAAATCATAAAAGACGCGAAATGCATCTCAATCAAACGTACTTTTCGTCGATTAACGATCTTTCCAGTCTCGGAACACTTCCCGAGCAGAGAATGAAAACAAAATGAAAACTAAATTTAATATGTTGATACAAGCGTTCGTGATAACATATTTTGCCTACCGTGTGGTCGAGTTAACAGTAATCATAACAAATATCAGATCTAAATGGTATATCAAGGATATTAAAAAGATAACAGATAATGTTTTCTTGATAACAAATCCATGTATGCGTTTTGATATTAGTAATTTCGTTTATAATAAACAAAATAAGTAATCAATATGTTACTATAATTACGATAGGAAAACAAAACAAATTAAAAACTAAATTAGTTATTATTTTAATATCATGACATCAAATTTAGTAATCTGAATGATATTGGTTAATATCAAGATTCAAAACCAAAAAATGTTGTCAATATAGTGCGAATGGTGCCATATTAAAGTACAGAACTGAAAATAATCATCCAGTGGTACAAATTATAAGAAAGTATATAATGAATCGCTTTTGTCAATAAAGACAAATTACAAAAGTTAAAATATGACGAACGATTGAAGTTTATTAGATCCAATCGCATAGAAATAGACGATGTGAAGTTTTTTAAATTTAGAGTTCATAAATTCTAGTGGAATTATATTCTATATAGTAATAGGACACACGAATCATGTAAAAAAATAGTCTACGATGACGATATTTATTTTGTTGGGAGAGAACTGAGGGTTAATGAAATTTATGACAACATATTTAAATATGAGCTAAGAAACCGACTAAGCCTATGAAAGTTATTTAAATTATATTATATATTCGATAATATATTAGTATAAGTATTACAGACGAACAGGACGAAATCAGTTTTATATCAATTTGTAAATTCAATTTGAAGGTGGAGATGAGTTTCGAACCCCTTCGGTTACGGTTGTGTCTTAAGTTTGCTCTCTGTTTTGTGCGTGCTTTCACTTTCATAGTTTTCGGCTGCATTTACCGGATTAGCGCTGGCACTCTGCCTCCCGGACGGCTATACGTGTGTGGTGGATTGGTAGTTTTCTCGCTTTCCGAGAAGTTTTAGAATCGAGAAAGAAAACATGATTCATCATGTTTGCAAAATTGCAAGCATCAGAAGATTTGGCGCTATTTGCGTGGTTTGATTTGTTCTTCCGTACTAGAAATTTGTGGCATCGCGAGTGAGTTCAGTTTATTTACGCGGTGATGAGAACGGCGCTAATCTATTGTTAGGGTTTTGCGATGTGCATTGCTTTTGTGCACGGAGTGACTTGAAAAAGAAAAGCGAAGAAAAGTGATATTAATGTTATATGAAAATGCCTGCAGTTGCCTGTTGAATTGTGGTCGTTATTTTACCCAGCAAGGTCTACACTAATCACTGTAAAAAAAATTGGCTGCTACTTTTTGCTATATTTTAAGTAATTGACATTTTTATCCATCCCTTTTTTGAGACATTTATGTTAATAAATTTATAATAAAGCATGATAAATAAAGTAATGGGTATTTATTGGATGAGTCAAACCATTTTCATAATTATCAGAGTATAAAACTTATACATTTGACGTATATAGGTGAAAAAAAGGAAAAAAAAACGCAATTTTAGAGGTTAGCTTTCCTAATTGCCCGATATCTCGCTTAATATGAGTCATAGAGTTTCGATATCTTAGACAACATTTCTCAACACTTCAAATTACACAACTTTGCCGCAAAAACTATTCGGCTAGGATGCTCCGTTCAAAAGATATACTCGAGCGCCACCTATGTGGCGTAAAAAGGAACTAATATGAAACTTTCAAAAGATGGCGCTTTTAGTATTGAGAAACTTTGTAGAACATTGTATTTCTGTATAAAGCAAACCAACGGCGCTAGAGGTTTTGGCCACGCGAATGGCTTCGCTGCCCCACGCCACGGCCACGCCACGGCCACGCCACGGCCACGCCACGCGGCGGTGGCTCTTCTTGTCCTTCTACCCCCTGAGTAGTTAGTGTGAATAAAGGCGCCTATGTGATGTTTTGCTGTACCTGCTGTGGACATCTAGTGCATCCTGTTCCCTTAACTTGTTGAGGACACCTTGTCTTGCCTCAAAAGTTACCCTTTTTAAAGTACTAGTCTTCACAACATAAAGGGCACCATTACGGAGCATGAGATTTGATCAAATTATTCGCAGTTCTACTTGTCCAACGCCCCCGGCTGGGTGAGGGATAGAGGATGACACACACACACACATTTGTAAATTCAATTCGCAGGTAGATTTATATCAAATGTGTGATTAGTATCGAATGTTGTAAAACAACACTGTAAATAATTGTCTTTGTGATGTTCATAAAGAAAACAGCAAACATCTTGATTGACTCGTAAGAAGAAAAAATAAAAATAAATGTAGATTTCAGTGATGAATGTGGCTGCTCTTATTATAAAATATCAAATTTTGTTTGTAATTATATTTTTTAGAAATATCAAAATAAAATAAAAATATGATTTCAACCGAAATTAACAAAAGCAAATCAAAATACATTATCAACATGATTTCAAATACAAAATTAGATATCATTTTGATAGTATTTTGATATCCGACTTTGCTCGGGTTTATTTTATATCAAAAATGGATTCCTTCACGTGTAAAACAAGTTAATTTCTGAGTGTTACGATACAAAAGCAAGTTTAAAAAGCTTGAGTTGGCCTGGTGAAGATCATATTCTAAATGCTGAAGATCATATTCTAAATTTTCTATAGTCATTGACAGGTTATACAAAAATAATCTGTTAGCTGAACAGTTAATTTAAAAGATTCACATTACATTGTCACTTCGTGGCAGAGAAGACCTTGTGCCAATCATTCGCATACATGAAGCCACTCAATGCTCCCATCAAGATTCAAACAAACATCAAAATATATAAAATTTATCATTTTACCTTTCTCCATGTTGTAAACACCCACACGTTGCTGATTGAAATCCTACTCGAAAGGCTTCGCAAATTGGGTGCCTCATACACGGTCTCGGAATGAACTCTAATTGCAGTCGGATCAAAACGACGGTACGTACATGGTCGTTATTTGACGCAACAAAGCTACAAACTGTCACATCGAATAAAGTCCGCGATGGACAGCGTAGATTGATTGCAATGTTGCAGTCCAAATTTGCATCACCATACGTACAATCTATCTCCGAGGAATAGTATAGCTCACTTTAGTTATCTCATATTGCAGGTTAAACTGTTCTCGCTACAACTGCTGCAGCAAAAAGTGGAATTTACCGCCTGTGGGTTGTTCAACATCGACCATGGTTTAGTTTTTAATGTAAGTGACGAGAGGAAATGCATTTCATAATACTTTAAATTGATTTCTGTTTATAGATTGCCGGCGCAGTCACCACTTACATTTTGATATTACTGCAGTTTGATGTTGCTCAAAATAGATCACAGTGGCAGCGAGCCGAACAGGGAGTACAATAGAATCAATTATACTAATGCACATCTGCTTTGTTTGGACGCACACTTAGACAAAGGTATCAACATTTTTGATCTTTTCACTCAACTCTGTGGGAAGTCAATGGTGGGAAAGCCCAAAAATAAGTCAAATACAGAATAAAATTAAAACAAAACAAACCTACATTTCCGAAACCTCCAACATGTAAAAATGTCTCAAAATTCAACAAATCCAGCTCTTGCTAGAGAAACGTAATCGATTATTCTTACTCTTTAAACTTTTAATTGTGATACAAATGATATCAAGAATCCAATTTTTCAACTTGCGTTGATATGCGCAAACTGCCATTCATATCTTTTTCTTATTATTCTTCTTCTTCGCATTTCAAGCTTATTGCATATCGCATATTAGATTATTGCGTACTCTCAACTTAGTGTTGTAGATGCACTTCCACAGTTATTAATTGAGAGCATGCCATTTTTGCATTGGTATAATTGTGTGACAAAGCAAGTCCAATCATACTTATATGCCCAGGGAAGTCGAGACATTTTCAACCCGAAAAATTCCTAGACCGGCCCGGGAATCGAACCCAGCCACCTCCAGCATGGTATTGCTTTTTAGCTGCGCCTTTACCGACTGAGCTAAGGGAGGCCCCGTCATTTAGATCTGTTTTGCTCCAATTTCCGTATTGAGCATGAGCATGATTGACTGCCCGATGATGCAACTCTGATAGTGCCACATCTGCTGTAATTGCACAGAGAACCTCAATGTGTAAATACTGGTGATCTAAAACTAGGCAATATCAGCGCTGGTCGCGTCCGAATGCTGGTCAAGAAAGGAATGGGTAGGAATATGTTGACGTAATACTCGCTTTCATGAAAGCCGAGACCACCTCTGCACTTCCATGAGAATGACAACGACAAAAACTGCTCTTGAGAAGGATTTGATATGTGTTTCCAATCAACACCCAACAACACCCAACAACACCCCCTTTGGTTTGTTTTTTTTCCGTCGATCTTGTTTCCCGTGCTGAGCACCAATGCTACCGACGTGCCAGGAAGGCAGCTCTCACACCTGGACCCTACCTATCGACCCATCAACTCATGAACCGGGGACCAACGGCTTTACTTCCCATCCGAAGGAAGGCGTGATCAGAGATGTTATGCCTCAGAACATCCCGGCGGCGCCGACTGGGATTAAACCCAGGCCTGCTGGGGTGAGAGGTAATCACGCTTACCACTACACCACCGGCGCCGTTGGTTTGTGATGTAATCATCTGAAAAAAAAAAACCATGCCAAATCGTTAAGCATGTGAGAACTAGTCCTTGATTATTCGGTTTTTTTTAAATTTTTTTGACAAAATGGTGGCCTTGCAAAGTTGAAGTGCCGATTTTTGATCCTTAAAATTTGTCTTTGATCGGCTGTAAAAAATCGAAATTAAATGATAGACGAAATCCGAACGATTGTGGACTGCACAAAATAGTACTGAACAGAAATCAAAACGAATCGGACGAATCGAATGTATACATTTCGAGAAATTTTTGGCACCGGTTTTGAAAATATGATTCCGAGATAATCGCGTTTAAAGTTTCAAGTTGGGTTTAGTCCACTATAAGTGAATATTTTTGTACGTCGCATAACTTTCACAATTTTGATCGGATAAACTTGATCTTTTGAGGAAATATTCTTGACTTTATATACTTTCGATTAGGACAATAAAAAAAAATAGATTTTTTGAAAGTTTGCAGGTAGGCGTAACTCCTTAAAACGATGTGAAATCAGAATAATCTATATTAATGAATTAAAACTTTTCACTGCAGCACCAGTTGTGACATCACTTGTTCCTTTATAAGCCGTAGGTGTGCTCCAGTTTGTGGCCGTAGTGATTATAACATCGAAGCATTCTTTCTTTGCTCTAAGGTGCAAAAGAATCACGCTAGCTTTGTATCAAATTCAATATTTTACTGATTGCGTGATTGCGTCTGACCCCAAAAGGCCTGGGTTCAGTCCCTGTCGGCGCCGCCGGGATTTGCTATGGCATAAAATCTCTGATCACGTTTTCCTTCGGAAGGGAAGTAAAGCCGCACGCTATGTCTGAAGGTACTTTTTTTGCAACTTTCATGTACCTCAGATTTTTCTTCACAGGATGTTAAAGTTGATCCTAACAATCATATATGTGATAGTTTTAAAATATTTCACCTTGGGTTTTTTGAGAAAAAGTGTTATGAAGCTCAAAGCCCAGTCGATTATGAAGGATTATATGGCCCTATTGACGATACAAAACTATTACTAATTGAACTTAGGAGTTAAATAAGGTTTACAAGTTGATTGAATTAATCCAAATGGCTTTAAAGAGCTCTCTGACTCTCAAGTAAGATTCGTATTGATCCGCTTACGCAAAATCAATTAATATTTGTTGCAATAGCAACATCTTGTTTAATTTCTCTTCCCTCATAAGAGTAAAAGATAAATGACGAGCAGGATAGTCTAGGACAGCCACGTAATCATAGTAGGCATTGATTTCCGCCCTGCTCCGAGTGTTTTTATAGATATATCGTGTACAAAATTTGGAAAATAAAAAAAAAAATCACGAAGCAAATAGAGCATTCACTTGTTGTGCTTCGAAAAAGCGACTCTGTTAAGAAAAAAATTCACTCCACTTTAGTAGCGACGATTGTTGAATGATTTTTATCGGAGTTCAATAAAGGAGATAGTAGGTATCCGACATTTTTGTGTCCCGTACTCAGCAGGTGGCGAAGGTGGCATTTGTAATCCTGTGCGGCAAAACATTTGCTTGTATTTTTAGAAATAAAAAGACATGTTTGACTCAACGGTGAGATTGAAAATAAATTCTGGCAACCATGACGAATTTGTTTGAAAATCGTTTAACCGATAACGCCGATAATACAGGAATTGAAATCACATGATGTTAGCTACTCTTGCCCAGTGAGTTTAGGTAACTCTCACCTTGAATTACTACAGAGCTGCTGGAGCTTCACTGCAGTTCGCATATTTTCTCTAAGGGAACTTTCAGGAAGGTTCAGTGACTTTCTAGGAAATTCTGCGAACTATATGGAACTGTAGTGAATTTTAGTAACTTTCAGAGAAGTTTATTGAACTTCAGGGAAGTTCTACAAACTTCAGGAAAATTCTTTAAACTTTAAAGATATGCTTCGATCTTCAGAGAAGTTCTATAAACTTTTGGAAAATACTGCCAACTTCAGGGACGTTTTGTGAGCATCAGAAGAGTAAGTTCTACGCACTTCAAGAAAGTTCTGTGAATTATAGCAACATTATATGAATTTCCTGGCCCAGGCCTGCTGGGGTGAGAGGTAATCACGCTTATCACTACACCACCGGCGCCGCTTATTGTTATCAACTTATTTTATTTATTTAAACATGACAAAGTTACGATATCTTACGGTACAGAAGAGAGAATCTTACTGTTCCAGTGAAACGTAGTATTTTGACAACTTTTTTGCTGAATTTGTTTCGATCCTTAACAGTTTTGTTAACTTTAAAGTAGTTTTTTTTTTAATAAGACTTAATTTCAGTTCAAGAAACTCTATCTGGCAAGGATATGCCTTATCGACTATGGCCTCGGTGACCTGTCCTTCAGCGAATTAAATCTGATCCTGACAACTTCTTGATGAATGTGGGTTGTTTGTTGTGGAATGCCTTTATCAATGAAGAAGGATTAGTAGTTTCCATTTAATTCGCTCAGTTCAATTGACGCTAGACTGGCCCACATTTATTTATTTTTTTTTTTTTTTTCCTTTGGTTTGTTTTTTCCGTCGATCTTGTTTTCCGTGCTGAGCACCAATGCTACCGACGTGCCAGGAAGGCAGCTCCCACACCTGGACCCTACCTATCGACCCATCAACTCATGAACCGGGGACCAACGGCTTTACTTCCCATCCGAAGGAAGGCGTGATCAGAGATGTTATGCCTCCGAACATCCCGGCGGCGCCGACTGGGATTGAACCCAGACCTGCTGGGGTGAGAGGTAATCACGCTTACCACTACACCACCGGCGCCGTTTGACCCACATTTATATGGGGGTAATTTTTTTGTCATTTTGTTTCAACGGGCCAACCCCTACATTTGTGTTAAGTATTCCGTAATCAACCCCATTTCATTACTTTATTATGATGACTACCAAGCCTTTAAGAATTTTTCCTTATTAGAGATTTGAAAAGATTTTTCTCCTTTAGCTTACTTAAATCTTTGGTTATTATTAGTTAGGTAGTTTCCGATTCTAAGTCTTTAGTGGGAATGACGCTGATGAAGACTGCACATTGTAGTCGAAATACGTATCTGTCATGGATACCAAAATTAATTTAGTGGAATTAAATCGAAGATAACCATTTTTGCTGTATTAGTTAAGGGGTGAGTCCACTCTGGAAATTTCAAAAAATCTTTTTTTTTTGGCTTTGGAATGTCTACTTTGACATAGACTTGACCGCAAGTCCGCAAGTGACATCGTTCCAAAGTTATAGGCCGATTAGTGGACTCGTGTCCAGACGCTCCAAGCTCGCTCAGGTGAGCGCTCGGAGTACCCGCCCGTTACCGGCGAAACGGCGTGTCTTAGTAGTTCCAACTCCTGCCGCGATTATCTCTAAACGATGTTTTCAAAATGGGCGGGCGCTGTATTTTAGAAACGGCTCATTCGATTTAAACGGCGATTGAATTTTCGAGTTAATCCTTTTTTTCTAGTCTTGTACGTAGCCGATTTTCAAAAGAATCAAAAATGGATTTTTGGTGCAAGCTTTTATCTCCAATTTTAGGGTACAAAAACGGACTGTTTTTTCAAAACGTCGCCAAATTTTTATTTTTCAACCAAATTAAAAACGGCTACGTACAAGACTGGGTCATCTATCAGAGAATAACCACAAAAAAAATTCGTTGTTCCAGCTCCAGCGATGACTCAGACGGGAGGTCTCCTGGGGAACCTGGTGCAGCGGCTACAGGAGACATCCAATCGCGCCAAAAAAAAATCTCAATTTAATAGGACATTTCAATTGACAAAACCATGCATTACTTTTTTTTTTAATTGATCGTTATTTACCCTCAAAAAAAAAATCGTGAAAATTATCTATTTTTCATGCCGCCAATTTAATTACTTTGCTGTTGAATTGTTACTTGGGTTCCAAACTGCTAAATTGGTCATTTTTAAACTGATATTTTGTCTGTTTACTCAATGCATGTTGCTTTATTAAAATATAAGCGCCCAGTTCCCAATGTATCCATTTTATATTACAATTAGCTAAAATTGCCACTAGAGCCAAGACTGGCTCACATACCGTATTGTCTTTTGAAAATATATGGGGTTTTAACGCCAACTCTAATCAGCTTTTTCCTTTCACATTAATTAAGAGTGATACGTTCGCAGAGTTAAACATATATGTATCTATCATCACAGACAAACAGACGTAACTCTTCATTGTGTATCTTCGTTCATGCATTTAACGGTTGATTTGAATATTATCAGTTCCGCGAACTACTCGCCGCAGCGCTGGCATCGGATCACTTTGACGTTTCTTTACATTCTATAGCACTTTTATGCAATATTGTTTATGAGTTAGCGAGCAAGCTTGTTTTCCGCGAGAAGCCAGAGAGATGTCGTTACTGAGGTTATATGTTTTGAGATACTATGTGTTCAAGAACAAGTTTTTTAAAGAGTTACGTCTGTTTGTCTGTGCTATCATGTTCTTATTCGTGCACTGTGCACACGGCAAATTATTCCAACTCATATTTGAGTATCGTTCACTCAAATTCGCAAAACCGTAAATCACTAACGGAATGAAAATATTTTCCAACCTTTTCCAGGAAAATTTCTCGAATATGATGAAAATTTAGAACGGTTTAACTCCATCTATTAGTAAACTCCTAGACTGAGTAAAATTTTCGTCGATTTTCTTCATGTTCGAGAAGTTTTTTCTTGAAAGGTATACTCATTCAATGAGTGATCTTCGTTTCTGCTTATTTGAGTGAACGATACACAAATATGAGTTTGACTCATTTGCCGTGCACATGAAGCACAGCCTAAGTGTATGCAGCCAGCATGTCTTGCATGAGTGATTTGCATCTAGTGGCCTGCAGAGGGATTGTCGTTAATTACGTGTTACTTGAAACAAAGTTTTATTTTGCAAATGTAACAGGTCGACTAGGCTGATGCAAATATTATTTATTTGTTTAATGTCACATTTACACGTCACACACTAATGTGGTTGCCAGTGACATTGAAATTTTCTTTGCGCGTAGGTAAACAAATAGAAGATTCAAGCCAGAATTTCAAAAAAGGCGTGACTGATATTATGGATATTCTTAATATTTTTGCTTACATTTTGTGAAAAATAAACTTAGGACTCATAAAATATTATTTTCTGATTTTCTACCACGAAGTCAACCATTTATATGGCATAAAAGGGAAAATAATTTCATTTGATAAAAATAAGACAATTCTGTCACGCCATTTTTGCAGTTCACACTGGAATTGTGACGTTTCAGATGTTGGTTTCAATAACATGGCGGCATGTCACCCAGCTGGTATATACTGTTTTCCGTTCTGACCGCACAAACCAGACAAGTACTCATTAGCGTGCACAGGGTGGGGCAAGGTGGGGCAATTGCCCCACCTTTTATAAATAAAATTTTTATTTCCATATTTACAACTTACCTTACCAATCAGGCTAAGGCCTTGTTGTCCTCTGCTGTCCGAAGAAGTCGTCTCCACTCTACTCGATCCATGGCCACAGTTCGCCAGCCTCGTAGTCTGCGAAGGGTCCGCAGGTCACCTTCTACTTGGTCGATCCACCTTGCCCGCTGCGCGCCTCTTCTTCTTGTTCCTGTTGGGTCGCTTTCTAGAACCATTTTCACTGGGTCGTCGTGCGGCATTCTTACGACGTGCCCAGCCCACCGTAGTCGCCCAATTTTTGCAATGTGGACGATGGATGGTTCTCCCAGCAGCTGGTGCAATTCGTGGTTCATTCGCCTCCTCCACGTTCCGTCATCCATCTGCACTCCACCGTAGATGGTACGCAACACCTTCCGTTCGAAAACACCAAGGGCGCGTTGGTCCTCCACGAGCATAGTCCAGGTCTCGTGGCCGTAAAGGACCACCGGTCTAATCAGCGTCTTGTAGACAGTCAACTTCGTGCGGCGGCGAATTTTATTCGACCGGAGCGTCCTCCGGAGTCCAACGTAGGCACGATTCCCTGCCATAATGCGTCTTTGAATTTCTCTGCTGGTATCATTTTCGGCGGTCACCAGTGAGCCCAAATACACGAACTCATCGACCACTTCGATTTCGTCACCGTCAATCTGAACTCGGGGTGGGAGGCTAACATTGTCTTCCCTAGAACCTCTTGCTTTCATATATTTTGTCTTTGATGCGTTGATGGCAAGTCCAATCCGTCTAGCTTCAGCCTTCAGTCTGATCCCGAATAGAAATTGTAATGTAGAAAACATCAGCAGACATCTTCAATACATTAAATTTTAACGTATATTGCTGTACCCTTAATGTATTCAGACTTCAGTGTGACGTCCAAGTACATAAAAATACATTAGCCTCTAACGTTACATCAGAATCAAACGTCTTGACGATGTAAAATTTGACATCAGAATACATCCAATAACAACAGAACCTAACGTTACATTAGATTAAAACTTCATCACGATGTAATTTGTTGCACGCATAAAACATCAGAATACATCCAATGACAACAGAACCTAACGTTACATTAGAATCAAACTTCATAACGATGTAATTTGTTGCACGCATAAAACATCAAACATAAAACAACAACAATACATCTAAATCATAATGTTTCCTAATGTTTGACATCAGGCATACATTTGATTTTGATGCTGATGTAGACATCAAAATCAAACGTTGGGCTAATGTAAATTTCTATTCGGGATGTACGTTTCCGCCATCATCTCAAAGTTCCGTGCCATAATGTCAATGTCATCGGCGAAACCAAGGAGCTGGATGGACTTCCTGAATATCGTGCCACTCGTGTCTATCCCAGCTCTTCTGATCACACCTTCTAACGCGATGTTGAACAGCAGACACGAAAGTCCATCACCCTGCCGTAACCCCCTTCGAGATTCAAAGGGACTCGAGAGTGTCCCCGATACTCGAACAACGCACGTCACTCGATCCATCGTCGCCTTGACCAATCGCGTCAGTTTATCCGGAAATCCGTACTCGTGCATAATCTGCCATAGCTGATCTCGATCGATTGTGTCGTATGCGGATTTGAAATCGATGAACAAATGATGTGTGGGCACGTTGTATTCGCGGCATTTCTGCAGAACCTGCCGAATCGCGAAAATTTGGTCCGTGGTAGCGCGGGCACCCATGAATCCCGCCTGGTATTGCCCCACGAACTCTCTTGCATATGGTGACAGACGGCGGCATAGAATTTGGGAGAGTACCTTGTAGGCGGCGCTCAGCAGTGTGATCGCGCGGTAGTTGCAGCAATCCAACTTGTCGCCCTTTTTGTAGATTGGGCATACGACACCTTCCATCCACTCCTCCGGTAATATCTCCTCCTCCCAAATCTTGGCAATTACCCAGTGCAGCGCTCTAGCCAGTGCTTCACCACCGTATTTCAATAGCTCACTTGGTAGTTGATCTACACCAGTTGCTTTGTTGTTCTTCAGCCGACCGATCTCCTCCTCAACTTCTTGAAGATCAGGGGCCGGTAGCCTGTCGTCTTCTGCGCGTGCCCCAAGGTCTGTTGCCGTGCCACCTTCGTTTTCTGCTGCTTCACCGTTGAGGTGCTCGTCATAGTACTGCTTCCACCTCTCAATCACCTCACACTCGTTCGTGAGAAGGTTACCGTCCAAGTCCTTGCACATATCGGCTTGCGGCACGTAGCCTTTGCGCGAACTATTTAGCTTCTCGTAGAACTTCCGTGTGTCGTTTACGCGGTACAGATTTTCCATCGCCTCGCGATCTCGATCTTCCTGCTGACGCTTCTTCCTTCGGAAAACCGAGTTTTGTCTGTTCCGCGCTTGTCTGTATCGCTCCACATTCAATCTCGTGCGGTGTTGCAGCATTCTCGCCCGTGCTGCATTCTTCTCCTCTACTAACAGTTTGCATTCGCCGTCAAACCAGTCATTTCTTCGGTCCGGGATTGCAGTACCTAGTGCCGCTACAGCAGTACTACCTATGGCTGAACGGATGTCCCTCCAGCCATCTTCAAGAGAAGCTGCGCCAAGCTGCTCTTCCGTGGGTAGTGCAACTTCCAGCTGCTGCGCGTAGTCCTGGGCAACTCCGGTGTCCCGTAGTTGCTCAATGTTGGGTCGTGGCGTTCGACTTCGACGTGTGTTATGCACCGTCGAGAGTTTTGAGCGCATGCATACTGCAACTAGGTAGTGGTCCGAATCTATGTTCGCACTGCGGTACGTGCGGACGTTGATAATGTCGGAGAAGAATTTCCCGTCGATTAGAACGTGATCGATTTGGTTTTCTGTGTGTTGGTCAGGTGATCTCCAGGTGGCTTTGTGGATATCCTTGCGGGGGAAAAAGGTACTTCGAACTACCATACCCCGGGAGGCTGCAAAGTTCACGCATCGTTGGCCGTTGTCGTTCGATACGGCATGCAGGCTGTTTGGCCCGATTGCCGGTCTATACATTGCCTCCCGTCCTACCTGAGCGTTCATGTCGCCGATGACGATTTTGACGTCCCGTTGCGAACAGCCGTCGTACACCTGCTCCAGCTGCGCATAGAACGCTTCTTTCTCGTCGTCGGGTCTCCCTTCGTGTGGGCAGTGCACGTTGATAATGCTGTAGTTGAAGAAACGGCCCTTAATCCTCAACTTGCACATCCTCGCGTTGATCGGCTGCCAACCAATCACGCGTTGGCGCATCTTACCCAGCACTACAAAGCCGGTTCCCAGCTCGTTGGTGGTGCCACAGCTCTGGTAGAAAGTAGCCGCTCGATGCCCGCTTTTCCATACCTTTTGTCCCGTCCAGCAAAGTTCCTGCAGTGCTACGACTTCGAAGTTGCGTGGTTGAAGTTCGTCATAGATTAACCTATCGCAACCCGGGAAGCCGAGCGATTTGCAGTTCCATGTTCCGAGTTTCCAATCGTAGTCCTTATTTCGTCGCGTAGGTCTGTGCCGATTGTTCCGATCCGTATTTCTTTCTTCGGTATT
The DNA here is from genome assembly GCF_037179485.1 of Ochlerotatus camptorhynchus. Taxonomy (NCBI): domain Eukaryota; kingdom Metazoa; phylum Arthropoda; class Insecta; order Diptera; family Culicidae; genus Ochlerotatus; species Ochlerotatus camptorhynchus. The sequence continues at coordinate 108,843 of NW_027040493.1, read as the reverse complement.
TGCAACTTTGTTTTTTTCCAGGGCGGCTTGTTGGGCCTGCCGGGGGACCATCGTGCACAGCTCTGTTTAGAGTCCCACGCTGGCACTAGGACGGTGATCAGCCGCTCCTAACATGGAGAACAGACGCCGTTTTGAGCCGCACCTCCATGGTGAGCAGACGCTCAGGTTTGGTGAAGCATTTCCTCTATCACCGTACTATGGTTACCGCGCCAGTGTTCGCGTCGCACCTCTTCACTTTGCTATTGCCGGACTGGCAACATTGCCCAGGCTACGCCAACCAGCTGTGTCCATGTTTCAGCTGGTAGTCTTTTGTTATCATATGACTCGAGGAGGCGTGAAGTAGGAACTTGTGAGGACCAGGGCTAGGTATTCCGCTCCTTCCAGGTTGTCAACTCACCATTTTGTAGCCCAATTTCCATATTTACAAAGTTATGATATAAAATATGTTGATTTCTTCATAACTTGATTTGAAGATAAAATTGCGTTTTATTGCGTCAATTCCATTGAGATGGTGCCTGAAAACTGCACCACAAAGGTGCATGAAGGGATAAACTTCAATGAAAGTTTTTGGTCAAAAAATTGCACCACATTTCTGGTGTAATTTTTTTTTCAAGGTTGTTCATGGAGGGTTAAATGAAAAGGGTAAATTTAAGGTTAAAAAAATTCACCTTCGTGATGGTAAATCGAAGAAAAAGCTTTTTATTGAATGTTTCTGGTGTAAAAATATCATCAAGGTGGTGCGTGGAGGGACTAATCAAAATGAATAACTCTAATTGAATTACGCTAAAAATTTGGAGGTGCATATTTAACTGATAATTTCTGGTGGAAAGTTCGGAACACTGATTCACCACAGTAAAGCAGTACACGCAGAAAAATTTATCGTTGAAACAAAAATATTTGAGGTAAATTTAAACGTAAACTCAGTTTGTTCTGGCCACAAAAAATAAACAAGGTTTATTTCAAACGTATTCCATGTTTGAAGTCATGTGATATTAATGTTTAAAATAAAATTAATATTACGTTTATTTTAAAAATATTCGTGTTGAAAACAAACGTGAAATATTTGTTTGGTTTGACAACTATGCTAACAAAAATAAATATGTTTATTTTAAACATACTTCTTATGTTTGAAAGAAACATACTTTATTTTAAATTATATTAGCATTAAGGATAAAGAAAAAAAATGGATTGCAAAGATATGAAAAAAAAAAACGAACTGCAGACAGGGCATCTAAGCTCCTGCTCTTTTTCCTGCGATTAAGAGTGGGCTGTGAAGGTTGGGTTCCTGGTCCGAGATGCGGGAACCCGTCGAGGTGAGTGTCCGGAGGTTCCAATTCAGTAAAACCAGTGAAACTATGTGATATTAGCGTCGTTTTGTCGTTTCTAACGCTGGTCCTCATACCGGGATCTTTCTACGTTCGGTGTTGGAGGAGGGGGGGGGGGGGGCTGGAGGATCCGGAATAGACTCAAAACTATTTCGGATTTTCGTTTTTCTTTCGACGTCAGTTGTGGAGGAGGATGATACAGGGATCGGCATCAGAAACGACAGAGTGACATCGATACTGTGGGGTTCCTCCGGTTTTAACGATGTGGAACTTTAAGACACTTACCTAGGTCGGTTTCCGGATCCATGTCATGGATTTTTGGCGGGCCGTTTTCAGTTGATTGGTATAGCCGGTATAGCTGGGGCAATTTTTTTCCAAATGTAAACAAGAAGGAAAAGAGGCATGGCACGCTAAAAATCGTTTACCCAAATTCTATATTGTTGAAATAAACATGCTTTTGACTTTAATTCAAACATATATATTTTTGTTGCAAACATGTTTTTAATTTATTTTGAATTATTCATATGTTTATAAAATGAACATTTATATTTTTGATTTGAATGAAAAAAATTCGGTTCCGTGTAAAAGCAATATTTATTAATTTTTCTGGTGCATAATTTGCATCGTTCTGATGAATGCAAGCTTCATTGAAAAGGTATGGTGGAAAATTTGCACCATTCTGGTGCATGAAGAGGCAAAGCCTGAAGGTGCATGGTGAAACAAACTTCACTGACAATTTTTGGTGCACCGTTCTGGTGACTGGAGGAGTATGCTCTATTGAAAATTTCTGGTGCAAAATTTGCATCGCTTTGGTTAATGAAATGAACAGAAAATTTCTGGTGGAAAACTTGCACTAGTCTGGTAAATGAAGGCACAAGCTTTATTTAAAATTAGGCTAAATTGAAAATTTGCATCCATCGCATCCTTCAGCTGAATAGAAAAACAAATTTAATATCAATTTCTGGTGTAAAATATGCACCATTCTGATAATTGGAGGGAAGCTGCTTTACTGAAAATTTAAGATAAAAAAAATCCGAAAATAGGGGCAAACTTTATTTGGTGGAACACCTGCAACATTCTGATGATAGGAGAAGCCAAGCCAATATTGAAAATGTTTGGTGGAAAGTGGAAAAAGGAAATCTGCACCAATCAGAAGATTGGATAAGCAATTTTTATTGAACATTAACGGTGGAAAATTTGCATCGTTCTGGTCAATTGAAATTTCTGGTGTATAATTTTCTGGTGGCAAGTTTGTATCGAAAATTTTTAGTGTAAGATTTGCAACATTCTTCTGCAAGCTGAATTGAAAATTCCTGATATAAAAATTGCACAGTTCTGGTGAATGGAGGGGAAAGCTTTATTGAACATTTCTGGTAGAAAAACTACGACGTATTGGTGAATTAACGGACAACTTAAATTTGACTTCCGAGAAGAGCCCTCAAGGGTATTGAATTCGGAGGACAGGTCCAAAAGAAAAGATTTCTGTGGATGATTTCATGAAAATTCTGCGAATAATTTCTAGCGAATCCTGCAGATAGTTCCAACACAGACAAACAGACGTAACTCTTTGAAAAAGTTTTTCTTGAAAACATAGTATCTCAAAACATAGGACCTCAGTAACGACATCTCTCGGGCTTCTCGCGGAAAACAAGCTTGCTCGCTAACTCGCTAACAATATTGCATAAAAGTGCTATAGAATGTGTAGAAACGTCAAAGTGATCCGATGTCAGAGCTGCGGCGAGTAGTTCGCGGAACTGATAATATTCAAATCAACCGTTAAATGCATGAACGATGGTACACAATGAAGAGTTTCGTCTGTTTGTCTGTGGTTCCAACATAATTTCGTAAAGAATACCGAGAGAATCGAGAATCAAATTTTTTATGAAATTCCAAAGGGGTGTTGAGGAAAATTACAAGGGATTTTTTTAAGCTCATTCTGGGAAGAATTTCTGGAGAATACAGAGGAAATTCTTCTAAAATTTTAGGGGAATTTCAGTACCAAGGTGTTCTTAGAAGAAAAAAAACTAAAATATTCAGAGCAGAACCTCAAGGATATTGAATTCTTAGGACAGTTCCATAATATTTCTGAAGAGAATTCAAAGAAAATTCTACGGATAATTTCTAGTGCATCCTGTAGATAGTTCCAAGATAATTTCGAAAAGAATATCGAGAAAATCAAATTTTGAGTGAAATTCCGAAGGGAATTTATGCAAAATTTCAAGCGAATTCCGAGGATAATTTCTACCTCATTCCGGGAAAAAAATTTGAAACTCTAAAGGTATTTGAGTTCCAAAGTGTTCTGAGAAAAAATCAAGAAGAGTTCTAAGCGTAATTCCAGTGGAGTTCTGAGAAGAATTTTAAAAGAGCTCATAGAGTTTTAAAAATTTCGAAAAGAGCCTCAAGGAATTCTGAGGATGGACCTTTTCGCAACTGTACAAAGTTTAAAGACAGATTTTGGATTCCTTAATTGAAAAGTGGGTATTAGTTTGCCATTGAACCTTGGTCTATTGTTGTCTTACTAAGAATTAGTCTAAGAATCTTCTCTGAAAATTTTAAGTCATTTGTTACCATTGTTAAAAAGTTACAGCTGTTAATGTGCAATGAATTCGGGATTGTCCTTTACATAATCTCTCAAACATGTTGAATGTTCGGCATCATTTCCTGTCACCCCGACTGGCGATACTTTGGGACAGGGTTGACATGCTCAATCCTTCGCACAATTCGTCATTCCGTTAACAATCCTGTACTGAGTTGTCAAGATAGTTTTGTGCGCTTTTGTTCCAATCGTTACATATTTTTAAACCTGTTGAACCTATTAGCCTTGACAGTTAGGTCAAAATTTGAAAAAAAAATTAGAACTGAAAATGACCAAGTTCAACGTACTCGCAACGGTAATAGTAAAGTGTAATTACAACAGCATATAATGCCCCGTACAGGCTATGGCTTACATCATGTAATATAGACTGTCTTGCAATGAGCACTTATACATAAGATTTCCAGTGAAAACTATATGTATGAGTGCTCATTGCAAGACAGCCTATATTACATGATATAAACCATAGTCTGTTCGGGGTATAAGGGCTTACAATACCTTGAAATAGTTAAAAATAACCACCAAGGCAACAACATTGCAGCAAATGTATCATTTCGGTTAAAGCCCTACTATTGCAACCATTTGACGAACTGATCATCATCGACATTGTCGATGGGATTAAATTACCAATTCCATTGGCTGTCTGAAAGCAGTTTCCATTGAAGAAGATGAACCATCACCGGAGTAAAAAATAAATAAAATTAGCTAAATTGAACAGTAGGGAAACAGTGGTGAGTGAACACCATCATCCACCACGCACTTTGGGGTACTACCTATCCCCAGATTAAATGCACCATAGAAAAAACAACTGCCCCTCCTTCACAAGATTCCTGTGCACGCTAGTGCAAGTACTACAAAATCTGGTGGAGGTGTACTTTTGGCCGTTCGTTCCACCTAAAAATGTCGGTTATTGCATCCTCCCAACTGCACTTCTGTTGAACAGGCATGGGTATAACTGTTCGTCCCAGGCTTCACATTATTCATCAGTATCATTTACGTACCTTCTGACCATGTCACCGAAGCAACTTTGATGTCTAAACATTGTGAATCATTGGCATGGATTACCTCGTGCATGTCTTTGACAGACAAGATCCTCATGCTGGGTGATTTAACCATGCATTCTGTGAACTGGATTCAAAGTTCATCGGATTATCTGCATCCCTGAGACCTTACACACTCATCGATGAACCTAGTACAAAATCAACTCCTGGATGATTATAAAGAGTGTATTAGAAAAAAAAAAATGCCACACCGAAAATCTTCTGTAACTTTTGAACCGCATGAGTAAAAAACCTGAAAATTTGAGTATATCTTATTCATAGTGTATAGTTTTCATCTGCCAAGTTTCATATTTATTCAAACAGGAGTTCCAGTCATGTCTTGACCCGTGAAAAAAATCGGTGCACCTAATCAAAATCCAGAGGCGTCCTACCAATGGATCGCTAAAAAGTGGTCTAATTGACAGTAAAATCACAGACAAACAGACATAACACATTGAATATTTCTCACTGTAAAACATCGTCGCTAAACCATTACCGCCATCTGTTGAGTACACTGTGGTGGGTAGTACGCTGAACAGATGGCGGTAGTGTGTAAACGTCAAACGCAAGGGAATTGACTATGCGCGCCACAGGTGGCGGTACTACCAACTACGATACTTTTAAATTGTTCGTTAAATGCTTGTTCGATCAACAACTTGCGAGAGTTATGCCTGTTTGTCTGTGGTAAAATGGCCAAGAATCGACTTCCGCCAACTTCCTGGACAAGAATATTTCGTTGCCAAGTCTAAGTTCGATGTTTCGGAGGATGTTAGAAAGAAGAAATTATCGAAATTTGGAAAGAAGTTCCTGATCTGGCAGGCAATTTGCGGATGTGGTGAAATAAGCGCTCCTTTCATCACTTTCGGAACAATCAACGCACCGATTTACACGGAAGAGTGCCTTAAAGAGCGTCTCTTGCCATTCATAAAGAAGCATAAAGGATCAACTCTGTTTTGGCCTGATCTAGCATCTTGGCACTTCGCTCAAAACATGTTGGAGTGGTACCGAACCAACGGAGTCAATTTTGTGCCAAAATATATAAACCCACCAAATTCACCGGAACTTCGCCCAATTGAAAAATGCTGGGCAATTATGAAGACAGAACTTCGCAAACATCCCAAACAATTAAAACAGAGCTGGAGTTGAAGAAAATTTGGGTAAAAACAACAAAAACACTGGGAAAACCGATTGTACTAAATTTGATGGGTGGAGTGAAAAGGAAGGTGCGGGCATTCGGGATGTGAGACGAAATTGAAGAAAACAAATTTTGTAAATCATAACTCATTCATTAGTAGTTTTCCTTCCCTGAAAATCTCAAGAAAATCCGAAAATCGGTTTAATTTTGGTAAGTAAATATGTGTGTGCCATTTTTATCGAATACACCCTTTATAACCTCCAAAGCTTTTAAATGCCTGGGCTTTATTTTTCGTGCTGCAAAAGATTTCTCGGATATTCACTGTTTGAAGACCCTGTATTGTTCTTTATTTTTTTTTGAACTCTTTATTTGTTTCAAATTCAAAATAAATTACATTTCATTTTTAACCTAGGTGCTCCAGTTACTGCAGTAACGTACCAGCCTTAATTGTTGTGATATATATATAAGTGTTTTTACATTGTTCCTGTCTTGGCAATTCAGTATTTTTAACAGGTTTTTAAACCTGCAGTATAATCTGTATTGTTCTTTAGTTCGCTCTACATTGAAGTATGCAGCTGTGGTCTGGGCTCCTTTCTATCATAACAGCATACATCAAGTAGAAGCTATCCTACACACACAAAATAATCGTTACTAAAATTAAAAATACCATGGGTAGAATTAAAAGTTTTCGTTGGTTCTTTTTGGTAGAAAGTAGAAAGCATTCATCATAAAATGTGTAAATTGTCAAATCAAAAGTTTAAGTCTTCGTTAAATTCAAAAGTTGAAGCTTTTGAATCAAATTGTAGAACTGTCAAAAGGAAAACCAATGTTTTTAAAATGAAGTACGAACTGTTTCAGTTCAAAAGGAGTCGTTTTTATCATGACAATATATGTTTTTATCTCAAATTTGAAATATTATCAGATTAATAATTTTCAAGATTTAAAATGTACCCAAACTCATAATTGAATGATTTTTTAAAAATAATGTTTATTCATATATTTTCGAGTATATTTTATAAAAAAAAAAAAACAAAACATACAATACATAGTTAAAATGACCATTGCAAATTTTGTCCTAGTCCGAGGAATCAAAGGAAGGTATTCGGTCCAACCTCGGGTCGACAGCAATTTCGGAACTTTCCTCTTGCTTCCATCATTCAAAACGACGATAACAAAAGGAAAGCGGTTATGACGACGAGTGCTTTGGGAAACGTTCCCTTGACAAGGCAATTCCAATACCACTCCATGGAAACGGCATTCATTACGAGGTCTTCCTGCTGGAGCTACTTTATTCTCCATGAGCTGACGATATAGAATCTACAAAAACAAAAATACAGCCTTCGAAATACAACCATTGCATACCACAAAAGTGGGACACTCACCATAGAAATATCCAGCAGAATGGTCAAGACAGAAAATCCTTGTCATCAGCACCGGTAAATAAACGCCACCCACCACGGGAATTGACCACCACCCGAACGACCCGATCACGTACCTACGATGTAAAAACCAAATTTAATCGATCCCTCGTTCGATCCTAAGAAAAATGAATTTCCAACTCACCTATCATTTCCTGTTTCACCATCGATTGCCACTTATCGTCACTGGAGGCAGCTTTCGAACACCGATTCCACCCTAAACTGCTTTTTTTTTTACCACTCATATTCAATTTTGGCGGCAAATGAAGTGGGGTTCAGAGATCGGTTCAGTGCTGCCAAAAACTTTACTATGAAGAGGTATTTTTGACAGCTGAACAACTTTTATATAAACATAATGCACTTTTAAAATAACAAGTCAGAAGTGAAAGAAAAACTTTCAAACCAAAGATATAACTTTCATTTTGAAAATTTTCCCAGTTAAAACTACGAGATTTGGGAAACTTTCATTTTGAAAATGCATTATTTCTATAGCAAATTTTTTTTTCTTTTTGTGTGTACATAAGTTTATTCGGCGCTTGCCTTGGAATGAGTGTTTTCAATAGTTGTTACCATGTCTTCGACTTTCATCTGTCATGTTCAATTAACAAAAATAGGTTCCGTGGAGTGTTCAGTTAGAAAATTTGTAGCAGGTACACCAAGTGTACGTACATGTTGTAAATAGTAAAATTAAAAATTAAAATAAGAAACTAATAGATCTAATCCATACGCCAAAAACTATGCCAGTAGCAAAACGACACTGGTCGATTTACTATAAAAATAGAATGCCTCGTGAGTAAAGCCACTCGACCTTGTACAATTTCTCCCAAGGCCGAGTCCAGTGAAATCTTCGGGAAAGTTGGGAAAAGAGAGAGTGTGGCTACACCCGACTTTGAACGAAGGACCAGCGATCGGAATAATCTCTCGCATTACCGATCTCGTTCGAAGAAGTTCGCAGGAAAATCGAACTTCCGTTAAGTTCGGCCGAGGTCACCTTCCCTAATCTGAGGTCACGGTTTCGCTTCACTTTCGTCCGAACCGCAGATTGCAGTGGAAGTGTTTCGTTTTGTTCGCGTGATTGTTTCGTTTTGTAAAGTGAGTTAAAGCAACGTGGTTGTACTTTTATACTTCAATTCTTATTTCTTCTCGTCGTTTGTTTAGTTATAGTTATAAATCCAAACGTAGTGTGCGTCTTAGGCTAGACTTTGTGAGTGCGAAAAATAAGCTAGACCAGGTAATGTGCTCGTTAAAAGAAATCTGTGCATTGTCCTTAATGTTCTTTTCACCAGCCGACGGCTACGTTTACGCTTCCAACGTCAGCATCTGCATCCCCGGGGCGAATAATCCCGGCAACCGTCACCTTGTCCGGTGGAAAGCGATCCGCATCTACATCGCTGAGCGGGGCTTTGTGGTTCATCCACCCACGTGGAAATCGTTGGCCGTTCAACACCAACGGTCGAACGCGCATCGATTGAAGTAGCATCGTCGCCGCGCCAGTAACAGCAGCGCAGCAATCATCAGCAGCTAAATCAACTGGTGAGTCCGTTCTGTTTTTTCGTTGAGTGTGGCGTCCGGCGAGGGCGCCACGGAGAACCTTTTTTGCCGACCATAAGGTCGAAGAGCATGAATTGCTAACATTTGGAGAAGTCCAAGAATTGTAAGGTTAGGTGTCGGCAAGACAAACTTGCGCACGTAACGTCATACATGGATGCCCACCCAACCCATCAATGTTAGACACCCGGGTGCCAAGCTTAGCCGTTCCCCGCTTGCTGCATCGTCGTGGGATTCATCAGAAAGAGACACAAGAGCACAGCACATATAGGTAGTTACGCACACAAGGATAGAACTAGATAGAGCAATAGAATAAAGAGGAGTAGAAAATATACAAACAATGGAAATTTCGTAAAAGCATGCTTTTGTTAATAATAAAATCTCAACTTACCGTTTTCCGTTGTGAAATAAATGTTTGATTTGAAATTGATGTAATGTTGTTGATCAGTCCTATCAAAGATTAGAATGAGAGGAAAAAAGTATCTTACGTTGTTTTCGGGTCCGTGTAATTATGTTGTTGTCTTCCGCGTGGTCGGAATTTGACTGTTATGTTGCGTACCTCTTTTGCTGCAGCTGCGCCTCTGGCGGAATTTAAGTGAAACTTCTGATGAGGAGAACTTGACGTGGAACGTCGTTTAGGGTTTGTGTATTCTCTTACCGGGAGCTTTTTGGAGTTATTTCGATGTTTTAAGAGATTATGCTGTTTCGAAATAGAGGTTTCTAATCGATCAAATTCGGTAGTAGTCAAGCTGGCTCGATCTCTTCTTTTTAGGAAGATTTTCACTTGGACTCGCCCTGGGGCAGTCTCATCCGGGCAAACTCAACGTGGCCTGCGGTCTCCTTTACCGGAGTGGCGCTTAAGCCGCAGGCTTAACCGAGATCGGCCAGTGTCGGCTACAAATTATAGGTAGTAGTAATAAACAGAATAAGGTTATATCACAGACAAACATACATAACACTCTGCTCGTCGAACAAGCATTTAACGGTCAATTTAAAAGTATCGTAGTTGGTATTACCGCCACCTGTGGCGCGCATAGTCATTTCCCTTGCGTTTGACGTTTACACACTACAACCATCTGTTCAGCGTACTGCCCACCCCAGTGGACTCACCAGATCACGGGAATATTTAAGCGACGATGTTTTACAATGAGAAATATTTAATGTGTTATGCCTGTTTGTCTGTGGTTATATTTTGTTTAGTGTTAAGTTAATACTGTATCATTTTGAATGTACTATTCTGTTGATGCGAAAAGATGAGGAGGTTTTATGCCCATTTCAGAAAAAAAAGCTTTTATAAGCTGCACACAAATGGGCTTTTCCCTGCTCCCAATAAAGATAAAGAATAAAGATAAAGATAAAGATAAAGATGCAATAAACGAACAAAATGAACATAATTAATTAATATCTTCATACTACTAAGGGATGGTCCATTAATTATGTCACGCAAATTTGGCCCATTTTCAACCCCCCCTCCCCCCTTTGTCACATTTTTTATATGGACTTTCATTTTTATTGTATGGCTCGTCACAGTTTTCAAAACCCCCTTCTTCTTCTTGTTCGCATTTCAAGCTTATTGCTTAGCGCATATTAGCTTATTGCGTGCTCTCAACTTAGTGTTCTAAATGCACTTCCACAGTTATTAATTGATAGCTTTCGATGCCAATACCAATGCATGAATTTGTATATTGTATGACAAGCACAATGATACTCTATGCCCAGGGAAGTCGAGAAAATTTCCAACCCGAAAGATTCCCTCGACCGGACCGGGAATCGAACCTACCGCCTCCGGCTTGGTAATACCGTGCCTTTACTGACTAGGCTATGAGGCCCTAGGCCCTAAAACCCCTCCTCCCCCCTATATATGTGACATAATTAATGGACGTCCCCTAACTTGAATCGTGATGCTGTCTGGAGCAAAGTTGTTCATTATATTTAAAGCTGCGTGTGCTGAAATTCTGAGCTTAATCGAGTTTGCTGAACGAGTTCTATGCACGAAAGAGTGAAGAAATTTTATTTTTCCATACATTAATAATACAATAATTTTCTTCACCCAATAAATTAAAAAGCAAAAGCGCCAGCTCGTGTTATATCCAAATGAGCTGAAATTTTCAGAGAGTGGTTTTCTCACCTAATGGCACAAATTTAGGGGTTTACCCGTAAAAATATATTAAAAAAAATTCCCTCGTATTAATGTGGGCCACTCTATTGTAGAGGGTTCTATTTTTCCGACACGCACTGTATGCAGTGTTGCCACATACACAGATTTTTCTGGAATGGTTCAGATTTTTAGACATTTTTTCATACAGAAATCTGTATTTTGGCTACAGATTTTTGACGCTGAAAATCGAAAAATATCTGTGTAGCTTAAAATACAGATGATTAATCTGGCATGACTGTACATCGTTCTGTTCACGTCGCTGGCTGGTGCAATTATGACTGTCCTGGTATTTTTGCTAGGAAACCTTCCCTGACATCCATCAACAGATCACACATCGTTTCACACGCTTGTTTAAGCAATAAAACATACAGATTAACAAACTGTCTCCTGCTGCACGCTATCACTTCAACCGCTGACGAACAAGCTGCACAAAGGCTGGTAAACCGGGGGAATAAAATCCAAGAACGGTAGTGAAAGGGTTAAAAGATTACTGCATGGCAATAGTAGAAGCACCCGAGGATTTGGTGGAAGCTCACTGAACCCAGTTTTATTTATACTCTTCTTGTTCACCTACTGTCCCGAGGCACTAATTACTTTGTGATATACGTATTTCAGACTTCCGGACAATGCCAACGAAAACCTAGCTGCACGAATTTCTTTGCATATGGCTTCACCATACTGGCTGCAATTGAGAATAAAAAACAAATAAGCATTATTTATGGGTTCCATTATGAATCTGCTGAAAATCTCCAGTTTCAGTTGGAACATCGTGGTTGGTAGTGTTCAAGGTCTGGCCTAGAGCAAATTTTTCAAGGTTGAGTTTACGTTAGATTGCATGTTGTCATATCTATCATGAAGCAAACAAACAGTGCTAGAAATCAATACTTTGCAACATTTGTCTGTGAGTTTGCTTGCCAAATTGGTCATTGAAATTTGTTAAACAGTGAGTATTGTCCACAGTAAACCTGTTGGGCATCAGTTATGGAGCAAGTTCCGGTTGGATGTCCCCGTCGATTCCTATTTTGAAGTCGCCGGAATCGCCGTTACCTAGTGGACCGATTAGTTCGGAGGAAGGCTCCTGGATAGGAGCCACCCTTTGTCTAGGAGGACTCGTGGGGAACATTGTGTCGTGCTGGATGGCCGATCGGTACGGGCGGAAGTGGACTGCATACACTGCAGTGATTTCACAAATGGTAGCTCAAGGGTGCCATATTGGCTGTATCAGTTTGCATGTTCTAATTTGTATGGTTTTCCTAGATTTCCGGGGTGTTGATTATTGTTGCGAAAAACGTGTATCATTTGATAGCGATGCGATTCCTGGCTGGATTTGGAGGTGGAGTCTGCTATATGGTAATTCCTATGTTCATCGCGGAAATCGCAGAAGACAGGTATGAACATGTGTGAGGCTTGGTTAATTTGTGTTTAGGTATGCCAGTAGGACTTTTTAGTTCTTTATGCTTGTGATTTAGAAACTGAAAATTTCAGAAATTTCGTAATACTTATTTGTTTATTTTTTTGGCATCAGTGCATACTAGGCCTCAGATAGCCTAGTCTGATAAGAAACGGTATTACCAAGCCGAAGGCGGTGGGTTTGATTATTGCACCGGTCTAGACAAATCTTACGGGTTGGAAACGTACATCGAAGAACAGAACTATAACATAACTATATCAAGTTCTATAGTTAATAAGAAATTTTGCTATAATCTTGTTTCTATTCTGTTCAATTGTGCAGCTCAACACAAAGCTTTACTTTAATATCTTGCATCTGCTAATCTAACAATAGACAACAGTGCGAGTATCATCTATACACAATTAAAAATAAATATGTTTAATCGTTATGTAATCGAACTAAACCGTAAAATATGAAACGTGAACAAACATGGTTTGTAAAACTAACTGAATTAGAACTATCTGCATCAACATAAGATTGGGGAGGAATGATGCTTAAGGAAGAATATAATTAAATCAGAGAATATCTCCTGGAAATTGTCAAAGGAATTCGTAAAATAATTCCAGAAGAGTTTGTCAAACAAATTACGAGGAGAAATCTAAGGAATTTATAAGAAGAAATGCAAATCACCTCTTAGGAGACTTTCAATGCTAGTAGAATGCCAATGGTAGGATTGAGATTCAAAAGGAAATCTGAAATAAATCCAATGAAAATTCAAAGAATGTTTACAAAGAGTTTCTTACTGCGAAGAATTTCATGGTAATTCCAAAGAAAATTCAAAGAAAATTTAGTTCCATCGAGATTGTTAGGAATATTTCATTGGAATTGAGAGAAGTGATCTAAGCATATTCTGGTGATATTTTTTAAAGAATTCAAAGAAGCTTGCCTAGTGAGTTTCTAGAATACTTCCGGAGTTTCGAGAGAATATAAAGCGGATGCTGAGGAGAACTCAAAGTGATATTTCATGAAAAATCTCTGTTGAATATGGAATGGACTATTCTGAGGTCTTCGAAGCTACAGGAAGGTTTCCAAAATTTTCCTTTATATAATAGAACTGCCTTTTAGGCCTTTGTAGTTTGTGAGACTTGTCTGCAGCTCACAATACTTCTTATTCAATTTTAAAACTTCTATGAACTTTTTCGGTCTTCCTAAAGTTTCCTCAATTTTCCTAACGATCATGAGTCTTCTCTAATGTTTTAACAATTCACTGAGGTTCTCAAAACTTCTTTATATAATATCTCTAATGTTAACTGAACTGCTCTTAAGCTCTATGTTCTGTCCTGAAGGTATCGATACTAAGTATAGAAGATAAGTTTTTCTTTTTTAGTTCTCATGAATCTTGTGCCATTAATAGAATTGAACTGTGCTAAACAGGCATGATAAATCATGTGCATTAATTTCGTGCATTCATTTAAATTAATTTGCCTCAAACTTTTTGTATCAACAGAATGACGTAAACTAATGTATGAAACTTTAATTTAAGCTACAACTTTTGTATATAACTCAAATCTCTATTTCTTATGCATGACAAACCAGAGCGGGCAGAACTTGTTATTGTTTATCAGTGAATGTAATTTACATTAAGTGAAAAAAAAAGGTGGGTTATGTTCGCTCTGGTCCATAACGCATAAGAGATACAGATCTGAGTCTTTTGAAAAGTTGTAGTTAATATCAAAAATTACATAAGCTCAATACATCATTTTCCAGAATTATGTTTATGAAAAAAGTTAGAGGCAAATTACTGTAACTCAATGCACGAAATTAATGTATATAATTGTCCATGCCTGGTCCTAAAAATGCTTAAGAATTTCCAAACTTATGTAAAGGCCTCAATAATTGGATGAAGTTCTCTGAAAGTTTGGGATCATCTTTAATGTTATGAAATTAATGACACTGAACTCCTTCTGAAATTTCTCCAATTTTTGGAGCTTATTAAGCTTCTATCAAATGATCCTTCATTTTGCAAATGTTCAAGAAAGCTCCTGATGTATCTTATATTATGTTTTGTATAAGTTCCAAAGACTTATATGAAGCTCTAGAAATGTTTTTGAAGATCTCTGCACATCTGTGAAGTTTTTTTTTCCTGAAATTTCTGGAAATTGTTTAGCTGCCGCAATTTTCATAATTTAGTTCTATGCTTTTCAGAGTGGGTTGAAAATGCTATATTTATATCAACTTGAAGCTTGATGTGATGTGATGTGATAATTTATTAACTAGAGAAAGTTCTGAAGAGGATATGTTGATAGTTCTGATAGAGTGCGACTGTGTGAAAATTGAACAGAAGATGAAATTGAGCGAAGAGCCATTAATGTGACATTACTAGTCAAACGCACGCTCCTTTACCTAACTCATACATTAATATATGACGGGACTTGATGAAATTCAATAGTGAAAATTAACTAAAGTTCTCAAGTTTTTTCTGAAGTTCATGGAACTGCCCTTAAGTTATCGACATTAATTCAAAACTTCTTCAATAATCTAAACAAGCGTTGGAAAAGTTTGCAATATATCGCAAAGTTTACCAAGAGAAAATTTCGTGAGTCATAACGAGTTTTAGTAAGCTTTTCCAATACTATCCAAATTAAATTAAAACTGCACCAAAGATTTCTGAATTTCCTAAAACGTCCTCTAGACTGCCCTATTTTTTTTTATAAGAGCCTGAAATTTCACTGAAATTAATTGAATTGCCTTGAAGTTTCCAAAATTTTTCATAGGTTTTATAAACGCTCACGGAACTTTGCCTTAAATCAACAATTTTTCATGAACTTATCTGGACATTCCTGAAGTTGTCTATGCTTACCTGAAGATCCCTAAATTGGTTTAATGTTTCGACAAATTTTCTGATATATATACAGCCATTCCATAGCAAAACTAGATAGCAGTTCTAAGAATTTCGTAAAAAATTGTAGTTTTGTTCCTTATCGCAAAATGTTAGACCCGTATTTTTTTATTATTTTGTCATGAGGGTGACCATTTCCATGTTTTCGCTCAATACTTCCCTGCGACTAGACTACCATGCGTCTCCATTGATACAAAGCTAACATAGTCACATAATCTAAACCTATTTGATTTGATCTATATTTATTTGAGTGAAAATCCAAAACTAAAACTTCAAAAACTATGGCTGTTTCTCCGTTGATAAACACTGTTCCACACCATCCTCCTTTAGCTATTGCACTTGAAGGCAACCAAATTCCTGAGATCATTCCACCTGCTGACCACGACAGTATCGGGAAACTTCTTTCGAATTTGGACTGGCACAGGATACTCATCCCTGTCGATGTCAATGCAGCTGCCCAAACGCTCTCGCATATTTTGGCTTACGTCATTGAGCGACACGTTCCGAAAAAAGTTCCTAGACAAAGTAATCATCATCTTTGGCAAACAAGTGAACTCCGTATGTTAAAGTCTTCCAAAAGAGCCGCGCTAAGAAAATACACCAAGTACCACACCCTACAACTCAAGGACCATTATGCGAGGATCAATCATGCGAATCAACGAACCAGTCACCAATGTTATCGGCGTTATCAACGAGATGTTCAACGGAAGCTTCATTCTCACCCGAAAACTTTTTGGAATTATGTGAATGAGCAATGAAAGGAGTCTGGCCTTCCATCGGCTATGGTACTGAACGGCGAAGAAGCTTAATCCCCTCAGGACATTTGCCGTCTGTTCTCAACCAAGTTTGTATTCTCGGATGAGAACCTACTTGACGAGCACGTTTCTCTAGCAGCCAGTAATGTTCCAATGTCTGGTCAATCTTTGGCAGCTATCAACATCGACCTCGCTATGATAACCAGGGGCGGTTTCGCAACTGAAGTCTTCATTTAAGCCTGGACCTGATGGAGTTCCTTCCGTCTTTCTCAAGCAACACATCGATAGCCTGGTGGCTCCTCTCTGCCTTGTTCCTTTCCAGTGGGGTGTTTCCTTCCTGCTGGAAATCGGCTGAGATGTTTCCAGTGCATAAGAAGGGGTGCAAAAGAAACATCGACAACTATCGCGGCAGGCGACAACGCTCTGATGAGAAAACGAAACCCTACCCCAAGCTCCTCCCCTGATCCTATCCTTCGAAAATGTACCCTTCTAACCTCGAGTAAGCCGCGAGTAATCGGCCCAACTCCTACTAGACATAGAATTAAGTGAATCTTGTTACACACAGTGAACAATGAATTATCGGCTCCGTAAAGCTAACGCGATTGAGCCTTCCAAATAAACGAACTAGATAAAAAAAAAAAACTATCGCGGCATCACATCGTTGTGTGCCATATCTAAACTGTTCGAGTTGGTCGTTATGGAACCATTAGTCTCTCACTTCAAGCAACACTTGAGCGAAGACCAGCATGGTTTCATGGCAGGGCGGTCGACTACTTCCAACCTTCTGTGTTTCACCTCGTACATTACGGAGAGTATGACAGACCATATGCAAACAGATGTCATCTACACTGACCTATCAGCCGCCTTCGACAAGTTGAACCGTCCTATAGCGACCGCCAAACTGGATAGGCTCGGTATAAACGGCAGTCTCCTACGATGGTTCGCATCCTATACATCTGATCGTCAGTTGAATGTTGCAATCGACGGCTGCCGATCTCCTTCGTTACCTGCCACTTCGGGTATTCCGCAAGGTAGCCACCTCGGCCCGTTGATATTTCTTATGTATTTCATCGACGTAAATTTCGTCCTCGACGGTCCACGACTGTCGATCGCAGACGACATGAAAATCTATCTCCGAATCCGAGCCATCGCTGACTGCCACCTTCTCCAACTCCAACTCAAGCTTTTGCAAATTGGTGCCAACTGAACTGCATGGTTGTAATTCCAACAAAATGTTCAGTAATCACGTTCTCACTGAAGAAACATTCAATTACATTCAGTTATATCCTAGAAGGCGTTGACGTACATCGTGTGAATCACATTAAGGATCTGGGAGTCATCTTAGATTGTCAACTCACATACAGCCAGCATATCTCGTACCTGAGCGACAAGGCATCCAGAACGCTTGGCCTTATTTTCAGGATAGCTAAAAGTTTCACGGACATCTACTGTTTGAAATCAATTAACTGCTCCCTCGTCCGGTCGGTGTTAGAATACTGCATGCTGCCCTGTATGGAATCCCAATTACCAAAATAGTGTACAAAGAGTAGAGTCCATTCAACGATGAATGGTTTGCCCTTCGACGATTGCCTTGGAGAGATCCTCATCGCCTTCCAAGCTACGTAAGTCGGTGCCAGTTAATTCACTTAGATCCTTTGTGGAGTCGAAGAGATACGACAAGGGCCCTGTTTGTGGCAGACATTCTACAGGACAGAATCGATTGTCCTTCTATTCTACAACAAATCGACGTTAGCGGCGCCGGTGGTGTGGTAAGCGTGATTTCCTCTCACCTCAGCAGGCCTGGGTTCAATCCCAGTCGGCGCCACCGTGATGTTCTTTACACTACTAAACAAATAAACAAATAAACAAACAAATGTTAATTTTTTTCTTACCAGTATATTTTTCCTACAGAATATTCCTAATTAAATTTCATTTGATATTTTGATCTTCGAGATCGACTAAGTGGTTAAAAGGCTATATATGTTTGAAAATAGCCATTTAAAAAAACATTTTTTGGACTAACCTAACATGGAAATGGGCACTCTGATGACAAAATAAAATAATATACGATTCTATTATTTTTCGATAAGGAACAAAACTACCAATTTAGAATGACTGTAAATATATGATTAAAAATTTGCTGACGCTTCTGATGTTTTTAGAACAATCATAGAATTCTCGGAATATCCCATAATAACGTGGAACTCCTTGTAAGTCGCTGCACATTTCTTTAAGTTAATGGGATTGTTCTGAAGTAATCTGATTGTCCTTGAAGTACTGTGAACTTCACTGAATATCATGAAACACCTACAAATATCTTAATTTCTTAGAAGCTCTATAGAATTTCTTGAAGATATCGGTGCTTGTTTAAAGTTCTCGTATTTTTTTAAATAATGTTCTCTTATCAAATACGCCAATTTTTTCAATGTTTAAAACTTCATGAAATTTCCATGATATAACATTAAAAATACTCTTACATTTTTCGAAACATCATATATTGGTTATTGTTTTCCAGACTTTCTCTCGGAGCTTTGCTGAAGTTTCCGCAAATTTCTCTTGACAACGGTGAAATTCTCTTAAATTCTATGAGCTTTTTTAAACTTCCTGCAGTTGTTCGGAACCTTATTGCTTTGAGGTTCTTAAAGCTTCCTCAGGATGTTAACTTACCTTATGTTCTTGCAGTTTGTTTATAAAGTTTCACTGAAATATCCAGTGTTTCCTATCGTTCCACAGAACTTCTGTAAAGTTTCTACAAATGTTGTGAAGTTAATAGGAGTTCACTGAAGATTTCCAATCTTTCATAGAGTTAATTTAAAACTTTAAATAAATCATATTTTTTGTTTCCCTAATTCATTCCTTAATTTTCATAGTTCAATATCTTGAATTTGAAAATTTCTTCAAGTTTTTGTGTGTTTCAAGATCTTAGACTAACTAAAATTAAGCAATTGTTAAACTTCTACATTAAATGGATTTGATTGTAAAAGTGTTTCGTTAAAACTGATTGTCATGTCTTGAAAACGTTTGCATTAATTGCTGTTATTATTTTAGCAAAAAAAGAGCAAATTTTTAAAGCATTTAAAAATAGCTGTCTTATTATAAACCTGGAAACTATCCTTTAAAGATCTGGAAAAACCTAGAAAACCCAGAGGATGTTATTCAGCCAAATGAATAGCCAATAAAAGCATAAAAGCTCTATAGAAGCACAAAACCGAAAAAATAGAACGAAGGAGGCATCGATTCAACTTTAAAATCTTACACACTGCATAAAGAATGGTAAATCTTGAAATAGAAAAGTTAAAAATAGTGACTGGCTACAAAAAAAAAAGTTACTAGGAAACTAGCTTGAAAATAGTGACCAAGTCACTAAAATGTGCAAAAGGTAAAACATAATTTTAATGGTACATTGAATTAATGGTGGTTTAGTTCAACTGGAGGTTTCATCCGGAAATCTTGCTACTGTTCGTATTTATACCATATGTGTGATAATGTTTGCACCATTGAGCAATGTCAAAATTAAAAAAAAAACTCTTAAAATTTTCGTTCTTGAGTTTTTTTTTATTTATTCAAAGGGGGATGTTTCTCAGAGTCTTAAACTATGTTAATCATCGATCGAGTTTCCACTTGCTGCAATTACGGCCTCCACACGCTTCCGGAATGCACGGCAGGTTCTAATAATGTAGTCTGGATCCATTTCTCTCCAGGTACGGGTCAAAGTTTGTCTAAGACTTGCTGTACTCGGGTGGCGTTTAGAACAGGCCTTGGCCTTCATGACGCGCCATATTGAGTAATCCAGCGGATTAAGATCGGGACTGGATGGCGGCCATATATCCTTCGCCCAGAACGGAATATGTTCCTGCAACCACTTCTGAGTGCGGTTCGAGGTGTGGCACGGAGCCCCATCTCGTTGAAATACAACATTTGACTTTGGACCGTACTGTTCTTTGATCCACGGAAGAACATACTTACTTAAAATCCCGATGAAGACCTCCGTGTTGACCTTCTCGCCTTCTGGAATGAACACCGGGTCCATATTTTGCCATCGGAAGCCACCAACCCAAACACCATAACGCTAGCAGGATGCTTGGTCAGATACATGTTCTTGTGCTCGTCGGCCATGTCTTTTACCGGAAGAGAACGGTTCTGGAATTTGATACGGGATCGACGGTAAACATGCTCTCGTCGGTGAACAGGATTACCGGATTTTTTCGCTTAAGGAAGTTCAAGATTTTCTTGCATCATTCGACTCGTAGCTCCCGGATGCGGTTGGTTATCATGTGAGTTTTTTCCGTGCCCTCGACTTCGCCCCGCAATCTTCATCTACTATCTTCCATGCCGTAAAGTCACTGATCCCGCGTTCCTTTGCCATTTTCTTTATTGAACACACTGGATTCACCCGAATCTTCCTTTTGATAGCAGCGATAACCCTCGGAACCTTTTGACGATCCACCGGGACACTCCCACGGCGATTGAAATGTCTTTTTGCGACATTTGCGCGTGGGACAAATCACGAATACGCTGCCACTTCGTCATGGTGCAACTGTCAAACTAAGTAAATCATTTTCTTTTATACACAGCCTACTACGGTATGCGCTATAGGTTACGTGTATGCACAGGTGAAACGGGAACCTTATTTGTACGATGGTGCAAACATTATCACGCATACGGTATTTTAAAATAAAATCCTAAAATACTTGAATATCTAAATGTGGTTTAAAATTAGTGGGATTAGATAACGCACACGATATTGATTTGATCTGGTTCGCTTCAAATTAGGGAGCTCACAAATTCCATTTCTGACCCGCTTACCGATAATACCAGATTCCGGTAATCTCGGTAGTCGGATCGGTAATGAAGTTAGAGTGGTGCCGAATTTGAAGCAAAACCTATCCAATTGACATAGCTTACTTGCTCCACTTATGTAATTATCTTTAAGAAATTATGTCTTCTAGCCTGCTAATGAAATACACTTTAATTCATAAAATGATGTGTTTTTAAGCCAATGCCAATTGCTGGGTCACCATGGCCAGCAACTGGCGCACTTACCCTAATCATCTGAAGTTTAACTAATCTTACACTGATTTAGGATCCGTGGTCTACTTGCATCGACACTGGTATTTTCGAGTAATCTTGGCCTTCTGATTATGTACACACTGGGGGCCTATTTACCGTACGAAATCGTGCCTTACATACTGATTGTCGTTCCAGTAGTTTTCCTAGTAGGATTTCCAATGATTCCAGATACACCTTTCTATTTGATGAGGAGAAACGAGCCCCAGGTAATCTAAACCAGTCATCGAGACAATGCAATCGAATGGCTTCTCATTAAATTCTATTTACAGCGATCGGAAAATTCTCTCAGGTTCTATCGTGGATATCGCCCCGGGACGCAACATGTTTCTATCGAATTCCATCAGGAGCTTGGCAGGCTGAAGGACATTTTTGGTGACGGTGAAAAGCAAGCCATTCAGATCAATCAAATCACGTGGAGGGATTTAGGTTGGTTGCTGAGGGTGGTACGATGGGAGAGTTTGTTGATTGTTTGTTGTGTGCTTTTGTCTACTTGCAGTGACACCCCACGCCAGGAAGGCATTCCTGATTGGAATCAGCTTGATGGCATTTAACCAATTTTGTGGTTGTTTTGCAATGCTCAACTACACGGCAACGATTTTTGCAGAGTCCGGATCAACGCTGCCCGTAAACATGTCCGCTATTGTGACCGGGTCCATACAGATGGTTGGGTCGTACTTTTCAACTATGTTGGTCGAACGTGCTGGGCGAAAGGTTAGGATGGCAAATAAGCGAAACGACGGTTACTTTGCATTCATCGCAAAAAAAAACAATCTGATTTACCGTAATGCACCGAACATCTGACTAAGTTTTGATTTCGATTTAATTTGCCTCCTAGTAACTGAATCATACCTTTCAGCTGCTGCTAATTATTTCCGGCGCTGGAATGGCAATTGGTCTTTCAATTTTCGCTGGATATTCATATGCCAAAAATATTGGCCATGACGTGGAGTCGTTAACTTGGCTGCCGCTGGTATGTTTTTCGTTTGTGATTTTGCTCGCTTCCCTAGGTGCCCTGCCCTTGCCATTTGTGGTCCTGGCCGAGATTGTTCCACAGAAGGTAAACTTGTCGAGTTTCTTCATCTATTAAGTGACTACAGTTTCATTCTGTGTTTTAGGTTAAAGGATTTATCTTCAGCTTCTGTATGGGTATCTCATGGTTCTTTGCCTTTATGTCTGTTAAGGTGAGGATAACTTGAACTGAGCGTCTTATAAAGTAAACTTCAAAGAATTACTTGCAGTTCGTTTCAACTTTATTCGAGTTACTTGGAATGCACGGAACGATGCTGGTATTTTCGATCTGTTCGCTGAGTGGTGCAATTTTCGTGGCAATCGTCGTACCGGAAACCAAAGGAAAAAGTTTCAGTACCATCGCTAAGCTCATGAGTTGAAGAAAAAAGATGATATACAACTAATAACAAAGTGAAATTTTAATTTCTGAAAGAAGTTATGTGGGTCTTCATTTAATCCAATATAGTCCACTCTTCATTTTTCCATACCTCACGCAGCGGACAAGAATGTAACACTATCTAGCGCCAGGAAAGGTCGGCAGCAAGCGTTTGAGTACAACCCAGGGTAGGGTTTCTTCCACTCACTTGCTATAAAAAAATGATTTCCTGAATTGAAACTTGCCTTTGATAAAAAAAAAAAACACGTCTACTGAGGTTTCATATTTATGACAAAATCATATATCAATGAAACAGTCATCGGTCGTCATTGAAGAGCAATGTAACTTTGTTCTGTCAATCTAATTGAAACTTTTATTGGCTCTGTTGTTACACATTTTTATATCATATGGGTGGAAAATTCGTAGAACAAATACTTTAAAATTCTTCACTTTTAAAGATATTTTCGAGCATGAAACTAAGTCAAACTTCAATAAAATCACTTTGAATAGTCAACTTTTGGTAACAAAGTTGATAGATAACACATTAAGCTTTTCTATGAAAGTTGCTACAGCCGTTTTCGTTGTTTCTGTCTCGAGATACAAATGTAATAAGCCGTAAATTACCTTAAAAACATAAAATTAACTTGAAGCACCTCTAAATCATCACCGATTTTGCTGAAAATTTGCACAGAAGTTCAAATTAACATGACGAACAGTAATCACGGTTGACCTGTTACATTCCGAACATTTCGTTTTAAAACGAACAGGTCTAATCTACATCTACAAATATTCTTGAGCATCTTGAAAGTTCCTTGAAATTTAACGAAGTTCCCAAAACTTCCAACAAGTTCATTGAGCTTTTTTGAAGCAAGATCTCTGACAACTATTGGAAAGTTCCATACGCTGAAACGAGGATCTCTGAGTTCTTAGAAGTTAGCTTATATTAATTTTTCTTTATTAAAGAGATTTGCAGCCGTCGGCTAGTTCATCTCTTTCTTAGAAGTTTGTTGAATTATTTTATTTTTTATGTTAAATAGTTTTTAGAAGTTTGCTGAACTATTTTTCGATCTTGCAGCATGTTTATGCAGCTTCTTAAAATGCTACAAAATTTGCAAAACTTCTACAAACTTTGCTGCAGTTTCCACGCATGGAATTTCTTGAACTTGTACGTAATTCCCTGAATTATTCCAAGCTCATGAGGCTTCAAAAAAGTATCTTGAAATTATATAAAGATCCCGATCAATAATGAGGTTCCCTGATATTGCATAATGTTTAACTTCTAAGAAGATCCCAACTTTAAATAGAGTTCGCACTTCTACGTAGTTTTCTGAACTTTTCCAAACCTCTCCGAGTTCTACGATTTTTTCTGCAGTTTTATGAAGTTCCCAGAATTTCTACTATGTTTCGTTAATTTCTACGATGTTCCCTGATCTTCTTAGATGTCCTTGATGTTTTACAAAGTTCCCTGAGGTTAAAGAAAAATCCCGGAGCTCTTGGCCAATCCTCAACATTGTTTCTTCTAGTCTAGAACATTCAGAAAAGTAGACGTTAATAAAAATCAATCATTATAAAAATTAACCTCAACACTACTTGACAAAATATCGGTGTATACAAAAACACCCAACATTCCTGGGGAGGGGTGCTATAAAATTTTGGAGGGGGCCTGGTCTCCTTGACACCCCCGTTAGCTACGCCAATGTAAATTTCAAACATGCAGGCAAACCTCTAATAACGATTTGATAGCCCTTCAGAAATCGCACTAGTTCACTGAGAGCATTGTTGTACTATTTTTCAATCTCGGTGTTAGTTGTTTTTCGAGGTAATTTCTTCCTGTTTGTAGTAATTTAAAAATATTTTGAAAAATAAATCTTGATTATTGAATATGCTGGAATTTTTGCATGCATCCATGCTTGGCATGCACAGTTGTACCGTGCGGGACCGAAATCCATACACCAAAGCACGAGAGAATCATTAACGGTCAATCCTAAATAATGCTATCACTTTATGCTCTGTATCATATCTTTTTCCTATGCATTTATCTTTATATTACCATTATTTGCAAACACCAGGTCTTAAAATTACCTTTAATTATTAGAAAAAAGTATTTAAATTGCACATATCTTGAATCAAAATCCGTACAGCGTTCTACAATTGAATCAAAATCCGTACAATTTTGAATCGAAATCCGTACACTGTGTTGAGGATGAAACAAAATCCGTACAGTCATGAATCAAAATCCGTACATGAATGTGAATCGATCCAAATCAATGAAAAAAAAAAACATGTTGCTATCTTTAATCAAGTATTTTTTTAGAAGTTGCTTGGCTAGGCCAAAACAGCTATACTCGTTTAATTACACTAGTTTACAGCACATTTGAACTTTGTACGCTGATGATCATTTCCCATGTAAAATCGTGCGCTGAATCCAAAAATGTATCATGTTTAGGGATTCCTCCAAATTTGATTCTATACCAGTGATTTGGGTTAAATATTCTTACTATAGTCACAACTTCGAGTTCTTTGAAATTTGAAATGTGATAACGTGCAAGATGCGCCATACTTTGGAACTTGGGGGTACTCCAGCTCAACGCTACAAATCATTATTAACCGGGAATAAACTGGGCGGTGTAGCTTGGACAATGTTGTCGAATCAATAATAGCAAACTGAAGAAAAGATTGCAGAAACATCTTTAATACACCGATAATGGAAACGCTCCACCAACCTACTGGCATCAAGCGATGGAATAAGCGGTTCTTAAGATAGCCCTATAATGGAGGATAAGTAAAAAAAAATTACAACCATCTTAGAAACCAACAAAAAAAGACAATGACATCAAGGATTAAAACAGCAAAAAAGGTTATCTTCCATTTAATTCCACTTAATTAATTTTGGTATCCATGACAGATACGTATTTCGACTACAATGTGCAGTCTTCATCAGTGTCATTCCCACTAAAGAACTTATCAAAATCTAATCCTATCTGTCATGGATACCAAAATTAATTAAGTGGAATTAAATGGAAGATAACCTTTTTTGCTGTTTTATTTAGCATTCCGCTAACAACCCAATTTCATTACTTCATCAAGGATTAGTTTTTCGTCTTGTGCATGAAAAATAAAATTGGTAAGTTAACAACCATAAATTAATTTAATTCAAAACGTCAAGATTATAATTATAAAAATGCAGATCTTTCATTGCTTCTTTTCCACAGCTTTCTTGTGCTTCTTCTCCATTGTTGCCATTGACTTTTCAAGTTATAATGCTTTCTTGCTTCCAACTTTCTTTCCTCTTCTTCCTCTTTTTCCTCTCTCGCTCAACCTTTTTCAATTGTCGTTCCTCAATGGTAAATAGGTAAATTAATCATTAAACAATGACGATGTTCCTTAATAAGTAAAAAAATCTCCTTAAAATAGATCGGGTTGCTCCTTATATGATGTGACATGAAAGTAGAGTGGGAGAAAATTGATAAAGAGAACGCAAAGAAACAAAGGATTGAAGAACGGCAGCCCTACTTTTGCTCAATAAAACAGATGAAATTATCCTTAATAAGTAAAAAAATCTCCTTAAAATAGATCGGGTTGCTTCTTAAATGATTGATCAAAATACGTTAAAAATCTTAAAATGCTCAGTAAATATTTAAAGTACGCTCCCTAAAATAGAGAAAACTATAAATTAGGCACTTGAAAATGCTCCTTTTTTTTTTCCTTGTCGGGTATTTTCATCACTGCGACCATTTTTCTGATATGCTCCTTAGTATGCACCGCTTTGCACCATTTTGACTGTGTAATGTTTTGAAGTGTAATTGTACCATATATCATCGGAAAAGCTGCTGTAGAAAGGTTAATAAGTACCATGAAATCAGCTGAAATGTTCAGTAAAAATGCACAAATGCACACAATGATTTACTGAACATTTCAGTTGATCATGGTACTTATTAACCTTTCTACAGCAGCTTTTCTGATGATATATGGTACAATTACACTTCAAAATGGTGCAAAGCGGTGCATACTAAGGAGCATTTTCAAATGCTTAATGTACAGTTTCTCTTTTTTATGGAGCGTACTTTAAATATTTACTGAGCATTTAAAGATTTTTAACGTATTTTGATCAATCATTTAAGAAGCAACCCGATCTATTTTAAGGAGATTTTTTTTACTTATTAAGGATAATTTTATCTGTTTTATTGAGCAAAAGTAGGGCTGCCGTTCTTCAATCCTTTGTTTCTTTGCGTTCTCTTTATCAATTTTCTCCCACTCTACTTTCATGTATATTTCCGGTCATTCCTCGTTCGTGGCTACTGCTGGGAATGGTCTCTTGCCCATTTCTGTCTGTTCTCTGTAATTTGTATATGCGTGTTGGTGATATCCTGTAGGGGAGCTCCATTGTTTTACTTTTCGGCTGGTTCTTGACGCTCTTCATTAAAAGATATTAATAATATAACATTTACAATACGATTAAAATAAGAGAGTAGTGATTCAATACGCCATCTCTTATGGTGGTAAATGGAACAACAAAATTCCTGGATGCTTCTCGGTAAGATTTCCCCGCACGCATCATTGCCACAGTCTTCTCCAAATCCTCCTTAGCTTCCCTGACCTGCTGAAAAACATTGGATAAAGTAGAGTCGTCATTGTTAATGCACAAGTGTACGGATTTAGAATCAGCTATTATATATGGATCGAAATCCGTACAGTACTAATTTTGATAAATAAATACCATATGAATGATCCATTGCCTCGAATTGAGATATAAAAATATAAACACTTACCATTCCGATCGACCTTCAGGAAACTACTTGCAAAAATCGCTTAGATACGCTTAACAACTGGAAGTAAATCAGAGAGATTTTTTTTAGAAAATCGTTAAGAACGCAACCGATTGACAGAAATGCCCGATACTTGATAAGGTTTTTATTTTTCTTATTTTAATTGCATGACATTCTGCTTAATTGTTGACGTAAACATCAAGCTAATGCATGAATGAAAGTGAATATGTATTCATGTATAATATTTACATTGTTATGATGCATATAAATAAATAAATTCAACAGGGTGTACGGATTTCGTTGCTGTACGGATTTCGGTGCTGTACGGATTTCGGTGCTGTATGGATTTCGGTCCCGCACGGTACACACCAACTGCTCATTTGTTAATAACTTTTCACTCAGTTGTTGAAATTTTGTTTTCTTCAAGGTAATAGATGGATTAGGATCATAGTTAACTGTAGAAATGCAAATAGTAGGTCAATCTTATCATTTGAATCAACACTAATCAATTTAACACTTAAATTCCGAGATGTGTAGTGAGCATTTCTCACCTCATTTTTACAACTCAAAAACAAATACAGTTTACTACTAGCATTAAAATCTACTCTTTTTTACATATCTATAACAAGCTTACACTCTATTCTATCTACTGCTTCAAAAAGAAATATGTTCCGTCAACTGTGTGCAAAGTTATTAGCCAATGAGCATTTCGTGACCAAAACTGTGTATGCCAAGCATGCATGCATCAATATTTACATCACCGTTAAAATTCACAAAATCTTTGTAGGGTTTTTGATCTAATTTCCGTCCTACTAAGCACAACCCGCGCTTTACCTCTCTTTTCTGAACGAGTTTAAACAAAAAATGGAATATTCCTATCAAAAATGACTTGCAAATTTATTCACCTTTCCATAAGTACCGGATTTGATAAAGAGTCACAAATTGTTGAGATATGGTCTAAAATCTAACACTGCTTCTTGATTCTAAATTCGTTCTACGAGTTTCAATTCCGTCCTAAAGTGGACCCTACACGACTGTTTGTATTGACAATAATCGTATTGTCAATACATTCTATATTGACGTCAATACATCGGTATTGACAATATTTCTGTATTGACATCATCAATATTATTGTCAATACTTGTAAGTATTGACAATATTTCTAACTGTGTGGGGTTCGCTTAACGCATTGAAACGCCATTAGATTTTCTTCGTCCTACGGATAAACGTAGAAAAAGAGGATTCGCTAGGAGCGCTTCTTTTGTTTTGAGAACAATGAGCGTAAATATTCATACAATGCGCTCTATAAGGATTTATGTTGTAGCTAATGAACTAACGCATCGGAACAAACCTATTATTGATTTGTGCACGGTGAAATCATTGATATTATTGATCTTTTCTGATCGATTGAACGGAAATGGGCGATTACGACGAAGTAGCGCTCTACCCTATGTAGAACTAAATTTAAAAAAAAAACAAGTAACATGCACACTTAGAAATAACTACTTTTACGCAAGACGTAATCCATATAGGACGTAAATCATAGAACATAAACAAACATTTCATGTAAAATTAAGTGTTCTCAAACCGAAACATCAGCTAGTCGACGAAGAGAACGTTTGATTTAATTGATTTTCACGTTTCTTTCAACTGATTCTTATGTCAAAAGGCCCACTTACAGGTGTCGGTCTCAAGAAACCGAAATTTACATGTGTGTGTGTTTAAAAATCTTTTCATTTTGTCGGTGAATTATCGTGATTTCTCAACGGTTAAGCAATGCTTAAAACACTGCAATAATCCCAAGGAAGCATGCACTATATTGAATATTAGATTATAGGCCAAAGCCCCAAAATACACAACAATCCCGCAGTGCTCGCCGATTGACCGTGATAAGTAACTTTCACACACCCTTGAGGAAGAAAGCATCCATCCGTTCTAGTGGGCGTCATAAATAAGCTAAATCTTTGCACATACAGCTTCTGTTTGAGCAAACACGATACGCGGGCATTGTTTGCGTGTTACACTGCCGGACCAGATAACCAGGCTTTTGGTCTCGTTCGACAAATGCATTTGGTAGTTGCGACTTTCAAGGTGTAACATAAGGAACCTTTCTGGAAGCACCATTGTCACTAGACAGCGTGAAACATGGAATCCACCAACAGTGCTCGGAACCAATATTTGGCCACGTTCTGTCGTAAGTGGCTGCGAAGGAGACTATTAGGATAATTTGTCACTTACTGTGAACACAATTCCAGTGAACCTTTTATCGATAAGCTATGGTCTATGCTGTGGTTGGACATCCCCCTCGCTGCCAATTCTACAATCAACGGACTCACCGCTACCCAGTGGCCCAATTTCATCGGATGAAGCATCATGGATTGGTGCGTTCCTGTGTATTGGAGGCTTTGTGGGGAATATCGTATCCGGATGGATGGCCGATCGATTTGGACGCAAGCTGACGGCCTGCCTAGCAGCAATTCCACAAATTGTAATACACGTGCCTATGCATAAGTGGATGTTTTCCAATTCATCAATCATGATTCGATTGTTCTAGATTGCGTGGGTCTTGGTCTTGGTTGCGGATAATGTTTATTATTTGATGGGAATGCGTTTTCTGCTGGGATTCTCCGGAGGAGTTTCCTTCATGATTATTCCAATGTTCATCGCGGAAATTGCCGAGGACAGGTGAGAATATGGGAAGGTTAATGTAGCAACCAATGATTTTTGAGTATAATTTTTCAATTCTCTAGAATTCGAGGCTTGTTGGGATCCACTCTAGTTTTTTCATGCAACATGGGCATTTTATTGATGTATATCCTTGGCGGTAGTCTATCCTACGCAAACATCCCGTGGATACCTCTTGTTTTCCCGATTGTTTTTTTGACAGGATTCCTTCGCATACCGGATACGCCTTTCTACTTGATGAGGAAAAACGATTACGTTGTAAGAATCTAATCAACCACCAACATGACTTCATAATCATAATCTTTCCTTGGATTCCAGGAATCAGAAAACTCCCTCCGATTCTACCGAGGGTATCGTCCTGGAACGCAGCACGTTTCCAGCGAGTTTAAAATGGAGCTGGTAAAACTGAAGGACGCTTTTGGTGACGAAAATCAAACTTTACAGGATGAGAAAATAACGTGGGGTGATCTTAGTGAGCGAAACCGATACGGATTGATTTTTTTTTTTCGTAACAGTGTAGAATAAACCAAGAACCATTTTCTCTGCATTCCCAGTTTCCTCCCACGCCAGGAAAGCATTTCTAATTGGCATCAGTCTGATGGCACTGAATCAATTTTGCGGGTGTTTTGCAATGCTCAACTACACAGCTTCAATTTTCAACGAGTCCGGGTCAACGCTGTCCGCCAACACGTCCGCCATTGTGATTGGCTCGATACAGATGGTGGGGTCGTACTTTTCAACGATGCTGGTCGAACGCGCGGGACGGAAGGTAAGCGTATTGTTTGATATGGTTTCCAAATCTTATTACAGTGGAACTCGGGCGTCAATCAGTCATTGAACATTTTCGAATTATTCTATCAATTTCATTTGAAGTCGGTGACAAAATTGATAGACGATTATCGCAAAACAAAACGAAACCTGTACACCATTCAATATTTAAATGCGATTTTCAACAGCATTTTGCTGAAATACTTCTTTTCTAGTCTGCGGATTTAATATGTATTCATTCCATGAAGTTTCATAACAGTTTGTTACATACTACGGTACCTTTTCGAGTTGCGTATCAGATCTAACACCGATCAATTTTATGATAATTTCACGCTTAGGGATTACTTATTCATATTGCTACATTATTTTACCACTTGATTCTGGCACGTCGAATTTGATCTTGATTTTGGCAATCAAAAAACAACTAAGTAGAACATCCAATCAGATTTAACTTTGAAAATTTGACAGTAGCACTGGCTCGATTGTTGCGATTGTTTGCACATAGTTTAAATGGGAATATGTAAATTATTTGGAGTGTAACAATGCTCCGCGCCCTAGTTTATGCCAATGCCTTCCGTACTAACATAATCCTTAGATTCCCGTGACATTTATGAGAGCATTTTACTTATGTCATACTAGCATTCCTAACCCAACCAGCAGCAGTTGTAGGAACGTGATCAGGACAATTATCTTCCGTTGAAGAGAAAAATATTTCTAATTCGAAGAGAAATTACACAGTTCGAAAAAGTAGTGTAAATTTCTGTTCAATATGATGCACATAAATGGAGCGTCACATATCATATACGTTTACATTACATATCATGTAAAGTTCTGACACATTTCATGCAATGTAGCAAATATTGTATACAAAAGACCATCTTTGTAAACAACATTGTTTTCAAGTTGCTCGGTTGCGTGAAATAAAATACAAGTCTAAGTGAAAGAATGTTTAGTATTTTGTGACAGAATATCAGCTTTAATAGCATGTTGCGGTTGTCAATAGCATTTCTTTCCCCCTGAAATTTAGCGATAGCAATTAATTACAAATTATTATCTGTCCAGTAATGGATAACCCAAGCAAAACGGCTTGTCATAAAGAAGTTAAAAATACTTTTC
Source organism: Ochlerotatus camptorhynchus (assembly GCF_037179485.1). Taxonomy (NCBI): domain Eukaryota; kingdom Metazoa; phylum Arthropoda; class Insecta; order Diptera; family Culicidae; genus Ochlerotatus; species Ochlerotatus camptorhynchus. The sequence goes on along the minus strand of NW_027040493.1, from coordinate 76,793 downwards.
AATGACTCACGCAAATAATCAATAATACTATACAATATACATCATTTAATACATTTATGAAACCTAAAAAGCGCAAGACGCGGAGCTTATAAAACTAAATAATGGTCTTATAACATGCTTTGAGAACATCATAAAAACCATCGGCAAAAAATTTAAGAAAAAAATCAGCTTGGGATTCGAACACTGGTCCTTAACGTGGTAGACTAACTTCCTAACTAGACCAACTCCGCTTGATAAAAGCTTTATTATAAGTATCTATCATGTTCTTTCCAATGGCATGACAATTATATTCTGGTGCAACACGCCTTCGATCCGTCATAAAGACTTTTTGTAAGCAGCAAAGCGTACATTGAATTGCCAGAGTGTTATTTAAAAGTATTTTCAACTTCTTATGAGACAACCTGTATTGTATTAATTTAAGAGATGTCATAAAAAAGTGTTTTCAACTTTCTTTAAAACAAACCTCCGAAAACCTCATAAGGAACTGTCAATCACTGCGTGATGGCGCCGTCAATGTCCACGGATAAAAATTTACTGCCGCCATGGCGTCTAAGCGCAAAAGACAAAGGCGATCTTCCATTTTATTTCTGGCCAATGCAACACAAATATCGAGATTACAGCGCTTGCAGAGTTAAATAATGCTTTTGATTTTGAGATGTAATAGATTCACTTCCTCAACTTTGATGTTAGACGCCTTACAATGGTTGTCGGTGAAGCAAAGAATTGTATATTTGACTATGATGGTCATTTTTAAAGTAGTTAACGGTTTGCTGCCTCAATATTTGTGCGATCAAATTGAAAGAGGAAGTGACTTTCATAGATATAGGGTTTTTGATCTAATTTCCGTCCTACTAAGCACAACCCGCGCTTTACCTCTCTTTTCTGAACGAATTTAAACAAAAAATGGAATATTTTTGTCAAAGATGACTTGAAAATTTATTCACCTTTCCATACGTACCGTTGGATTTGATAAAGAGTCACAAATTGATGAGATATTGTCTAAAATCTAACACTGCTTCTTGATTCTAAATTCGTTCTACGAGTTTCAATTCCGTCCAAACGCATTGAAACGCCATTAGATTTCCTTCGTCCTACGGATAAACGGAGAAAAAGGGGATGCGCTAGGAGCGCTTCTTTTGTTTTGAGAACAATGAGTGTAAATATGCATGCAATGCGCTCTAATAGGATTTATGTTGTAGCTAATGAACTAACGCATCGGAACAAACGTATTATTGTTTTGTGCATTGTGAAATCATTGATATTATTGATGATTTCTGCTCGATAGAACGGAAATGGGCGATTACGACGAAGTAGCGCTCTTCCCTAATACTAGAAACGCGGTCAAAATAAGAACACCATTTCTTGACTTGTGCTTCACAAATTCATTATATTATAAAGGAATAAATGTTTTCAATTCGATGCCTAGACATATCAAACGTTCAGCAGCAGTTACAGAATTTAAAAGAAACTGCATTTCACACGTTAAAACTGTCTTTTGAACAGTTATCCAGTGATTTTTTTTATGAGGTGGGACCATCATCATCATCATCATCATCTATTGATCCCCCTTCTGATGAAATTAATTTGAGCAATCAATTAGATTAGCTCACGGAGATCCATCATCCAGGAAAAATTCTAGTAAACTTTCCCGGCTTAATTCAAAGAAGGAAAAGATTATCCTTATTGTGATAACAACTTCCGATCTCCATTCTCTTCGCACGGAACTTTTGAACTTCGTGAAATTTTAGTTTTCACCACAAATTGTCCGTCGGGGTGAATGCCGTGTATTCGCTGAAACCTGGGACGGATTCAAATGTCTTCTTAAGTATCTTACTGAGAAGCAGCATAAATTTGAATTCAAATCAAATTCAAATCTCCGCGTACATCGTACGAGTTAGGCAAAAGGTGTGCGTTTGGCTTTGTACTGTCGCATTAATGGCCCTTCGCTCATTTTCAACTTCTATTCAATTTTCATACTGCCGTACTCTAATGAAACTATCCAACTACCCTCTTCTACACCCAACCGGGGGATGTAAGACTCGCTTACAATTATGTGGGATTCATCATCAGAGGATGTTAGTGGAGACCGGATTCAATGCAAGAAAATTGGAGACCGAAAAATGTAGAGTGTATTAGTGAGGTAAATTAGTTATGTCGAAAAAATAGAAAACAGACTGCCGACTGGACTCGAACCACGAACGTTACCGATTATCAGACCTGTGCTTTCTCCACTGCTCTCTCCATGCTTTTGAACATGAAGAGCCTAAAAGCAAACATGAAGCTCTCATTTTCTCGCATACTCGACTTCGTATGCTTTTTCTGCTGGAGAGATTCGAGGCAAGTGTGTGCGTCGTTGTACAATGTTCTACAATGTGCGTCGTTCTACAAGCTTACTGGTATAGTCGAAAGCGTAGATAGAACATGAAATAAAAAAGACAAAAAACCATTACATCGCCTGCATGGTCAATTTCTAACATTCGTTGCGATGTTCATGAACAGAGGATGATAGGAAACGGAACTAACATTCATTGCAATAGATTTTTGGTTTGCGTGACATCTCGTTCTAACCGACTGGTACAAATTCCTCCTCTGTTAACAACGGTCAGCGAGGAACAAATTCTATATTCGTACCCGTAGGTACAAATTTCACCCCTGCTTCAAATTTGTCATCTATACCTACTCCCCTCGCTGCTAACAATGTTCAGCGAGTTAATGGAGCTACCTATGCTGCTTTGCAGCGGGTAGAAGTTAAAATACTAGCCAACGTAATTTTAACGGAAATTTGAAAATTTTTACTAATGAAGCATTACTGATCCTTAAATGGATTTTTAACCGAAATCATTAATTGACATGATTACTGATATGCTTCAATCAAACTCCATGTTTGATGCTATTCAAACTGGAGTAAAATTTGCGAACAAAATTGTCATGACTATGAAATTCAGTAATGGATTTTAAATCAATAAATATTTTAAATTGGAATGCTCGACCTCTTAAAGATAATGAAGACGAGCCATTTAACTTTTTGAGAGTTCATAATGTGCATATTGCCGTTATAACTGAAAAGTTCTCTTAACCTGACCATAAGGTTAAAAGGGACGCAAATTATTTAATTTATAGAAATGATCGTCTTTATGGACCCTGTGGTGGCGTTGCCATCATTGTTCATAGACGAATCAAGCATAAAATTATTTCTTCATTTGAAACCAAAGTTTTTGAAACCTTGGCAGTTGCTGTTGATAACAAAATTTGGACAACTTACGTTTATAGCTGCCTATTTGACATTCCAATGCGTAGGCCAGCAAAAGAATTTTCTCAAGGGTGACCTTCAGAAACTTACCCATCATAGGTCTAAATTCTTCATTATTGGTGATTTTAATGCAAAACACCGCTCATGGAATAATGCCCAAAGCAATTTCAATGGTAATATTCTGTTTACTGATTGCTCTGCAGGTTATTACACTATTTAATATCCAAACAGCCCAACATGCTTTTCTTCAGCAAGAAATCCCTCAACTTTTGATTTGATCTTTACTGATTCATGACAACTTTGTAGCCAATTGGTTACCCATGCTAACTTCGGTTCTGATCACCTTCCAGTAACTTTTGAAATATCCCAAGAAATAATTTCTAATCTGAACAGCTCTAATTTCAATTACTATAAAGCTGATTGGGAGCAATATCGAACATTTATGGAATATAACTTCTATCTGAACATTCCTTTGCAAACCAAAGATGACATTAATTATGCTCTTGAATCTCTGACTACTTCTATAGATGAAGCAAGAGCTGCCTCAGTACCATAATGCGAGGTTAAATTCGATTCAATCATAATAGACGACGATGTTCAGTTCTTGATCCGTTTTCAAAATGTCCGTAGGAGACAATATCAAAGAACACGCTATACTGCCATGAAAGTTACCTGGCGGGATTTGCAAAAACAAATTAAAAAGCGATTCTCTGCCCTGAGGAACAAAACTTTTGAAAATAATGTTTCTAAATTAGAGTTTCAAAATATGAAAGCTCCAGGTGATGATGGAATTTTCTATATCCTCATCAAAAAACTCCCAGAGAGTCTTTTCTCTTAAAATTATTTAACAGATGTTTCCATTTGGCATACTTTCCTGATAAATGAAAAAAGGCAAAAGTTGTTCCAATTTTGAAGCCGGATAAAAATCCAGTTGAAGCTTCTAGCTACCGTCCAATAAGTTTGCTGTCATCAATAAGTAAACATTTTGAAAAGATAATTTTCAATAGAATGACGCTTCACATCAATACGAACTCAATTTTTGCAGATGAGCAGTTTGGATTTCGCCATGGGCATTCAACTACTCATCAACTGTTAAGAGTTACCAATTTAATTCGTTCAAACAAATCTGAAGGCCACTCAACTGGAGTTGCTCTTCTAGACATAGAAAAAGCATTCGACAGTGTTTGGCATGAAGGTTTGATTGCTAAATTGAAAAAGTTTAATTTTCCACTTTATATTATGAAATTAGTTCAAAATTATTTAACTTACAGAACTCTGCAGGTAAATTATCAAAATTTCAAATCTGATCTATATCCTGTTAGAGCAGGAGTTCCTCAGGGTAGCATTTTTGTGCCTTTATTGTATAACATTTTCACTTCGGACCTCCCTGATTTGCCTCAGGGTTGCCACAAATCTTTGTTCGCTGATGACAAAGGCATTTCCGCTAAAGGAAGAAGCCTTCGTGTTATCTGCAGCAGACTGCAGAAAAGTTTTGATATTTTCTCTTCTTATTTACAAAAATGGAAGATTTCGCCCAACGCGTCCTAAACCCAACTTATAATATTTCCACATAAGCCTAGAGCTTCCTTTATGAAAACCTAGTAGTAGTCACATAGTCACTATGAACGGAGCCTAAGAGATGAACTAGCCTAAGGCTAAAAATCTCTAAAATAAAGAAAGAAAAAAATACTATGAACGGAGTTCCAATTTCCTGGTCAAACCAAGTGAAATATCTTGGATTGGTACTTGACCAAAAATTAAATTTTAATGATCACATTGAGGGCATTCAAGCCAAATGTAGCAAATATATAAAATGTTTGTATCCTCTTATAAACAGCAAATCCAAGCTTTGCCTGACGAATAAACTTCTAATATTTAAACAAGTTTTTAGACCGGCCATGCTTTGCGCTGTACCAATATGATCTAGTTGTTGCACTACCAGGAAAAAAGCACTTCTAAGGATTCAGAACAAAGTTCTGAAGATGATTTTGAAGTTGCCTCCCTGGTACAGTACTACCGAGGCACATAGAAATAATTAATAATTTCAGGCAAAAATCGTTGCAATCCTCAATTGCAACGATTAATTCCCTTTATACTTAGATAAGATTTAGTTTTAGTTTTTACTTTTAAGATTTCAATTGTTATACTGACATGCAGGTTAAAAAAACCTGTTTAAAAAACTGAATTGCCAAGGCAGGAACAATGTAAAAACGCTTAGATATATATCATAACAGTTAAGGCTGGTAAGTTACTGTAGTAACTGGAGCACCTAGGTTAAAATGAAATGTAATTTATTTTGAATTTGGAACAAATAAAGAGTTCAAAAAAAGAGAATCGACAGAAGAAAATGAAAACAATGTCTACGTATTCCAAGTTCGACTAGGCACGCGTGACTGTGTAAGTTACAAACAAACCTGGCAAAATTAAACGAAAGCTGTTGGGCTCACTCACCAACATACTCACATAAGCTAGCAAAGCAGCAACTGCTTCAAAACGAGCACAAATGAGTGTCGTGATTGTCGGGAATGACCAAATCGGTGATGGATCAACACCGAGGACGACATTCACCAGTTGCTTTATACTTATTTCGTCAACTTGATGGATGGTCATGGAGAGTGCTTCGTCATGTACTAAGCGTTATTACCATCTGCTGTTCGACGATCGTGATTGTGATAGGTCGCAACTCTGCTTAGTTCCACTACGACGCTTGCTTTTATCCTACCGATCGATAGTATGCTACTCACGGAAACGTTTTAGAACACTGCACACCGTCGAGTTAGCCAATTTCAACGACTTCGCGAATTTTGAACCTTACCACGCCGGATTTTCCAAGTGGGAGTCTAAAATTATTTTCGGTTCGCGACTTTCATCAAGTATAACATATTTGAAACAAAATGAATCGTGACGAACTTATATTATCTGGAAGACATTTTTCGTGAGCCTTATACGAAGGGTAAATCTGAGTAACATTGCATTGCCTTGTTTTGTTACGCAGTATTGTCCATTGGTCCTTGGAAAAGTTCCCATCGATAAATATCGACAGACCTTCATCTTCAGTCATAGATTAAGCCACATCTTCTGCAGGGTAAGCCAGTTCCTCGTTTGTTCCAGAATCTGTCAGAACTTTTAACCTGCGTCTCTTGTTCGGTCTATTCCGTTCATTTTAAGAAAAGTGGTGTATTTTGGCTTTGACAGCATTGTACATCAAAATGACTTCGATAAAAGTTGTTGGTGTCTTCAGAAAAGTTATGGATTTTCATAATATCTATATATATATATATATATATATTTCGCTATCATAACATAGCGTACTGATAAAATATGAATACAATATTAAATAACTCGAAAAACCTGTTTTAAGGTAGTCTGGAGAGAAAATCCGCAATACATCATTTATTTTCAGCCATAGAAAATGTGTGCCTCCAACAAAGTTTCTTAAAATATCTAGTTCTACAACTTTACTGTAGACGTAATACGTCTATCTCATTTACGTAAATTAGATTTTCTAAGTGTAATACCCCCTTAATAAAAAAATCGATGTTTATTTCAAAAAAAGCGGATCACTATTCCAAACAACTTCGCCGAAGAAACATACCCTCAAAAACGTAAATGGACATGAGGAAAGACTTTTGACCGTCTTTTTTCAGAACGGCCCCACTGTGCGCCGCCGGGATGTTCTGAGGCATACCATCTCTGATCACGCCGGGAAGTAAAGCCGTTGGTCCCCGGTTCATGAGTCGATGGGTCGATAGGTAGAGTCCAGGTGTGGGAGCTGCCTCCCTGACGTCGGTAGCATTGGTACTCAGCACGAAATCAAGATCTACGGAAAACAAATCAATGAAAAAAAAGTAGCTGCTGTTAAAGCATTCAAACTACCAACGTCTGATACCGAAGAATTCTATTTATATCGGTCATATCTGAACAGATGTTTCAACTATTCATAAAAAAAACCACCCAATCCCCAAGCTTTGAAAATTTTGAAACAATCTGTTTAACCTGAAAATGTTTTGAATTTAAATGGGATAGTTTTTTTTTTACGTTGGAAATATGAGACTTAATTATCGACATGAATCAGTGTGGCCACTATTTTAGATATTTAACACCGAATTAGATGCAACGGCAAATGACTATCGGGATGGATCCTACAGACGATTTCATGATTCCAATTTCTTTCAGCTTTTGTTGATGGTCTCCGCCACAGGCATCGGTCTAGGGTTGGCTATCTTTGCGGGATTTTCGTATGCCAAATATGTCGGTCTCGACGTAGAATCATTTACCTGGCTGCCACTGGTGTGCTTTTCATTTGTAATCTTCATCGGATCGGTGGGCGTCCTGACGTTGCCATTTCTCGTCCTGGCCGAAGTGATGCCGCAAAAGGTACGGAACGATGCAGCATTCATTTAATCCATTTATTTAACGAGGCATTTCGAAAACCTCAACTGTTACGTGTGACCGTTTCACATGGCACTAATTGAGTATTGTTCTTTTCATGGTACATGGCGTTGCATCACATGGATGTGTAGATCAAAGGATTCGCAATCAGTTTCTGCATGGGAATTTTGTGGATTTTTGCTTTCCTTGCAATTAAGGTAAGTGATATAATCAACGGTTAAGTGAACATGGTGAAGAGCTTTGAGTGTGGTGGTTTATTTCCTTTAAATCCCGTTATAATTGCTTATCTTTTAACAGATACGCGTATTTCGTCTAGTACTTGCAGACTTCATCAGTGCCAAGTGCCAACAAGTGGTGTTGGCACTTGGCACTGATGAAGTCTGCAAGTAAAAAGAAATACGCGGATCTGTTAAAACATAAGCAATTAAAACGGAATTTAAAGGAAATAAACCAACACACTCCAAGCTTTTCATAAAGGGATTCCATTCAGAGGTTAGACAAATATAAAAGATTGAATATGGTGTACTTTTTCCTTAATTGGGCATTAATTTATTTGGTTTTATAAGTAACTAGCTGAGTGTGCCCGGTCTTGCTCGGGATTCAATATTAGCTTGAGTTTATGCGCCGATTTAAAAAAAAGGCATGCTATATTGTATGTAGCCCCCCCCCCCCCTATTATCTAAGGGGCTACCCCCTATGATTATCTCCTTATACCCCCACACTCGCCCCCACATGCCTAATTTGGTTCCATTTGCTTGATTAGTTCTCGAGTTATGCAGAAATTTCTGTTTCATTTGTATGAGAGCCCCCCCCCCTTACAGAAGGGGGAGGGGTCTCGAACCATCATAAGAACCTTCCACGGCCCAAAAACCCATGTATACAAAGTTTCACGCCAATCGGTTCAGTAGTTTCCGAGTCTATGAGGGTCAGACAGACAGACAGACAGACAGACAGACAGACAGACAGACAGACAGACAGACAGACAGACAGACAGACAGACAGACAGACAGACAGACAGACAGACAGACAGACAGACAGACAGACAGACAGACAGACAGACAGACAGACAGACAGACAGACAGACAGACAGACAGACAGACAGACAGACAGACAGACAGACAGACAGACAGACAGACAGACAGACAGACAGACAGACAGACAGACAGACAGACAGACAGACAGACAGACAGACAGACAGACAGACAGACAGACAGACAGACAGACAGACAGACAGACAGACAGACAGACAGACAGACAGACAGACAGACAGACAGACAGACAGACAGACAGACAGACAGACAGACAGACAGACAGACAGACAGACAGACAGACAGACAGACAGACAGACAGACAGACAGACAGACAGACAGACAGACAGACAGACAGACAGACAGACAGACAGACAGACAGACAGACAGACAGACAGACAGACAGACAGACAGACAGACAGACAGACAGACAGACAGACAGACAGACAGACAGACAGACAGACAGACAGACAGACAGACAGACAGACAGACAGATAGGTAAGAGTTAGAGACAAGAGTTTTTTGTCAAATCTTTATTCATTCTTGCTTTACAACTGGGATTTTTTTCAAGTCCAAAAATCCAAAATGGCGTCCAATATGGCGGCTGCCCGGCGGGTACTTCCCAAAACTGCGAGCAGCCTAGAGGTCGCAAATCGTCACCTAGAAAGAAAATCGGCTCAGTTTCTTGAAGAGTATAGTTCAGAGAATGGAATGAACTAGAATCTTTGAAAAATCTCAAAATTTGACAAAATGGCGGGCATTTGAAAAAAAAAGTCATTTACCTAGTTACCGCCATTTTGTCAAAAAATTATTCTTGGATTGGTGATATTTTTTTCTAATATGTTCAGGAAAGTCAAAACGTGCAAAAAATATATTTCCGTGGCGGTAAGCTTCGCGTTAAGTGAAATTGTATTAGGTTGCCCAAATTGTTCACATGTTCAGGGAAACTATTGCCTAATTTTTCACGCTCAGGGGTTCTAATTATTTCAGGTTCTTTTATTGTAAAGTTTTCCTTGCTTACCAACAATTGGAAACAAATTTTTCAAGACCAGCTGCATACTTTATCCCTTATTCTCCATCCAGCAAAGTTTGAAAAGTGCAACATTTTCTCCCGTCTCTGTGGAAAATATTGTAACACGATTTTCCCTTTTGCAGTACTTTTCGACGCTGTTCGACGTGCTCGGCATGCACGGCACGATGCTGCTGTTCTCGGTTTGTTCTCTCGGCGGAGCACTGTTCGTGGCATTCATGGTCCCGGAGACGAAGGGGAAAAGCCTTGAAGCCATCGCCAAATTGATGAGCTAAGAATGCAGGAAAACGCAGCAGCTGTTATAACCCAAACTTAGTTAAATAAAAAATTATTAATAAAGCAACAAAAAGATTGTTTTGGTGCGAGTTTATGTATGTTTTAAGGAGTAAGTTTACAGATAGTTAAATGGTTTGTTGTAGAAAATATGCACCCTGGATGAAAGAACAAAAGGAGTACGGTGTTAATAAAGCATTTGGAAGACATGGATGCTTTCATACAGAAATGAAACCAGATGCCCTAAATAGCGAGATATTATCCACAGATTCTACACGTCTGGCTTAAGACTGGGTGTTAGCTCATGTATTTAATATAAAAAAAAACTTGAATTCATCCACCTTTGATGAGATCTGACCGTCCTTACCTAATTAAATTCTGACTAAATTACTCAAGTTCGTATTCGGGGAAGGGAAGTAAAACAATATTTGAATCCGCGCGTCCTCCTATATAAGAGAGGATTAATAATTTCCATTTAATTCCACTACCATATTTGCCTATCCCTGCCGTATTTCGTCTACAATGTGCAGACTTCTTCAGTGTCTCTTACTAATACTTGACTATTAGTACACGCAAACCAAAAATTTATTACAATGAATGTGACTGCCATTTCCTATCATCCTCTGTTCATGAACATCGCAGCGAATGTTAGAAGTTGATCTTTTGCTTATAACATTACGCACCATCGATTTCAAGATCGCTTATGCTACTATTGACCGTGAAGAGCTATGGAAGATTATAGACGAGAACGGTTTTCTTGGGAAGCTGACCAGACTGATCAGGGCTACGATGGATGGTGTACACTCGTTTGAAACTCGCAAAGGACTTCGACAAAGAGATGGTCTTTCATGCCTCCTGTTCAACATTGCGCTAGAAGGTGTTATGAAACGTGCGGGCTTTAACATGCGGGGCACGATCTTCAATAAGTCCAGACAGTTCATCTGCTTCGATGACGACGTGCACATTGTCGGAAGAACGTTTCAGGCCGTGGCGGAGCAGTACACCAGGCTGAAACGTGAAGCAGAGAAGGTTGGATTAAAGGTCGTCGAAGACAAACTATCTGTTAGCTGGAGGAACCGAGCGGGATAGGGCTCGCATAGGCAGAAACGTGACAATCGACGGAGATGAGGTAGAGGTGGTGGATGATTTTGTGTACCTCGGATCATTGGTGACGTCGGATAACGACTGCAGCAGAAAAAATCGTCGGCGTATTATTGCCGGAAGTCGTGCTTACTACGGACTCCACAAGACCCTGAGGTCGGGTAAACTTCACCTCCGATGAAGATGGGCGGAACACGTTGTAAGAATGCCGGACCAAAATCCCGCAAAAATGGTGTTTGCCTCGAATCCAGCCGGTACAAGACAAAGAGGGGCACAGCAAGCAAGGTGGTTAGACCAAGTGGAGCAGGATCTTGGAAGTGTGGGACGGTCAAGAAGTTGGAGACAAGTAGCCACGGACCGAGTGAATTGGCGTAAGATTGTGATGCAGGTGCAATCCTGAGAGATGTCGGACCAGGATATGTAAAAATGTTACAATTAAAATAGTTTTGAGATCTCAAACCCATGTTTGTAACTTAAAAAATAGATATCTCTCATACAGATCGTTAGCAAAAATTCGTCAAATACAAATTTAAATAGAAGTCAACGAAATTAGATCAACTGTCATAGTTCTATAACTTATATAATAGTTACTTATGCAACGTTTCCTGAACATCTATAAAACTCCCTTAAGATTACGATTTTTTCCCAACTTCTTAAATGATGTTTGCTGTACTTTTACGTTTCTTGTTTATTTTCCACGAAGTTTCTCGAACGAAGTTTATATAATTTGTACGTAATTTCCACAACTAATCCAAGTCGACGAAGCTTGAAAAAAGTACCGTGAAATTATATAGAGGTTTCCGATCAATAGAGAGCTTCCCTGAAATAAAATAATGTTCCCTTAACTTCTACGAAGCTCAAACTTAAATAAGTTTTTCACTTCTACACAGTTTTCATAACTTTTCCAAGTTTATTGTTTCTACGATTTTTTCTGAAAGTCTATGAAGTTTCTAGAATTTCCACTGAGTTTCTTCAATGAACTTCTTAGATGTCCTTGAAATGTTACGACGGTCCCAGAAATTGAAGAAAATACCCTGGGCTCATGGCTAATTTGTATGCCAGCGATTAAATATCGATATAATATAATATCTCAAAACTCTCTTTCTTCTAGTCCAGAACATAATAAAAGTAGTTAACTGGAAGGACATTAAAGAAATCGTTGTTTGTGGTCTAATTTTATTTATCGCTGTTAAATAGTAACGTTGAACTTGACAAGCTTAACAAAATTCCAGCGAGTCAAAAAAACACCTAAAAGTCTAAGGGGGGCGCAAAATTTAAGCACAATATTGCATAAATTAGTAATATTGTATGCAAGCTTGCAAACAATTTCGCTGTTTATGCCAGGTATAGCTCAAAATTAAACGAATGGAAATTTTATGCGATATTTAAAATTCAGAATATTCTTCTGTGTACTTGTCTAAATATTAGAAGTTTATTCTTAAGGCAAAGTTTGGATATCCTGTTTATATAAGGAAACAAACATTTTGTTTATTTGTTACATTTGACTTGAATACCCTCGATGTGATCTTTAAAAGTTATTTTTTGGTCAAGTACCAACCTCAGATATTTCACTTGGTTTGACCAGGAAATTGGAACTCCGTTCATAGTAACTATGTGACTACGACTAGATGTCAAAAAGGAAACTCTTGGCTTATGTAGGAATATTATGTGTTGAGTTCTGAAAGCGTTGGGAGAAATCCTCCATTTTTGTGAATGAGAAGAGAAAATACCTAAACTTTTCTGTAGTCTACTGAAAAGAACACGAAGATTTCTTCCTTTAGGGATCGTCCATTAAATATGTCACACATTTAGTGGGGAGGGGGGGGTTTTGAAAACTGTGACGAGCCATACAAAAAAAAATTAAGGTTCATACAAAAAATGTGACAAAGGGGGAGGGGGGTTGAAAATGGGCCAAATTTGCGTGACATAATTAATGGACCGGAAACATTGCACGTTTTATAAAGGTTTTAAAGCATTCTCTAAGTCCAAATCATGGTCTACAGAACCTTCATAAGACCCAAATTGATACTTGGGCTGTGTCATCGTCGGACAAAGATTTGTGGGAACCCTGAGGCAATTCAGGATGGTCTGAAGTGAGAATGTTATACAATATAAGCCCAAGAATGCTACTCCTGCTCTAACAGGTAGTCGATTAGAATTGGAATTTTGATAATTTACCTGCAGAGTTCTGTCAGTTAAATAATGTTGAACTAATTTCATAATGTAAAGTGGAAAATTAAACTTTTTCAATTTATCAATCAAACCTTAATTTTTTTAAATCTTTATTATAGAGATTTTTAGCCAAAGGCTAGTTCAATTCTAATCCAACCTTCATGCCAAACACTATCGAATACTTTTTCTATGTCAAGAAAAGCAACTCCAGATGAGCAGCCTTCAGATTTGCCTGAACTAATAAAATTGGTAACTCTTAAGAGTTGATTAGTAGTTGAATGATCATGGCGAAATCCAAATCTGCAAAAATCGAGTTCGTATTGATGTGCAGCATCATTCTATACAAAATAATGTTTTCAAAAAGTTTACTTATTGATGAAAGCAAACTTATTGAACAGTAGCAAGAAGCCTCAGCTGGATTCAAAATTGGGACAACTTTTACGTTTTTTTCCATTTATCTGGAAAGTATGCTAAATGGAAACATCTGTTAAATAGTTTTACCAAAAAAGACAAGGTACTCTTTGGGAGTTTTTTTATGAGGATATAGAAAATTCCATCATCAGTTGGAGCTTTCATATTATGTTATAGATCTTACTTTTTCCAAATCAGTCCCCCAGGAATCATCAAAAATATTTTCCCGAGAGAAAATATTCAGATAATCCCCAGCAACCTGATTCTCAATAGGACTATTAAGTCCCAAACTGAAATTATGGGAACTCTCGAGTTGTGTAAGGAGGATCCTGCTAGGGTTCTCAATAATTCCAGCTTATGCGCCAGGCTAAGCAGTCGTCTGTCGAGAATTGCAGATATGTGTGCCCAGCTAGCAGTTTTTCTCAACCCAGCAGATTCCACCCACTAGAGTAACCCAACGACCAAAAACCATCAACGTCCCAAGTCCAATAGTCCACCCTATTTTGTATTCTAATTTTATTTTCCAATTGTTTTTAATTAATTGAGTCCATTGGTAATACGGTGCAAGTGAGACAGGTTTATTAAAATCAAGTCCAGTAAATTGAAATTCGATTTAACGGAAAAACTGCCACCTTTTCGTGGTACGTTACGGGATGTAAGATCTACCAACGATTCCTAGTCCTGACTACTTCAAACTAAGGGAACAGGATTTTTCAGTAATCCAAGGAACAGATCTTAGTCCTTGTTACTTTTTATGCCTTGTTGATAGTGACAAGACTCGGCTTTGTCTACCGAGGATGATCTTGAAACAAGGAAAAAGTGAGTTAGTTGTCTTCATCTATGTGATTCCTAATCTTCTAATCATTGTTAAGACTAGGGTTCTGATGCATGGTCATTATCGGTGTCATACCTTAATTTTGTTGCTAAGGAATTCAATTTTGACTGACAAAGGGGCGCGCCTTTGGAGGGTGTTTCAACACTCCGAAGGGTATAAATAGCGGGACCTTTCAATTAGAGTCGGATCCTTGCGATAAATGCAAGAGTGGCAACTGTAAAAAAATCGAATACTTCATCATTTCTCAATAGTGATGGAGTAATACGACATGCACTAAACTAAGGACACGGGATATATTACAATAGATCAATTTACTGGTCGCAGTAGTGTTAGGTCCCCAACAGAGGAAAAAAAGAACGGAAAAACTGGTTTTGAAAGTTTCCAAAAATCCATTTATGGTTTTCTTGTTTTATTTTTTGTTGTTGTTATATTAACAAAACCCTGCACTATCTCTCTCCTATGTGTGACGTCATTCCCTCTCTTCCCCTTTTTGTGTTCCCTTGTGAGTCGATTAAACCCCTAGCAAAGCTCTTTTCCCCTACTAAGTATAATTCAGAGTCCCTACTTGTTAATCGGTGTGATTGTGTGTGTGAGGAGAATGGTTCACGTACTTACAGTTGCTGCTCAATGGTATCTGGTCGGGCCATACTCGTCCGTAGTGGGTGGCTCGTCCGTATGATGATGGACGACGATGATCGCCTCGACCGCCCCGGGGAAACCAATCTTCTCCAGACCGGCTCGATGATGCTCGATGGTTCGGTGCCAGTTGTTTACCGCGACCATGGGTAATTTGGAGATGCAGATGCGACGGTGGGAGATCGTTTTGACTACAACAATCGCCAGGGTCAGACAACGCCGTATCCTAACCTCAAAAAGGGAAACAATGAGGGAGCGTCGCCAGGGTGGCGATCAATAGCGTGCACCGGGCGGGGCGGATGTCGTCAAGTGGCGTTGACGAGCGAAACTCGCTAGATAAGGAACTCATCGTCTAGAAGAGTCCCGGCGTGCACTAGCTTGATGGGTGGTTTTTCTGTGGGGTGATATCGCACGGAGGGCCTCCGGTTTTCGGGACGTGAGTCGGGTTGATTACACTGGCGTTGACAGCCTTTCCTCTTGTGGACCTTCCCACGAAACAGGCAATCACTTTAGGCGTGTGATGCACGTGGGGCCGAGTTCTTCATCCGAAGGCCAACGGTCTCCGAATGTAATATAGTGGTCCGCAACCACGAGGTGATAGGAGCACTCAGGGTAACCAAGCCTGATACCACCAACCAAGGAATCAAATTCACTCTGGGAGGTGAACCGATCGAAATACCGTCGAAAATAACCCGCACTACGTTTAGCGAACGTTCCTGCCACAAGCCCAAATCACTGTTGCCACCGCTCAGTGGCTTCTGTAGAAACAAAGAAAACTCCCCAGAAACACATCACACATGTTTTTATCCACTACTTTACTTGCATTCTCTTTCGTTTTACACTTAAATTACTACGACTCACTTTTAGCTACCTTAGCCTGTTTTTCTAGAAAAACCTTTCAATAACATTTTAACTTATTAGGAAATTCTCTTCACTTTTGCAAATTAATTTCGCTTATTTTTAGAAAAAAATTTCGCACACGTGACTCAAGTTTGCAAAGGCTAATAAATTCTGAAAAAAAATAATTACACCACATTACAACATTTTCATGTTTTTTTCTTTAGGTTTTCATCGTATACTTGATTTTATTATATGGTTTTGTCCACTGCCTTGATTTTCTTAAAATTCTGTAACTGATCTTCTTCACTCGGTGATTCAAAAGGGAAAGACCAAATAGCTCTCCCTGACCAACCAATAAACTTCCCTTCTATTCATTTCATCTTTTCAGTATTCTAAGTTTTGTTTCCGGTTCTGTCTTGATTTTAAAAATTCATCATTAGATTTTCCCTGTCATTAATCATTGACAAGGGTGAAAACCCAGTAACCCCACTATTATCGTCATTTCAAAACAAATAGATTCGAGCACTCGAATTCACCTATTTTTTTATTTTATTTTATTTAATACATCCATCTGACAATAAGTCTTAATGAACCAGAAGCCATAACAAATACTAAATGTATCTGGAGTTAATAATACGTCTCTGGAATTGAGCAGCAGGTTCCCCAAACTCGAACAACTCTTCAACTGTAGAAAACGTGCGAATCATACTCGTAACAGGTTCATGTTGTCCAAAAGAAGAGCGGTGTGAGTCTTGACGCAATAGGAACGTTGAGCGTAGAAATCTGCTTGGCGCACGAAAGTTCAAGCAAGAGAGTAAGTGGGTAGAGTCAATTTCACCACTTAATAACTTCGCGACGAATGTTGCCTGTTGAATTTGTCGCCGTCGTTGTAACGTGTCCATGCTTAGCAAGCGACATCTCTCAGCATACGGAGGTAAGTTTAGTGGATCTCTCCAAGGAAGTTGTCTTAATGCTCGACGAATGAATGTTTTTTGGATACGTTCTATTCTGATGTTCCAGGAAAGTTGGTAGGGAGTCCAAACAACAGATGCAGTCTCGATAATCGGACGAACGAGTGAACAGTACAGTGCTTTTAAACAGTACGGATCCGAAAAATCTCTTGAGATTCTTGATATAAAACCAAGCTGACGATTAGCCTTAGTGATTACCATTGAACGGTGTAAGTCAAACGTAAGTTTAGGGTCCAGCATTACACCTAGGTCGCTTACTTGTTCTACTCTTTCTAGTACAAATCCATCAATTGAGTAATCGAATACGATTGGCGTTCTTGTGCGATTAAATGTCATGACCACACATTTTGATATACTGACGGGAAGCTTGTTTAAGCGGCACCAATCAACAAATTGGTCTAACATTGCTTGGAGCTGACGGCAATCCTCGACGTTCTTGACAACAATGTATAGTTTGAGATCATCGGCGTATATGAGCACACAACCACTTGGCAAGAGGAGCGTCACATCGTTGAAGAAGATTGTGAACAGCAATGGTCCTAAATTGCTGCCCTGGGGAGCACCGGAGGTTGCCCTGTTGGAAAGACATGATTTCAGCCAATCAACCAAACCATCCGAAATTCCCAGGCGAGACATTTTCCGAAGAAGAATACCATGATCGATGCAATCGAATGCCGCTTTCAGATCGGTATAAACGGTATCTACTTGAGCCCTATTTTCCAAGTGATTTATACATGTTGAGGTGAACTCCAGCAAATTTGATGTAACTGAGCGTCCTGGCATAAATCCGTGTTGCGTTGCTGAAATGTAGCTCTTGACATGAAAGAAGATTCACAATGTTCACAATGATCTCGAATAATTTTGAAGCTGCAGATAGACTTGTTATGCCACGATAATTTGTCACGTCACGTTTGTCGCCCTTCTTATGGACAGGGAACATAAAGGAATGTCTCCATATTTCGGGGAAAACTCCTTGGTGCAACGAAGCGGTAAAGATGCAAGCTAGGGGATCAGCTAAAACAGCAACACAGCGGCAAAAAATGATTGCAGGTACACCATCAGGACCCGGTGAAACAGATTTCTTCAACTTCCTAACAGCTTTAACGACATACATATTGCTAACCACAAATGTACGCAAATCGATGAGACCCTCAGGAACATTGCAAGCCGCTCTTTCTACTTCATCTGCGTTGGCGGCTGAATCCGAAAAAACAGAACTGAAGTGGCGGGAAAATAGATCACACGATTCGAGCATAGAAGTAGACTCCAAATCGCCAAAAAATACGGATGAAGGAATATTCGACGATTTTTGCTTGGAGTTCACAAACTTCCAGAAGCTCTTGGGATTTCTACGTAAATTGGTCTGGACACGCAAGACATATGACTTGTATAGGGTTGAATTAAGCTTACGATAGGCGTTGCAAGCGCGATGAAAGTTGCGTTTCGTTTCAGAAGTTCGATGTCGGCGAAGTTTACGCTGCCAGGAATTTTTATCGCGTTTCAAAAGCCGCAGGAGAGGAGAACTCCAAGCAGGAGATATAGGAGGTTTTCGTCTTGGAGTGTTATCGGTGAGCCAATTGCAAATTATGTTTAAAATTGTGCTGCCATATCGTTGACGTCATTTGTTGCCAGAATACTGCTCCAATCACAGCTCATCAGGAACTCGTTGAGCATGACGAAGTCGATTTTTGAGTAGTCGAGCGTATGTTCACCAGCATCAAGGGATTCCACACGGTCAACACAATCGGATTGAGTTGGTAAGGAGAATAAAATCGGTGGATGATGCAAATCAATAGCCAGCAATGGGGACACCGCTTCGTTAACTACAATGTTGCAATCGGAATCACAGAAAACCAAATCTAGGATGCGCCCCAGGTGATTGCGAATAGAGTTGTATTGCCGGATATTCAGGAAGCTCGTTCCATCCATCAGAGCAGCACTGGCAGCAGACGTCGTGGAAGGATCAAGGTTTAAGATTCCATCATCAAGACAATCCCATGCTATGTGTGGTTGATTGTAGTCACCACAAGCAAGCAAAAGGTCACCATCTGGAGATGCATCACGTAATTCACGAAGAGTAGCTAAATGGGCATCGATAACACCTACGTCCCGATTACGATCTGGAGGAATATATACAGCGCAAAGCACGAACCGCTCTCCGCGAATACAGGCAGACACACTTACTTGTTCCAGGTTACTACCATTAATAGTCTTTATCTCAACAGACTTGTAAACGCTGGCCACGGCAATAAGCACTCCTCCAAACTTCGCTTTCTGGCTATTACGAGCACTGCGATCGCAGCGAAATACATTAAAGTCAGTACCGGTTCATGAGTTGATGGGTAGATAGGTAGGGTCCAGGTGTGGGAGCTGCCTTCCTGGCACGTCGGTAGCATTGGTGCTCAGCACGGAAAACAAGATCGACGGAAAAAACAAACCAAAGGAAAAAAAAAATCGCACCAGATAAATTTCATGGCATAATAGCATCACAAACGAAGTGACAGACGGAGCGGCTCGAAAACTTTGGTGATGAACCTGCTATTGCAATTTTTCAGTGTACCACATGGCAACACCACTAATACTGGATTGTACCCAGGCATGGAAAATCATTTGCATTAATTTCGTGCATTCATTTACATTCATTTGCCCTTAACTTTTTTCATCAAAATAATTCTGCAAAACAATGTATAGAGCTTTTGTAGGTTTTGTTATTAACTACAACTTTTTTAAACAAATCAAATCCGTATCTCTTATGAATGACAAACCAGAGCGAACAGAAGCCATTATTGTTTTTTAGTGAATGTATTTTACATTATTTGAAAAACAGTAACAAGTTCTGCCCGCTCTAATTCGTGATGCGTAAGAGATACAGATTTGAGATATGGGTAAAAGTTGTAGCCAAAAAAAAAACCTACTAAAGCTCTCCACATCATTTTGCGGATTGCTGTTGAAGAAAAAAAGTTAGAGACAAATGAATGTAAATGATTTTCCATGCCTGATTGTACCACATGGCAACACTACTACTGGATTGTACTAACATTTTCACCAAATGTACTAGAATGTTTTGATTCTATCTCTTTCACTCTACTCAAAACTGAAATGCATAAACAAAACGACAAAATGATACACTCTTTGCACACTGTCAAAGATTGATTGCACACAAAATCAACTTTGTTCAAATCAAACCATAAATACTAGCCCCTCTGGTGGCTGATGGCACAAACTTTTAAGAAAATTCTATTACTTCTTTCTTCTTCTTTCCTTTATTTAACGTCGGTCTCTGTTCCGCAATCTAGTGCCAATCACCGACGGACATCGATTGCCATCCATTGACGGCAATCGAATGTGCAGGAAGGCAGCTTCCACACCTGCGTAGGATATCGCACCCATTCACAACACACATGAGCCGGGACCAACGGCTTTACTTCCCTTCCGAAGGAAGACGTGACCAGAGATTTTTATGCCTCAGAAAAATCCCACCGACCTCGGCTGGGATTGAACCCAGACCCATTGGGGTGTTAGAAAGCAGTCACGCTTACCACTACACCACCGGCGCCGGCTAAAAAAATTCTCTTACAGAGAACCACATTATTTTAATTGATTTCTGTGCCAGTCAGTCGTCTGTCACTTCGTTTGTGATAGCATGTTCTTTGATATTGCCTTTTACGGACATTTTTCAGACGGATCATTAGCTGAAGATCATCATTTATCATAATTTAATCGAATCTAACCTTGCATTTTGGTACGGAGGCAGCTCTTGCTTCAACTATAGAAGTAGTCAGAGATTCAAAAGCATAATTAATTTCATCTTTGGTTTGCAAAGGAATGTTTGGATCGAAGTTATATTAAATATATGTTCGATATTGCTCCCAATTAGCTCTATGGTAATTAATCATGTTTTGTTGTTTTTGACATCATCCACATCCAGAGGGCCAGTCACTTCGAATGTATGGGAATGGTAGGAAACCATTTGAAAATGCATGGAAATTTTCAGTTTTTATTCATTATCCACTTTATGGGCAGTTTTAGATGCACAAAAATTGCACGAGTACATTACTATGGTGATAAGGTAAACACTCGTTTATTTGTTTCCTTCTGTGAAAGCATGTTTAGTCACAAATCGTGGATTTTCTGATATTCTCCATACTGCAAAAATGACTTTCCTACCACTGAAGGGGCGACATCTCTCGGATCTTCAGTATAGCTACTACTCAAATCATATAATTAATTGAAAGTAGAGCTGTTGGGATTAGAAATTATTTTAAGAGATATATCACAAAATAATTAATTAATTAATTTAGCTTTATTTAGGAGGCTTTCAGCCTTAGGCTGGTTCGCCTCCGATATCACAAAATACTGCAAGGTGATCAGAACCGAAGTCAGCATGTGTAACAAATTGGCTAAAAAGTTAACATGAATCAATTAAGACCAAATTAATAGTTGAGGGATTTTTTGCTGAAGAAAAGCATAATGGGTGGCATGGAAAATGAATAGTGTAATAAGTTAAGTTAAGTTTTCTTTATTAGCGAGGCTTTCAGCCTGAGGCTGGTTCACCTCCGAAGAGTAGTGCAATAACACAAACAAAATGACAGACAACGCTCGAAGACTTTGGTGATGGACCTGCTATTGCATTTTTTTCAGTGTACCACATGGCAACACTACTACCAACAATCAATACGAAACTAACGATTTTAAATTGGCTCACTACTTGACTACCCTATTGGTCCCAAGCAAATCGATTAACGTGCCCCATTCTAGTATAAATTCCAGTACTACACTATGTTTGTTTTGATTCGCTATGAAAGTTTGACGGATAAAATGAGGGGTCAGTGGATTTTCCTATGTTTCGAGGGGTGAATCGATTAGCTTGAGACCGAAGATAGTACCAGAGCTGAGTCAAAAAGTTGAGCACGTTATTTCGGGACCTTCTAGTCTTAGAGTTACCTCTATGCTACTACTGGATTGTACTTGTATTTTCATCAAATGTACTAGATTGTTTTGGTTCTATCTCCTTCACTCTTCTCATAATTGAAATGCATAAAAAAAAGAAAAAAATGATACACTCTTTGCACACTGTTATAGATAATTGCACACAAACTCAACTTTTTTCAAATCAAAACAAAAATACTAGCCCATCTGGTGGCTGATGGCACAACCTTCTATGAAAATTCATTACAGCGAACCACATTATTTTAAATTGATTTCTTCGCCAGTTAGTCGTCTGTCACTTCGTTTGTGGCAATAACCTGCAGAACAATCATCAAACAGAAGAATACCATTAGAATTGCTTTGAACATTATTCCATGAGTGATGTTTTGCATTGCATTGATGATCTATAGTGTAATGAATAATCTTTATTTTTACAGTCGCATAAGAAAAGATTGTATTGAGATTGAAAAATAAAATTATTCTACTGTAATATTTACTTTGCCAAGATTCTAATTGTAAACCTGCTTCAAAGCTTATCCAGATTCCAGCACTAGCACTGAAACTTCATGAACCAGTTCCAAGAATTCGTATAATGTAGAGGTTGTTTTATTGCACACAGAGGTATTAAGAAAGATGTAGCAACACGATACCACAGAAGCGGAACATACATTTCTTGATAGAGCTGGAATTAGGGCGAAACAGCTTTTGTTAACAATTACTTCTCTCGATGATTTCTCGAAACTCAAGGCACGCCCACGCCAATCAACATAACCAACGGGAAGGGGAAGTCTTCTCCTACCCGACGGTGACGTTGATTTGAGTAGGTGAGCCTTGGCTTTCTATACAGCTCTATCTAGATTTGTCAGTGCTATTTTTCTTCACTCTAGCCAAATGAACCGTTGCACTATATTCTATATCTGAAGAGTAGTTATTGCTTCATTCTAAATGAAAGAGCTCAATCTCGAAATCAGTCGTGGCTCAGTGAAATCGAGTGCAGACACCGAAAGCATCACAGCTCCTCCAACAGTCTTGGATCGAATCCCAAATCAGGGGTCACATTGCGATTCTCGAAACGAAAGACTTTTTGTACGAATGCTTGTATGAAAAAGTTTTTCGTTTCGAGATGTGCAATGTGACCCCAGCTACAATAAAAAAAAGAGACAGTTGTGAATGAAGGCTGCCCTACCACTTACTTCCTGATGATTATTTTTCGATTTAGTTTTAGAATCGGTACCAGGATGACTGGTAATTCGTGTTACACTCGAAAGGAGATGAAAGTAGACATTTGCAGCAAAAAAAATTTATGGCAAGGTTCAAGGAAAATCATTTCATATCGAGTTATTGATCTATTTATTTTACATTGCCGAACAATGCTACCACTTTTTGCTCGGGCACTCGCGAATATTACCAAAACCCAGCATTGCTTGGCTACTATGATCAATCGTTATTTACTAACCCTATTCATTTGGCACCACTGGTTTACTTTCGCGTGGATTTGATCAGGGGCCACATTGCGCATCTCAAAACGAAAAACTTTTTCATGCAAGCTTTCGTACAAAAAGTCTTTCGATTCGAGATTCGCAATGATCTAAACATTTAATGTTACATTTGAATGTAAAAGAAACAGAAATTCGAGAACGTAATGGCCATATTTTTGATTGTTTATGAATACCCGAGCAAAATGCGGCGGTGGAAATTTAATTGCTCAATAACGCGATAAGGAATGATTTTTCGACCTACCTTGCAATAAATTTTTTTGCTGAGAATGTGATCTACTTACTACCGCTCATACTGGTGACAACGCTCTGATGAGACAACGAAACCTTACCCCCAAGCTCCTCCCTGATCCTATCCTTCGACAATGTACCTCTCTAACCTCGAGTAAGCCGCGAGTATTCGGTCCAACTTCTACTAGACATAGAATTAAGTGAATTTTGTTACAAACAAAGAACAATGAACTATCGGCTCCGTAAAGCTAACGCGATTGAGCCTTCCAAATAAATGAACTAGTTAAAAAAAATGTGGTCTACTTTCACCTCCTTTTGAGTGTAACACAAATTACCAGTTACCCTGTATGTGTCAAAAAAGAAGTAAACATCATCCGATTTCCATTTAAACTTTATGTAGATTGATTTATGACATGTAGGGGAAATGGCTCCAATGTTAGCCCATGGATGTACGATTGGCCCATCGCGACGGGGACGATTATAGATGCTCAAAAAATCTCACTTAGCGAATCAATCTTTGAAAAATCATCCTTCATTTCACGCATCTACTTAAATCGCGCATCATCTTTTTGCAGGAAATCTTCAGAATCACCACAAATCTTCTTTCTATCTACTCAGCGTGCGTGCAGTTAACCACAGCAAAACACATTTTTTCCTGCAACGTAGACAGAGTCGCCCCCCTCGGCCCATCGCTAAAAATCTGCGTTTCATCAATTTTATCTATAGATGAACGCGTCATTTAAAATTTAGTGATTGCTGAATGATATTGTAGTGAAATTTAAATCTTAGGCTTATGGGTTTCAAATCCGTTTCTCTTCATTCTTGTGATTTGACCACTTTTCATTTATTATTTGACGATCATATAAAAGTTATCAACTTATCAGCATTGTAAATTTATCAGATATTAATTTAGCATTTACCTGACACATTTTCAATCATAGTGTTTTCATTGAATTTTGGTTTAATATATAGCATTGAGAATTGAGCACGGTATACATAAACCAGGTAATTTACTCTCGGATGCAAACATCAAGTTCGAATGTTGACTAATGACGTTATTGCTATCATTCAATAGTGTGAAGTGGAATAACGTGAATTGGACAGTGTAAATACGATCAGTAAAAGACTCTCATTCTTCAAATAACGTATGAAAGATTAATTTAAAAATATCGACTTCGTTCATATTAACATTCATTTGCGAAAAAGAAAAGAATGACGTCATCATACAAATGTCATTTACCGGAATTTCTCACCTTCTACAAAGTACACCGTCGACATTGAGTATTTGAGGTATTTGATGTTACAAAATGAGTGAATTATTTTGTGAACGATTTGCATAGTTTTATCAAATAGTTAACTCATGTATTCTCAGATTAAGGATGTTCATTTGTCGTCAGCTGCAGGGTGCAAAGACAAATCTGAAACTGAAAAAAAATAATATATATTCCATGGCCGCAGCGTCATAGGGTTTATTTGCATTTCATCCGAGAATTTCGGTCAATGAACGGTACATTCAATTGGGGTTTTTTTTTAATGCAGACTGAGAGGTGCTAATTGTGCGGCTCGTTTCTCGGTAAACGATGAAGAAAGACGAAAATTAAACGATCTTTGTGATTAGTCATTGCAACAGCGGCAGTTAGCAAGTCGAGCATAATTCGCCATCGTCATTGGCGTAAACATGAAATATTGTGTTTTTGTGATCCGTATTGGCTTAGTAGCAGAACTGACCTCTCTTTTTCGTTTTGTGCCTGATAACGGAACTGACCCGGCTTGCCAAAAGAGCGATAACATTTTCCACGTTTGAAAATCATTCATTGAGTGCTTTTTTATTGTATTTAACATGATTGCGTCGCCGTACATAGCATCAAAGCATTCGGTTACTTGTGCTATTTAATCTTTCCTAATTTATTCCGCCATTGGTTACACAGTCAAAATAGAACAAAAATCAATTAGTATTATCAGTCACCGGACGGGTTTTTGTAGAGTATGGCATTTTTTGTCCAATAATTGATAATGAATTTTATTGTCATTGTTTGGATTGTATATTCACAAAAAGTGTGGAAGCTATTTAAAATATGCTACTGTTGTAAAAAGTATGAAATTTAATTTGTTCCAAGAACGCTTCAGAACAGTTTCAGGCCAAATAGCGAAAAAAAAAATCAGCAAAATCATGATTTTACCACTCAGAATTCCATGAAACTTGGCATAATTGTTCGAAAAGAGCAATGAACAGAGTTTTCCAAATAGCATTTCTTGTTTTATTGCACTCTATTAGTGGTTTTTGAGATCAATTTTATAAGTCAATAATAATTAATAGCTCCAGCACATACTTTTGAAAACCGCTATAAGATCGTCTTCCAGCTTAGTGGACCACTCTTGATATGGTTTATAAAGCATGTTTGAGAATCATAATAAAGCTGTCTTAAGCCAAATACTAAAAAAAAAGGTTCTCATAACCTCTTTAAGAGTAATATTGTATTCAAGCAATTTTATTACGCTTTGGTGAGGAATCAGTTATAAATCCAATTTAATTTTTATTTGCTTAAAAGCAACCGCCATAAATTAACTTGTTGCTGTTATGTTCTGCTGAAACTTTTTTTTCCATATGTAAATCTTTAGCGGTAAAAATAGGGTTGAGTGTTGGTGTCAAGGTCACCATGAAATCAATTTTTTTTTTCATGGTGACATTAGTGAAAATCTTAATGAAAATATATGACTTTTTAGAAGCTCCAAATCATACGCGCTTGAAATTTTATCGTGTATATTGGGATAATATGAGCGTTAAATAAATGCGCCTCCAAAATAATTCAAGTTAACAAAAAAGATTGTTTCAGAAATCAAATGAACCTGAACCTGACATTTTCAGCAAAAATTAAGCAATACTTGATAAACAAAATATCAAAATTTGATACAGGTATATTTTGGTGTTTTATTTAGATCATTTTAGTGGAACATGATTTTTTTTTTCTATATTTTTTTTAATGCATTGATCTTGTGTTTTGAAGACTTGACGACTTTGGCAAAGTTGTTTATCTTGATAAAATAAACAACTCTTCTTGAGACGTTAAAACTTCACAGCCTACTGTTTTCGAGGTATATGCATTTAAGAAAGAAGTTAGATTGTGGCACCATCTTTGTGGAAGTGTTTTGAACTATTTGTTGAATATGGCATTTGAGGAGTATAATTTAAAAACTGAACTTGAAATAAAATCTTGTCCTAGAAACTTCTTCAATTATGTGAAAACCAAATTAAAATCTGATAATTTTCCCTCAAAGATGCATTTGGACGATAGGATAGGTGAGAACTCGGATGATATATGCAATTTGTTTGCAAATTTCTTCCAAGAGATATATACTACGTTTTCAGAAGAGGACCGTGATCGTGAATATTTTGAATCATATCCAGAATTTTCAAGTGACATCAGCGTAAGTCAAATCAAGGTTCATGGTATCTTAAAGGGTTTAAACAATTTAGATGCATCTAAAGGTCCTGGCCCTGACGGTGTTCCGCCAGTTTTTATGAAAACTTTAGCAATTGAACTTACTGCTCCATTATTTTGGATTTTCAATATGTCACTGGAATCCGGAAACTTCCCTAAAATATGGAAAAACTCGTTTTTAGTGCCTATCTTTAAATCGGGTAAAAAATCCGACATACGTAATTATCGTGGTATAGCTATTATCTCTTGCATTCCGAAACTTTTCGAGGCGATTGTAAATGAAAAACTCTTTCTTCAAATTAAAAACAGAATAACTACTATGCAGCATGGCTTCTTTAAAGGCCGTTCAACAACTACGAATTTGCTCGAATTAATTAATTATTCCTTGAATGCAATGGATAACGGAAACCATGTAGAAGTGTTGTATACAGATTTCAGCAAAGCGTTTGATCAAATTGACATACCCATGCTTCTTTTTAAACTTCAAAAAATGGGAATTCATTACGCACTCCTCAAGTGGCTTGAATCATATTTAACTGACCGTCATCAAATAGTAAAATACAAAGGAAAGATATCAAATCCCGTTGACGTCACTTCAGGAGTTCCTCAAGGCTCCCATTTAGGACCACTTTTATTTATTCTCTTCGTCAATGACATATCTTTCATTATTAAGAAATTGAAAGTTTTAATATATGCTGACGACATTAAACTTTTTTTAAAAGATGCGAAAGACATCATCACATTCAAAGAGGAAATTCAAATATTCCATACTTGGTGTCAAAAAAGCCAGCTACAATTAAATATAAAAAATGTAACTCCATTACCATTTGTAGAAAACAAAAGCTACCCGATATAACAGTCACTTTAGGAAACCAGATCGTAGAAAAGTGTGATAGAGTCAGGGATCTAGGTGTTATTTTGGACTCAAAACTTACTCACCGATCATTATAACACAATTATTAACAGAGCTAACAACATGCTTGGTTTCATAAAACGATTCTGCTATAACTTTCACGATCCGTATACGATTAAAACATTGTACATTGCTTATGTAAGATCGATATTAGAATATTGCAGCATAGTTTGGTCACCTTTTTCAATCACACACGAAGAAAGAATAGAGTCCGTTCAAAAGCAGTTTCTATTGTATGCACTCCGCAAGTTAGGTTGGACTGTATTTCCTCTGCCATCTTACACAGCTCGGTGTATGCTCATAAATATCCAAACATTAAAAAAGCGTCGTGAATTTGCTATGATTTCTTTCGTAAACGATATCGTATCACACCGAATTGATTCAATAGAACTATTGTCATCCTTAAATTTATATACACCATCTAGGCATTTACGAAATAGAAATATATTTGCAACAAATCGTCATCGTACGAATTATGCCAAATTTGGACCCTTGAACCAAATGATGGATACATATAATAAGCACTGCGATAACATTGACTTTACAATGACAAAAACCAAATTAAAGCAATATTTTAATTCGTCGCATAACGTCAACTAGAAGTAATGTTTTAACTTGTTCTTAAGACATATTATAAAAAAATATAAACAAAGACAAAATTGTAAAAATAGTACTTAAGACAACAATTGTAAAACGGTCTACACTGATTGACGACAAATAAATAAATAAATAAATAAATAGATCTTCTTCTTCTTCTTCTTCTTCTTCTTCGCATTTCAAGCTTATTGCTTATGGCATATTAGCTTTTTGCGTGCTCTCAACTTAGTGTTCTAGATGCACTTCCACAGTTATTTGGAATTATTTTAATTGAGAGCTTTCGATGCCTGCTACCATTTTTGCATTGGTATAATTGTGTGGCAAGTACAATCATACTCTATGCCCAGGGAGTCGAACCCTGTCACCTCCAGCATAGTCTTGCTTTGTAGCTGAGCCTTTACCGACTGAGCTAAGGGAGGCCCTTTATAGATGGTCCTTATTATGATGAGAAATTGCGCCGAATACACCAAGTCGCGGAAATCCGGAGATTTTTGAGATTTAGGCGTAATTGTTTTTGTAAACAAACACTTTAATTGCCGATTTCTCGCGAATACAAGAACAATCTAACAAACAAACATCAAATGATATAGGAACCATTCCTATACCTGTTTGTGTTGTTAGTTTTTTGAATTGTGCTTTAGTTTCCGAGAAATTGGTAAATTACTTGTTTGTTTACAAACGCAATTACGCCCTAATTTCGAAGTTCTCCGGAAATGCTTCATTTCGGAGTTATTAATTTTGCTCCTCTAGGTTGCATTCCTGGCCCAGTGTGCATTGGATGAAAGCAGAACAGAAAAGCATGATGCATGATTTTATTACTAATACTATTTTCTATTTACAAGAGCAATTCATTTGTTTTATTTGAGGGCAAATGTATATTCCTATTCTACGGGTGCAACCGATGAATTTTACAAACATTTGGAAAAGTTTTGAATGGTATATTAACCTTTATGAAAAGTTATGCGTGATTTCAACTTTTTTGTCCTAGAACTGTCACCATGCCATGTATTTCGACCAAGATTCGACAGTGTCACCCCATGTATATGCGAGCGAGAACGGAAGAATTATACACGCAGGCAAAAGAACGTCATAATTCCATAAGAAACACTTATGAATTTTAACCACAAGAAATCAGTATGAATTTCATTGATTAGCCTTATGAAAAATAATGTTTTCAAAAAAATAATAAATCGGAGCAGACTGGAATCGAACCATGGACGTTGAGATTACGGAACTCGTGAGTTGACCACTCGTCTATCAACGCTTAAGAATCTGGAATGGCTAAAGGCGTATCAGCGCTACGTTGTGTTAGACGAAAATCTTTCATAAGTCGCGCTTATGAAATTCATATTTGTCGTTCATAAGTCGAGTCTTATGAAATTCTTAAGTCTATTTGCCTCAGTGTAGAAATTGCTGACGTTTTTCTTACGCACACTACGTCGCGTATACGTATACACGAAATATTTTCATGCTCATGCTAACAATTTTGTTGATTTTCTTTGCGCTCCGCTTGGAAGTACCGGAAAGTTTTGATTCTTTTCTATGTTGTAAAAATAAACCGCCCATTACTTCATAGTACTTCTGACAAGTTGCCACTGAATGCTTATAATTGTTTTAAAATAACTGTTTCATGACCAACTAGTTTTATTGCGCTTACTTATATAGTAATATGAGGATTTATTTTTGGGTTTTATAAGGGCAATTCATATTTCTTTTTTTTTATACTTCAAGCCAATCATAAATCCTTTAATAAGTGAAATTAGCACAAACATCAGTTGATTGTGTTTAATTGCTTTATAGGGGTTTTGTAGATAGCTATAAAATGTTCCATGACTTGCATTGTATATGACCGTCATAAAGCTGTAGGTAATGGTTGCAGTAACTGTGCCTGTTATGGAGTGCTCTAGTTTATGGCCCTAGTGCCTAACTCAAATTTAAATTAAATTGTAATGGTTTTATTTGCGTAGATATACGGTAAAAACATATATACCCAAGGAACACATCGTTTTGCAATTATGTTGTATGAACTTCTTTACAACTAAAACTAGTTTTATAAAGGCTATATAAACTGTTATAGAACTTGTGTTTTGCTTGGGAACCTTGCATCGCAAAAAATGAGATAAATGATGGATTAAATTGAAAATTAAGATATTGCCAATTAAAGGAACACTAGGGCTGAAAACTGGCTCACTTACCATACTTTGTTATTGAAGTTTTAAACAGTTTTTTTTTTAACGAAAATCTAAGGCTTTTTTCAGTATCATATTTTAACTAAAAGGAAATCCAGTATCCTGCAACTTTGTCTCAGTCATCTTTTCGTGCTATGATTTATTTAACAATATCGAATACGCAATTTAAAAACATTAAGCTTGAGTCAAAATGGCCGAATTCCAGCCCAAACTTGGTTCGTTATCCAATTATGCGAAGTTTCATTGAATTCGGAGAGGAAAAACCCGAATTTATCCACCTATGGTGTGATCAGACCCTTCTTACTTATTCAAGTTTATTTATTTTATTGTCATTATCAGTGACCAAGCCCCCCACCCCGTGTCATCCAGTGATGCTACGCCACTGCCTGGGGGTACCCGGAATATATCCGGGTGTAGTCTATTTGATGAGGCTACCAATCACCTTATCATCGTATTTTAATGTGATTTAATGGGTTTTAATTCAATTCATATTCAAGCAACTTCCCCGGGGTACCCGGAACATGTCCAAGTGTGTCCAATGTGGTCTGGAACACTTAACACGACTTGCATTGATCTTATTTTTGAATTCTGTAGTAATTTGATGTGTCGCATGATGGTTTTGATACGTTTTCCGTTAAATCCAGCGTGAAGGCCCATATTCACCGGATCTTATTCCGGCCATATCTCCGGAACCGGTTCACCGATTCCAAAACCGTTCAATGGGACCTCAAGACCTATCATTTGGCGCCGAGTTTGCCCAAATCGGTTGAGCGGTTGCTGAGAAACGTGAGCGCATTCATTTCGTTACATACACACACACATACACACATACACACATACACACACACACACACACAGACATGTTCCTATGGAAAAGTTATATATATTCTTTTTATCTCAATAAATCAATCGTGATGAATGTGGGCGTCTTAGTGGAATACCTGTATAATGAGAGAGAGAGAAGGATTAGTAATTTCCATTTGATTCCACTGCCTTATTTTCTTATCCTTGACAGATACGCGTATTTCGTCTCCAATGTGCAGACTTCTTCAGTGTCTTGTACTAATACTCGAGTGAGTCCGAAGTGAAAATGTTATACAATATAGGCCCAAGAATGCTACCATGAGGAACTCCTGCTCTTACAGGTAGTCGATCAGATTTGGAATGTTGATAATTTTGAACTAATTTCATAATATAATGTGGAAAATTAAACTTTTTTAATTTAGCAATCAAACCATCATGCCAAACACTGTCGAATGCTTTTTCTATGTCAAGAAGAGCAACTCCAGTTCAGTAATCTTCGGATTTGTTTGAACGAATTAAATTGGTAACTCTTAAGAGTTGATAAGTAGTTGAATGTCCATGGCGAAATCCAAACTGCTCCTCTGCAAAAATGGAGTTCGTATTGATGTGAAGCATCATTCTATTTAAAATTATATTTTCAAAAATTTAATTATTGAAGAAAGTAAACTTATTGGATGGTAGCTAGAAGCTTCAGCTGGATTTTTATCCGGCTTCAAAATTGGAACAACTTTTCCATTTTTTCATTTATCAGGAAAGTATGCCAAATGGAAACATCTGTTAAATAATTTTACCAAGAAAGACAAGGTACTCTCTGGGAGTTTTTTGATGAGGATATAGAAAATTCCATTTTCACCTCGAGCTTTGATATTATGAGACTTTTTTTGTTATAGATCTTACTTCGTCCAAATCAGTTCCCCAGGAATCATCAACAACATTTTCCCGAGAGAAAATATTCAGATAATCCCGAGCAACCTGATCCTCAATAGGACTAGTAAGGCCCAAACTGAAATTATGGGAACTTTTGAATTGCTCAGCAAGTTTCTGAGCTTTTTCCAATTTTGTGATCAAAATTTCACCACCTTCTTTAAGTGCTGGAATAGGCTTTTGGGTTTTTTTTTTTCAAAATTTTTGTGAGTTTCCAAAAGAGTTTGGAACTAGGGTCTTAATGATTATGATGGTGATGATGATGATGATGGTCCCACCTCTTACCCTTACAAAGGTTTGAGCTGGACGATTTATCTTTAAGATAATTAATTGTAAACATTTTAACCAGTTTAGCAAAAAAAATGAGATGGTTACAGTTACAGATATAAATTCCGTCTAGAGTTTACAGTTGCTGCACAGCGATATAAATGGGAAAAAAAACTTTGGCTTCCACGTCTTAATTCGCCTTTTTTCCACCTAAAATATTCATAAGTATTACAAGCCATCAAGAGTTAATGAACAATCAACAAAGCATCCTATTACACTAGCAACCCCGCAATCTGATGCTATCATAATTTTCAGCAATGTCAGGAATGCTCACGAACCCCCAACATTTGCCAGAAAACTTACTACTAACTCAAGGTATCTTTCAAATAAGCTTCAAAATTGCATTTTTTTTTTCAAATGTTAAATTCAGTTCTCTATATCCGTAATACGCGCGCGAGGCTCAAACCTTTGTAGACTACTATTTTTTTACTACTACTATTAAATCAAATATCAAAAATCCATCATCACAATCGTGGCGAACAGAAATAGTTTTTGCAGTGCTACAATAATTATTAAAATGTCGTTATAACAGCTATCCAAACAAAATAATCTTAATGGAATAACTTCGTCAAGATACATAATTTGTCAATTCATTTAAAAAATCACTGGATAACCGTTCAAAAGACAGTTTTAACGTGTGAAATGCAATGTTTTTCAAATTCTGCTAATATTGTTGCAGGTTTAATGTCTCTAGGCATCGAATTGAAAACATTTATTCCTATAAAAAATAATGAATTCTGTGAAGCACAAGGTAAGAAATGTGGTGATCTTATTTCATCCGCGTTTCTAGTATTATATCTATGAAAGTCACTTCCTCTTTCAATTCGATCACACAAATATCGAGGCAACAAACCGATAACTACTTTAAAAATGAACACCATAGTCAAATATACAATTCTTTGCTTCACCGACAACCATTGTAAGGCGTCTAGCATCAAATTTGAGGAA
Organism: Ochlerotatus camptorhynchus; assembly: GCF_037179485.1. NCBI lineage: Eukaryota > Metazoa > Arthropoda > Insecta > Diptera > Culicidae > Ochlerotatus > Ochlerotatus camptorhynchus. The sequence goes on along the minus strand of NW_027040493.1, from coordinate 43,056 downwards.
GTGAATCTATTACATCTCAATATCAAACGCATTATTTAACTCTACAAGCGCTGTAAACTCGATATTTGTGTTTCATTCGCCAGAAATAAAATGGAAGGGTTAAAGTCTAGATGAGGAGAGATGATTGATTTGTATAGCTGTATTTTACTGGCAATAGTTAAATCGTTTTTGAGTCGACATAGAATTCCATACTTCTTGGAAATTTTCTTGATGACATTGTCAATGTGAGAGTTGAACTTAGGTTTGTCATCAATAATCACGCTAAGATATTTAATCTCCTGAACGCGATCATTACTCTCATCATCAATTACAACAGAGACGTTCTCATTTAATCGATTCCGCGAAATTAACATCAATTTTGATTTACTTGTATTCAATTTTAACTACTTACACTTCAACCATCTACTTAGAGAACGCAAAGCTTCATTCAAATGTAAAACGGCAACTTCTAAATCCTTAGCTGCAATGAATAACACAGTATCATCTGCAAAAAGATTAATGTCGCAAAACCATAAAACACGTCGCAAGTCATTAATATACATAATAAATAACAGGGGCCCTAATACACTTCCCTGGGGCACTCCAAGGGTATTCCCCACGGGACTGGAAACAGAATCATTAAAAACAGTCCGTTTAGTTCTGTCAGACAAATAGCCTTCAAACCATTTATATGCAGTACTGGTAATTCCAAAGCGCTTGATTGTACTTAACAGTAAGGGCCTAGAAATTGTTTCAAGTTGTCTTTCCACTTTGCTAACACCAAATTCAACGCAGATTCACAAGAATAACCTTCCCGATATCCCGATTGTTCTGGTATCAACAAAGAGTTGCTATTGAAATACTCCAACAGCTGGCCTTTAACAACAAGTTCTAAGATTTTCTCTAATGTGTGCAACATGTTGATGGGATGAAACTCTTCGGTTTTAATCATTCCAGCAATTTTTTGGATAGGAACCACTAAGAATTCCTTCCAAATTTGTGGCACATATCCATTCTGCAATGATTTATTAATAAGGTCCAGAGAGATGTGGCCAATGACATGAAAGCAATCTTGAATAACTCTAGCATTAACATTATCTACTCCAGCCGATTTTCCTAATGAAAAACAAATAACTCTGAGTTCATCTAATGTAATTGGGTGAAAAACTTCAAATCTACACAGCAAAAAAATAATTTTGATATCACGTCAAAGTGGATGCACTACAATCATGTCGAAAATATGGTGTAATATTACTTGCTAAAAAGGACAAAATTATCATTAATACAATGCATGAACTGACATTACGCTGCTTTTACTGCATTTGTTTATTTATGTGGTCATAAAAATTACATGAAATTTTCGACATGATTGTAGTGCATCCACTTTGATGTGATATCAAAATTATTTTTTTGCTGTGTATAACTACTATTAACTGGCTGTTTATTTCGTCAGGTTCTTCGACCAATTCAATGGATTCATTTATCAATGAAACACTGTCTACAAAATAGTCATTAAACTTAGCTGCAATTACTTGTTCTGACTGTTCTAATGTGCCATTAAAAGTTAATCTAAATAAATATTATTTTCAAAAGTTTTGTTCCGCTTTTTAATTTGTTTTTTAAGTCCCGTCAGATAACTTTCATGGCAGGATCGCGTGTTCTTTGTCTCCTACTTACATTTGTCAGACAGATCAAGAGCTGAAGATCGTCGTCTATTGTAATTGAATCGAATTTAACCTCGTATTTAGGTATTCAGGGACCTCTTGCTTCAACTATAGAAGTAGTCAGTGATTCAAGAGTATTATTAATTTCATCTTTGGTTTGCAAAGCAATCTTTGGATCGAAGTTACATTCCATAAATGTTCGATATTGCTCCCAATCAGCTCTATGGTAATTGAAAGTAGAGCTCTTGGGATAACAAATTATTCTTGGGATATTTCAAAAGTTACTGGAAGGTGATCAAAACCGAAGTCAGCATGGGTAACCAATTGGCTACAAAGTCGACATGAATTATTTAAGGGATTTTTTGCTGAAGAAAAACATGTTGGGCTGTTTGGATATTGAATAGTGTAATAACCTGCAGAACAATCATCAAACAAAATATTACCATTGGAATTGCTTTGAGCATTATTCCATGAGCGGTATTTTGCATTAAAATCCCCGATAATGAAGAATTTAGACCTATGACGGGTAAGTTTCTGAAGGTCATCCTTGAGAAAATTCTTTTGCCGAACCTACGCATTGGAATGGCAAATAGGCAGCTATAAACGTAAGTTGTCCAAATTTTGTTTCAACAGAAACTTTGCTTTCAAATGCAGAAAAAAATAAGTTTGATTCGTCTATGAACAATGATGGCAACGCCACCACAGGGTCCATCAAGACGATCATTTCTATAAATGAAATAATTTTCGTTCTTCTTAACCTTATGGTCAGGTTTAAGGAACGTTTCAGTTATAAAGGCAACGTTATTAACTCTCAAAAAGTTAAATAGCTCGTCTTCATTATCTCAAAGAGATTGTGCATTCCAATTTAAAATATTTAATGATTTAAAATCCATTGCTGAATTTCAAAGCCATGCCTGAGTTATTAGCAAATTTTACTCCAGTTTAAATAGCATCAAACATGGAGTTAGTTTTTAACATATCAGTAATCATGTAAATTAATGATTTCTGTAAAAATTCAATTTAAGGAGCAGTAATGCTTCCTAAGTCACAATTTTCAAAATTTCCGTTAGAATCACGTTGGTTAGTATTTTGATTTCTACCCGCTGCAATAGCAGCATAGGTAACTCCATTAACTCGCTGAACATTGTTAGCAGCAAGGGGTGTAGGTATAGATGACAAATTTGAAGCAGGGGTGAAATTTGTCCCTACCGGTACGAATGTATAATTTGTTCCACGCTGACCGTTGTTAACAGCAGAGGAATTTGTACCTGGTCGGGAACGTGGAGCGTTTCCTACCTGGCGAATGGAACGAGATTGCAGGATCGCTTTGCGAGTCTTACATTCCCAAAAATTGGATTTGTGGTTTTCACCACAATTTGAACATTAAAATTTCTTAGGATCTTCCTTCACAAGACAGTCATCCTTTGCGTGAGAGGAATCACCACAATTCATGCATTTAGCTGACATGTAGCAATTTTTAGTTCCGTGACCCCATCCCTGGTACTCACGGCACTGGGTGAGGTTTTGGAAACTTCCTCCAGTCTTCCTGTAGTGTTCCTTCTACACTTGGACATGGAGCATAAAACGCTGTACAGACTGGAGAGTTATAACATGTTATAACGGTTGTCAAATAATTGCAACACAGAAACCACCATCAAGTCTGACCGTACTATAACAGTACGTTCAGACTACAGAGTTAGAACATGTTATAGCACTATATTGATGGTGCTTTCTGTGTTACAATTATTTGACAACCGTTATAACATGTTATAACTCGCTAGTCTAGCCAGCGTTTAAGGCTAGCTTTTTCTAAGGCCTTAATGATATTTAGTTCACTAGACTTGAAGTGAAATAAATAATAATCATTAAAAATCCCGCATGTCTACAAATATTAAAAAACCAATTTTCTTGTTTTTTGCTTGTTTGAAAAAGCACTCAAACCATCGCTTATGAAATGTATCTCTGATATACTGCCGCTCTTCGCATATCGGTCCCATAGCAGTTTTTGTCAAAACTGAGTTTTACAATGCAAATGGTAGTTGATCACCCATATTTTCTTAATACTGTATGAACTCAATAACTTTGTTCTGAAAAAGTTTGGAAAGACAGCCAAATTGGTTGTCTCATCACATAAGAAGCAATGGTACGAATCAAGCTTAAAATGCGATTTTCTCGGCTTGCTGATTTTTGCCATGGGACCGACATGCGAAGAACGGCAGTATAGCCATCACACATTCAATATTGTATGCTTGTTCCTTATGATGTTTCTGATTATAGACTCATTCAAAGTTTAATATTGCAGGAACTAAATTGTTTAAGTTTTTTGCATTATTTTCTACATTCATCAAGCGTTATCAAAGTTACCCCAAATCAAAATACTGACGTTCGGTCACAAAACTAAAAAAATAGTACAAATGAAATAATTTCCGTTAAATATACTATTAAAGATTTGACTCTAGGATCCTCTATACATGTTTTAAAATAATAAAATTTGAAAAACATTCATCGCTTTAAACAATATTTAGTATAAACTAAAAAATACTATCAATTGACTTTCTCAGCCTACGTCACTGCCAGACACTGAAGAAGTCTGCACATTGTAGACGAAATACGCGTATCTGTCAAGGATAAGCAAATAAGGTAGTGGAATTGAATTGAAATTACAAATTATGACTAAAATATGCATGCAAAATATTTTAAAGATGTAATCTATTCCTGGCAATTTCATGGTTTTTCTGTGGCCACCATGTTAGACAAAATGTGCAATCATTGAATGTTGAATTTAAATTTTATATTGGAATGTATACTTCAACAGACAGGCTCAGTAATAATCTTTTTTTTTATGAATAATTTTTTTTTTTCATGTTGAAGCATTTTAAAACTTTACAAAAGTAAGAGACGTTGAAATTATTGGATGGGCCAAAAGTGCCATGTCCCCGTAACTAACCGCTCGTGGATTCTGGTGTAAATTAAAGGTACGGACAATTTTCCCGAGATCAGCAGGATCATATTTTGACCGATGAGTCCTGGGTACTCAATATGAGCACCAGTTATCGTGTTTTTAAAGTTCTTTTTACATTAACATCTAAATCACAGAATTTAGAAGGTCTGCCTTTGACATAACGAGTTAAAGACTCAAATTAACGCTTCAGGGTGATTTGGAGTAACTGTCACCGATTTCACGAATAAGTAATTCTCGGTACATATTCAAATATTTTTGTTTTAAAGTTAATACAAATATCAGTAGGATTTGAAATTTCATTCGTTTTTGATTTCAAGCAGCCATAGACGGGAAAATAGAGCATGTCATAAATCTGTACTAACTCTGGTGTTATCTTTTGGAAACTGAAATCTCTTCAAAAGAATGAAACATTTATTTTTCGCATCATTATGGAACTATGGAGGTACAAAGGAACCATGTTTGGAAAATCCGTTCAATATCAGATACGCATCGCCAGGACTCCAAAAGGTGCTGTAACTAAAACGTTCGTGCCAACTGTGGTCCTTTTTCGTAATAGGGAGAGAAATTTGAATTAAAGTATTCTAAGTTGAAGGTTATATATGTAGTTTATCTGGAACATATATACTGATTTCAAAAATTCATACAAACGATCAATCGTTATGACAAATTTTTAAAAGCGACAGTTATTCTGAATCATCTTGTACATAGAACATCGACCAACGGAGGCATCGACTTGTGCAAATATTGACTTATGGAGAGACAGACATAACACTCGCAAGTTGTTCATCGAACAAGCATTTAACGGTCAATTTAAAAGTATCTTAGTTGGTAGTACCACCACCTGTGACGCGCATAGCCAATTGCCTTGCGTTTGACGTTTACACACTACCGCCATCTGTTCAGCGTACTACGCACCAAAGTGTATTCAACACATAGCGGTAATGTTTTAGCGACGATGTTTTACAGTGAGAATTATTGAATGTGTTATGTCTGTTTGTCTGTGGTTAAATGTAGTTGCAAAACGAAAACTTAAAACCAAATATTTACAAATTCACTAAAGATTAAGATCCTTTTATGCTAAATCAATTGAAATGTAGCAACAGACATCATAGTCAAGGAAATAAAAAGTAATTTACTATTATTAATAAAACCTGAAATACTTAACTACATTGGCAATCAAAAACAAACTTGTTTTCATACGTCAATAAAGGAGTAGAGAACACAACGCTTAGCTTTTTGTTTAAAATTAAAAACGTGGAGAAATCAAATAAAGAATTAAACTCTATAACACACGATTAAGGTGCAAGTGGACGCAGAACATTTTTAAACATATTCAATAGCAGTTTTTACGTTCAAAACCGAAATTCTATTCATGATAATGTTTTCACAATTTCTACTTGCCAAGTAAAATACAGTGACATATTTACATTAACATAAGTACGGTTTTGAAAGAAGGAAAACTGCTTTTGAATTATAAGACACAAAATTTCGTTCCCTAATAATAATCCACTGAAGCGTTTGCCAACATAAACGAACGGATCGGTGGCAGGCCGAGGTTAATTTTGACACGCATTCCCCCAACTTTGGTTATGCTAATCATATCTAATACAGCACATGATCGACACTGCGCATGCTCAGTACCAATTGATAGCTGTCAACTACAACTCGCGTGATATTAAACATGTGGGAGTGTGACTTACTACGCCAGACAAAACACTCCACGCACTGTGTAGGTATATCGTGTGGATGGCATTGCCGGTTTGTTGGTATCGTCGATAGACATTGACTGTGGGGAGTTATTTTCACTCTGAGTGGCCTTCTTACTAAGAACTCAGTATCGAAAATTGTCAATCTCTCCTCAGTGTACAGAGCTGTCAAACGTCAGTTTTTGTCGTCTGCTAGTGAGAACGATTCGAGATATCGCCGAGTACACCCGGAGTGATTGTATATATTATATATATTGGACGTTCTAACGGCGAAATTTCGCGACTCGGAAAATTGATACAATGAAACAGATGGCAAGCACAATTTCAAGCACCATTGATTAGTTTCTTAGCTACAAGAGTCGTTGTCTAGTGAATAGTGATATAGTTTTATCAGTTCGTTATTATTTACGTAAGATGTGATGAAGCAGTCATAGAAAATGTAGGTGAATTGTACGTGATCCGATATAAACAACCGCTAACCGCTGTGAGCATTGTGAAGAGTGTCTGGGAGAAGAAAACGAAGACCAAGAAGAAAACATTGCTTTCAATTCGTATGAATGATGTGATCCTCCTGAACGGGCGACGTACAGTGTATCCAGGCAGGAGATGGTGTACGTGAAATTAACGTTTGGTCATCTGCCGGAAAAGGTCATTTGAAGAATATGCACGGCCATTTTTTTCCGCTTGTGGCATATTATTCCCTAAAAAGGATGCTCCCCTCCAAAACACAATATGTACCATCAATACATTTGAGTAAAATTATATGGCAAGGTGCTTATCGGTGGTTTATGGTGTTTTCATGTAAAGTTGCGGGGTGCTGTTGTTGTGATAAGGGATGTCAGTTTTAATAGGTCAGGTATAGTACGAGTTGCACGGAGAAAAGTTCGCCTCTTGGAATAATACGATTATGCTAGAGAGAAACCTGCGTGTTGTTGTTCTGAGGCAAACCGGTTCGAATTGTGGTTGTGAAATATGGCGTTAATGGTTGCATTGATTGGTATATTGAAGATTTTCATTCAAAATGCACTTTTGGAAACATTGCTTAAAAATTCTAATAGCTGTATATAAAACCTTTTGTTGCACAGATAAATAATTGTGTAAAAATCGGTAAAAATAAAATAAAACTAGTGTTAACGCGATTGAGCCTTACAAATAAACGAACTAGATAAGAGTCCTGGCGATGCGTCTAAGCTTTGATATTGAACGGATTTTCCAAGTATGTTTTTTTTTGCCTCTATAATGATGTGAAAAATAAATGTTTCATTATTTTCAAGAGATTTCAGCTTCTAAAAGATAGCACACCCTGTACGTTCTGAATAAATAATATAAAATTGGTTAGATCTCCAAAGAAGCAGAAAAAGATAAGAATAATATGAGTTCTGAACTATTCACAGAGCTAATCTCTACAAACTATATAGAAAATAGTCCACTTTGCTTATCAGATACAATAAAACAATTTGTTTTGATAAGAGAGCAACCGATCAAGCCATACAGATGTATGCAAATAATTGCAGCATTGTTGAAGCCCTCTCATGGGAAATTTACAATACCTGTGCTTCTACAACTAGATACAACTCTATCCACTCTGCTCGGCATTGGATGTACGCACAGCATTCTATCACGGTGCATGGTTGCATATTTAGTTAAGGTGTTGATTATAAATAAAAAAAAAATCATACCAACATCCACTGAGTGAAAGAGAAGGGGAGACAAATAGTGGCTGCTGGTGGGGTAGATAACCGAAGGAACGTGTTTACACATTGTAGAGAAATGTTTGCACGCTCGTGCAATAAAATTTCAAATCATTGTTGATATGTGATGCATGCAATCGATCTGTGTCATGCGGAATCAGAACGAGTTTGATGCGTTTTTTTTTAAATGTGAATCATTATTTCCTAAAGCGAATTTTTGCTTCTCATGCTTCGTCTTAGGAGGTGTGTTGATTTTGTAAATGCTCGAAAACACGCGCTTCCTCCTATCAATTCCTCAATTATCAGTGAACCAACACATGACCAGCATCAAATTCCATGATGTTGTTCGTACCGACTAGGGTTTTTTTTTTTGGTTTTGAACTGTGTTATCCCCCAGAGCTTGATCTCTATTAAATAAATTCGCCTTTAGCTACCGAAAAACGGGCAGGAGTTGATCAGTGGGGTGTAGCGACTAAATAGGAAAAATCGCAAATGAATTTTGGAAGCGAAATCAACAAGTATAGAAATATGAAAAAGTATCCTCTCATGCCTAGACTAATGTAATCCAGATTTTTTTATAAATATTACGTCTAGTCTACATTATAATCACAACGAGTGAGAAATTTAAACCATACTAAAATTCAATAAATTATATAATTTACGTAGGGAATTGTCTCTAATGTTGGCCTATGGATCTAAGGTTGGGACCATCACCAAAAATCTGCTATTTATCAATTTTATCTAGATGAACGCGTCATTGGGACGGTACTAATTGATATTTTTGGTCGCTATTGAAAATTTAGTCGATTGCTGAATTTCTGTGTGGGCTCAAATTATAGACATTTAGGACGATCTATTTTGAGCATATTTGGCAGTGATAATCAACTTTCGAAAGTTTCCGGATTTGCAAACTGAGTTTTCAGATGTCTAACCTTTAAGGTACAAAACAAATGTTCTCGCCTACTTGTTCCCAAGACCGGACAGCCAATGATTTTTTGGGTCAATTTCTGAAATTGATACAGAAATCACTAATTAGATATACCAGACTTTTTTTCCTTCTTCTTCTGTTCGGGACATAAATCCACTGCAACCAGTTATTTGATCTATTGTGGTATACCCCTTGTCCTTTGTTTAGTGCATGTCGTATTACTCCATCACTATTGAGAAATGAAGAAGTAGGGTTAAATACCCCATTTCCGGCCTATTAAGCATAACCCGCACTTAGTCTTTCTTAATCTAGCGCAGTTTAGCACCAAACGGAATGTTATTATTACTGATGGCTTCCAAATTTATTTACCTTTCTGTACGTACCATAAGATTTGAAAACGAGAAACCAATCGTTGAGATATTGTCAAAAGTCCAACACTGCTTCTTGACGCCAAACTCGGCCTACGGATTTTAAACTCGGCCTAACGCATTGAAACGCAATTGAAAAGCCCATGAAATCACTTCGGCCTATCGTATGAAGATAAAAATTGATTCGGTCGGAGCGCTTCTTTTGTTTTTGGGAATAATGGGTGTAAACTTTCATACCACGCGTTCTCATTGACTTCGTTCGGTAGCTTATTAACTAAAGTATCGTACCAAACGCATAATTGACTTGTTAACTCTGAAATCATGGATTTATTTGAAGTTTTCTGCTCGATAGGCCCAAAATGGGCGATTAGGCCGAAGTAGTTCTCTACCCTAATCAGTTTTGATACAGTTGTCATTCTTGCCTGTATCGCAAGGATCCGACTTTAATTGTAAGGTCCCGCTCTTTATACCCTTTGGAGTGTTGGAGGCGCGCTTTTGAAGGGGTGCAGTCAAAGACGAATTCCTTAGCAACAAAATCAACCAATAACACCGATAATGACCATGCATCAGAATCCTAATCTTAACCACTTCAAACTAGAGAATAGCGAATAAAAGATTAGGAATCACGTAGATAAAAAATAACTACCAAAATCATTTTCTCCTTTTTTCAAGATCATCCTCGGTGGACAAAGCCGAATCTTTTCACTATCAAAAAGGCATGTTGATAGTGATAAGTCCTCGGGTTGCCTGGACCGAGGATGATCTTGAAACAAGGAAAAAATGAGTTACTTAGTCTTCATCTATGTGATTCCTAATCTTCTATTCGTTGTTCCCTAGTTTTAAGTGGTTAAGACTAGGGTTCTGATGCATGGTTACTATCGGTGTCATTCTTTAATTTTGTTGCTAAGGAATTCAAAGGGGCGCACCTTTGGAGAGTGTTGCAACACTCCGAAGGGTATAAATAGTGGGACCTTTCAATTAGAATTGATTCCTTGCAATGAAAGCAAGAATGTCAACTGTATCAAAACCGAATACTTCATCATTTCTCAATAGCGATGGAGTAATACGACATGCACTAAACTAAGGACACGGAATATACTACAATAGATCAGGTCGCAGTGGTATTATGTCTCGAACAGAGGGAAAAAATCAACATTGTAAAAAGGACTAAGTTGTGATTGATTACAAAACAATTTGAAGTAGTTCGAACCCAACGACATTTATATAAGGTCTGGGCCAACAGGCAGCTTGCTGGTGTTAGAAGCAAAAATGTTGTAAACATTACTGAACATCTGAGAATAGATAGAAATACGTCACTGCCAACATACTGAGAACAGATAGAAATACGTCGCTGCCGACAGCTGTTTCGTGTAAAAAGATAAACATTGCAATAACATACGAACACCACTAAACATTTGCACATTTCACTAACACCAATAAGCCCTTTGGCCCAGACCTTATATAAATGTCATTAATTCGAACCAGGCTTCGGTGGTAGTAACGTAACGCACCACGAAAAAGGAAGTGCCAAGTGTTACTGGGCATATACCAGACTTACAAATTCCTGATGTATTCTCGAACTAAGCTTTTTTTTTATCACGAAAGAAAGTTTGTTTGAAACTCTAAATAATATCAGCAAGTCTATGCTAATCCAATCCAATCCAATCCAATCCAATCCAATCCAATCCAATCCAATCCAATCCAATCCAATCCAATCCAATCCAATCCAATCCAATCCAATCCAATCCAATCCAATCCAATCCAATCCAATCCAATCCAATCCAATCCAATCCAATCCAATCCAATCCAATCCAATCCAATCCAATCCAATCCAATCCAATCCAATCCAATCCAATCCAATCCAATCCAATCCAATCCAATCCAATCCAATCCAATCCAATCCAATCCAATCCAATCCAATCCAATCCAATCCAATCCAATCCAATCCAATCCAATCCAATCCAATCCAATCCAATCCAATCCAATCCAATCCAATCCAATCCAATCCAATCCAATCCAATCCAATCCAATCCAATCCAATCCAATCCAATCCAATCCAATCCAATCCAATCCAATCCAATCCAATCCAATCCAATCCAATCCAATCCAATCCAATCCAATCCAATCCAATCCAATCCAATCCAATCCAATCCAATCCAATCCAATCCAATCCAATCCAATCCAATCCAATCCAATCCAATCCAATCCAATCCAATCCAATCCAATCCAATCCAATCCAATCCAATCCAATCCAATCCAATCCAATCCAATCCAATCCAATCCAATCCAATCCAATCCAATCCAATCCAATCCAATCCAATCCAATCCAATCCAATCCAATCCAATCCAATCCAATCCAATCCAATCCAATCCAATCCAATCCAATCCAATCCAATCCAATCCAATCCAATCCAATCCAATCCAATCCAATCCAATCCAATCCAATCCAATCCAATCCAATCCAATCCAATCCAATCCAATCCAATCCAATCCAATCCAATCCAATCCAATCCAATCCAATCCAATCCAATCCAATCCAATCCAATCCAATCCAATCCAATCCAATCCAATCCAATCCAATCCAATCCAATCCAATCCAATCCAATCCAATCCAATCCAATCCAATCCAATCCAATCCAATCCAATCCAATCCAATCCAATCCAATCCAATCCAATCCAATCCAATCCAATCCAATCCAATCCAATCCAATCCAATCCAATCCAATCCAATCCAATCCAATCCAATCCAATCCAATCCAATCCAATCCAATCCAATCCAATCCAATCCAATCCAATCCAATCCAATCCAATCCAATCCAATCCAATCCAATCCAATCCAATCCAATCCAATCCAATCCAATCCAATCCAATCCAATCCAATCCAATCCAATCCAATCCAATCCAATCCAATCCAATCCAATCCAATCCAATCCAATCCAATCCAATCCAATCCAATCCAATCCAATCCAATCCAATCCAATCCAATCCAATCCAATCCAATCCAATCCAATCCAATCCAATCCAATCCAATCCAATCCAATCCAATCCAATCCAATCCAATCCAATCCAATCCAATCCAATCCAATCCAATCCAATCCAATCCAATCCAATCCAATCCAATCCAATCCAATCCAATCCAATCCAATCCAATCCAATCCAATCCAATCCAATCCAATCCAATCCAATCCAATCCAATCCAATCTAATCCAATCTAATCTAATCTACCACAAACTAGACCTGTGCGCCGCCGCGCCACGCCGCCGCGCCACGCCGCCGCCACCGACGATTTTCATACGCCGCCGCCGCCGATGAAATTAAGCCGGTGCGCCGCCGAAGTAAAATCTTCCACGCCGCCGAATAAATTTATGTCACGCCGATGAAAACTTCGTAGTACCTTTTAGGTAAAATGCATCTTGAACGCGTTGAAATTAGCGTGTAGTGCAGCGATTGTCATTTAGTTTTTTGACATTTGTTCGCTCTGATCTAGCACACAATAATGAATCATTCAGGTCGGATTTACATAAAGGTGAATAAGTGAATATATGGTATCCCAGAATGTCTAATGTCTAATGTCTAATGTCTAAATGTCTAAGCACGACTTTCGTACACCCCTGCTTGTTTCAGATGCCGTTTAAACACGCTGAATCATTGTTTACATTTCGATCAGCAGTTTTGCGTATCGCAAGTTGCGGTTTTTCACATTTCCGTGACAATGCGAAGCATTTCTCTGGAAAAGCGCAAACCGATCGTGCACAAATGGTGTACTATACCCATTTTCTTTTAAATATCATTATTAAGGAGACTTTCAGCTAAATCTCCAACATTTCTCTGAGTAAATTAGCGAAATTGGAAGGTATTAGCATCGGAGCCGTTCGAAACGCGATTCGGAAGTATGGTGATGAAGCAACTTTTCAGGACACTCAAAAATCTGGACGTAAACTGAACCCTATTGGCCAAAATCTGAACCGGAAAATCGAGCAAGCTTTCGCTCGCAAGAAAAGGGCTTCGGTTCGAGACGTGGCTAGAAAAGTGGGATCCTCGAAAAGTAATGTCCAGCGGGCCTAGACAAGAATGGGTCTAAAGACGTTTAAGAAGCAGAAGAAGCCAAAGTGAAGGTAAAAACAAGCCACATCCGTCAAACCGAGGGCTCGGAAGCAGAGTGGCCAGATAGTTTTTTTTTTCATTATCGGTAGCTTCTCAAAACTTTTTACGTTGAATCATACGTTAAATTTGATTACAATACTCTCCTAGTGATCAGTACTACACCGTTCGTGATGGCCGAAGTGTTGACAACGCGGATAAGTCGATTTTTTTCCGAAAAAAAAAATCGGTAAAAATGCTATGGGCAAGCCATTTGTGAGTGTGGTATGCTTTCCAAACCGTTTGTGACAACGGAGACAATGACAACCGATGTTTAAGTGCGTGACTGTTCAAACAAGCGTCTGTTACCCATGATACGCAAACACGACGCCTCAGTACTGTTTTGGCCGGATTTGGCGTCGGTTCATTATTCCAAGGACACGATAGCCTGGTATAAAGCCAACAAAGTCCAATTCGTACCCAAGGAAATGAATTCACCCAACTGTCCCCAGGCCAGGCCAATCGAAACTTTTTAAGTCCTGACCAAAGCATATTTGCGGACAAATGTAAAGGCAGTGGATTCCGTTACAAAGTTTGTGAAAAACTGGAAAAAAAGTATCCAAAATTGTTGGACTGAAGCTACATTTAACTGTAAGAGAATACTATAGAGAACATGAAAACAAAATAAAAATCGTATTTGCTGTAAACAAAGCTACGTTCTCGTTTTTTTTTTTTCGTGCTTAGACATTCTGCATCACTCTATATTACTAACAACACGTTGATATTTGAGCTTTTTTCATACCAAAAGTTGTATGACTACAATGCATGTACATTCAAATATGTATCAGATTAGTACAAGCATATCATTTATCGCTACTAACATATTAAAAACGTGTAATGTTCAATAAATGAAAGAATACCTAGGGCCCATTAAAATGTTACGTAATGCAAAAGATTGCATCCACCCCTACATAACGTACTTTTCTTATACTTAAAGGGTTGTAACACTTTGCAATACGACTTTACCAACAAGCACTTGACATACTTTCCTAAACAAATTCCGCATGTACGGCCAATGATAACGGCTCAAAATTGAGTAAGAGTTACTCATATTTGAGTCCAGTTATTTATTTATTTTTTTTTTTTTTTGGGAGTAAAGTAAAACCACTCCGTGCATTATTTGAATTTTTGTGGTACCCCTATTTGCTGTTTGTATCATGCAAATTGACCACTATTTAACAAGTAGACAGCTAATTGCATGGACACATCTTTTCCCAGTCCGGTATAATATGGTTTATAAAACCAACTACATTTCCATGATTTGCAGACTAAATATCACTAGGTTGTAAGCTAATACTTCCAAGAAATTTGGTTCTGCGCTTGTGTAATGCACCACAACTGTAGAACAGATGTTCCGAGGTTTAACGTTCCAAATTACAGAGACGAACCCAACCAATGTTCTTAATGTGATATCTACTAGGACAGTGCCCAGTTACTAGGCCAGTTTATATACTAAGAGCTCTGTTATTGAGCTCTAAGAGCTTTTTGGTGTATGTTATATTAGGAGTTATAAATCTTTTCGACTGGTTGCAGTTTTTGCATGTGCAATTGGCCATCACCCTTTGCTCTTCCCACCATTTGAGTTCCATTTTTACCGTACAGTATAATATTCCACAGTATGGTTCGCTTGAAACACCTTTGGAAAATGTCCCATCGCAACTGAAATATTTGTCCCTGGGCCAAAGATTCCTGCACGAACGTTAGGACCACCAGTTTCCCAATCCAAACGTGCCGTTTCACATACGTTGAAGGGAATTTCATAGTTGTCCTCTGGTTTCATCCAGTCTCCATTCATACTCATCACTGGTGCTGTTTGGAAGTATTGTAAGATGCTTAGATGACCAACAAGATCAACTGGCATTACCTTTTTAGATCTTTTGAGCCTTAGAGCCCTTCTTTCCACTTCTAGTTGCACATGTTCATGCAAGGGCAGCAGATTGAGGATTGCTTCTAATGCTTTTGATGGGGTGTTACGCACCGCACCGGTTATTGCAATTGCATGCTAGACGTTGAAGTTTTGCTAGTTTCCTCTGTGCAGTAGCCTATGTTGATTTTGGCCACCATACTAACGAAGCATGAGAGTTCAGGTTACTCAAATTCGCGAAATCGTAGGTCACTCATAGATTGAGCAAATTTTCCGACGCTTTTCCGAGGAAAACTTCTAACCTGTGTACAATTTTCTTAATTTTTCCCATATTCGAGAAGTTTTCCCCGGGAAAGTGTCGGAAAATTTACTCAAACTATGAGTGACCTACGTTTTAGCGATTTTCACTAATCTGAAATCAAATATGGGTAGCATTTTTGTCCATGTGCGATTGGTTTGGAAAGGATTTTTTTCTAAATCAGTTGGAATAAACTCACGCCGACCCACGCCGCCACGCCGCCACGCCGCCGCCGCCGAAAGCAAACGGCGTGACGCCGCCACGCCGCCGCCACCGGCAGAAAATAACATGTCACGCCGCCGCCGAAAATATTTTGATCGGCGCACAGGTCTACCACCAACGCAGCTTTTATTTTTGCAACAAAAAAACATTTTTTCCGAAACTTTAAGTCGTTTATTGTAACCGGGGAAACGGTTCAAATTTACCCGAAGGGCATGATAGGTATAATTAGTAAAAAATGATTAACAATAAATTCAAACACGCATACATTTGTGCATGTTCTGATTCACTACTCGGGTTGTAGTGGTTTGCGCAACTTGATAAACTCTGTGGGTTCTAACGTCTAACCTGTAAGCTATGCTAAACCTTAGTTTCATTTCAAGTTGTAGTTATTCTCGTATTTTAAATTCAATTATTATCTCTACTTTTACACCACATTAAGATAAGACAGTAAGTTAAGATAGTATAAGGAATTTAACGAATTTGTTAAGTAACTGAAATAAGAATAACTTTTTCCACCCCTCTATTTCTAATTGGTGATTTGCACTATTTCACTTGACCTTTCACCCTCGATTGACGGCTCCTCCTGTCCAAGGGGGGGGGGGGGGGGAGCCATAGCCATAAGCAACGACGGTTTGTTGTTGTTTGGAACTAAATTCACATATGGAAAACGAATAAGCGTACACAGGTGAGGCCCTGCGAATTTGTCGTCTCTTTCGTTCTTCGGCTGCTTAAATGAATGACGGAGTTGGACGTCACGCTCGTATAACCATTTAACAAATAGAAGAATGAAAGAGATGGCAAATTCACTGCGTGTTACCCATTTACATATCGTGGATATACGATCAGTAGTCAGATTTCAGAGCACATTCCGCCCCTGCTCCGTTGATGACCGCAGCCAACTTCACTCCTCGCATGAACGAGTAGGCGCGGCCAATTCTTGAAAGCATCCTGTAAAATTATTGATGTAGCTCCAGCATTTTTCTTGTCCATTTCAAGACCAACAATTGAAAAGACCTCAACTCCATTTTGTAAACAAACTTTGTAAAGCTATTTTTTCGCGAACCAAATTCCACCAACGCAAACAAACAAAATGAACAGGTAGGGAAAATTCTTCGCTACCCGATTGTGTTTTAGGTTTGCGAATGTAGGTTTCGTTTCGCGAGAAATTGACCTTACAAGGTTTGTTTACAAAATGGCGTTGAGGCCTTTTCATTGTTGGTCTTGATTTGATAAATGTTTTACATTGAAGATGCGTCACACATACCTGAACGGCCAGGCCTACTGTGCAGCATTTAAGGGGCAAGAAGAGTTAAAGTCGATGCTTCAGGATCCAATAAATGGATGAAATGTGGGCATCGCGTATCTTACGTTCCGTTTTTAGTAATTATTTTATTGGTTGGTCGTTGGAAGCATCCAGGGTTGCTTCCACTCACTTGCTATAAACAAATATTATTCGGAATTATGCAATCATTAGACGCAAATTGCATAATGCTATGTTGCACATGTTAGTAAAAAGACGAGCGAGTAAAGTATGTGTTTGACTCATAAAACCTGTCAATTTCGCTTTGAGAGCGTCACAATCAGCGATCTTATGATTCGTGAGCGTTCACTCAGAGTGAGCACTCATGAGTTGTAAAATCTCTGATTGTGACGCACTGAAAGCAATATTGACAGATTTATGTGTCAAACATATACTTCATGACATTTTCTTGTAACTTACAAGTACTAATAAGCATTATACTATATCATGATTTCGTAATACCGAAAAACATTATCTTATAGCAAGTGAGTGGAAGTAACCCTGAAAGCATCTAAGCTAGAAATGTTAAGTGATGCTCTATTTTCCGCTGACTGTTGAAACATAAGCACTATCTCTTGTCCTAGCCTTTAATGACTTATGGCTATAGCGCCATTACTCGCTTTCTGAAAACAGAAGAGGTAATGTAAAAGGAAAGGGAAAGGAGAATGACAAAGGGGAAAATAGGGATGGTCACTATCCGAGCCCTGTGACTATTATCAAGGCATAAAAATAACAAGGACTAAAATATAAATGTAAATGTAGGTACCAATCAAACTGGTAAGGTAATTGTGACATGGCAATTGGACACCTGCTGATTTTTTATTTTTATTTATTTATTTTATTTATTTATTTATTTATTTATTTATTTATTTGTCGTCAATCAGTGTAGACCGTTTTACAATTGTTGTCTTAAGTGCTATTTTTACAATGTTGTCTTTGTTTATATTTTTTTTTATTATATGTCTTAAGAAAAAGTTAAAACATTACTTCTAGTTGACGTTATGCGACGAATTAAAATATTGCTTTAATTTAGTTTTTGTCATTGTAAAGTCAACGTTATCGCAGTGCTTATTATATGTATCCATCATTTGGTTCAAGGGTCCAAATTTGGCATAATTCGTACGATGACGATTTGTAGCAAATATATTTCTGTTTCGTAAATGCCTAGATGGTGTATATAAATTTAAGGATGACAATAGTTCTATTGAATCAATTCGATGTGATACGATATCGTTTACGAAAGAAATCATAGCAAATTCGAGACGTTCTTTTAATGTTTGGATATTTATGAGCATACACCGAGCTGTGTAAGATGGCAGAGGAAATACAGTCCAACCTAACTTGCGGAGTGCATACAATAGAAACTGCTTTTGAACGGACTCTATTCTTTCTTCGTGTGTGATTGAAAAAGGTGACCAAACTATGCTGCAATATTCTAAAATCGATCTTACATAAGCAATGTACAATGTTTTTATCGTATACGGATCGTGAAAGTTATAGCAGAAACGTTTTATGAAACCAAGCATGTTGTTAGCTCTGTTAATAATTGTGTTTTAATGATCGGTGAAAGTAAGTTTTGAGTCCAAAATAACACCTAGATCCCTGACTCTATCACATTTTTCTACGATCTGGTTTCCTAAAGTGACTGTTATATCGGGTAGCTTTTGTCTTCAACTAATGGTAATGGAGTTACATTTTTTTATCCTGATGAATGTGGGTATTAGTACAAGACACTGAAGAAGTCTGCACATTGTAGACGAAATACGCGTATCTGTCAAGGATAAGCAAATAAAGTAGTGGAATTAAATGGAAAATACTAATCCTTCTCTCTCTCATTATATTTTTTTTATATTTAATTGTAGCAGGCTTTTTTGACACCAAGTATGGAATATTTGAATTTCCTCTTTGAATGTGATGATGTCTTTGGCATCTTTTATTTCCAAAAAAAAGTTTAATGTCGTGTTTGAAGTACCTATTTATTATTATACAAGTCGTAGATAAAATATGGATTCTTCAGTGGTGTTGAGTACTTGACACCGATGAAGTCTACAAATAAATAGTAAATGCACTATTATAACGGAACTTAATGGAAATAAATCAACACACTTAAAAAAGCTCTTCATAAAAGGATTCCATTAAGAGGTTCGACAAAATTAAAAGATTCAAGATTGATAGAATTGAGTATTTCAAGAATATAGCAATTTTAACCATTTTCTGGATTATATCGGAAATTGTACTAAGAAGTGCACTATCCTAATATACATTAACTGCAATCACTTTCATTTATTCAGATTGTAAGGCTCAATTTTGGGTGAATTGTTGAGGAAAAGAAGAAAATGGGTTTTAAAACGATTAAATGCTCCATAAGCCTTGGAGCATGATCCTTTACTGCGTAGCTACGTTTTGGAAGTTCATTCTAGAAGCTTTTCGTAGCTCTGCTCCTCTTACTTAAAAAAAAACATGACAGTAAATTCGAGTAAACAGCAAAATATAAATCTTAACATCACATCAAAGTGGATGCATTTCAATCGTGTCGAAAATATGGTGTAATATTTCTTGCCAAAAATTATCATTAATAAAGGACATGAACTGACATTACGCTGCTTTTACTGCATTTGTTTATTTTCGTGGCCATTAAACTTACATGAGATTTTCAACATGATTGAAGTGCATCCTCTTGGATGTAATATTAAAATTTATTTTCTGCTGTGTAGCTATGCTTCTAAGATGCATTTTTCCATGGCTGCCTTTCAAAAAGTGTCGTTCTTCCCACTAAGATACCACACTGGTCAACGCAAAATCCATGCCTATAAACAATTTTTATTCAATGTGTCCTCAAATTGAGAGAAGTTGGATAATGGTACTTAGTTGATTTGCGGTGCGACACTGCACAGCGGGTGTCCATATTAATAAAAAATATACAAACACACAGACACAAATGACATCTCGACGAGACGTACTACTTAATGGGTTTGTTTGAGGTAGAGATTTATGCGTCTCCGTTTCCCCCAATGTCTCATGTCGGGATCGTGGAATATGTAAATTACTCCCATGAAGCAGCAAATTCGAAAGTGGCTTCACTGAATCTGATTGATGTTAAGTAGGTTAGATCTGGGATTACCTCAACGACATTACTTGTTGTTGCTTGCGAATCTTATCCATTCGGTTGACTTTGGCCTTTTTGATATTGCGTTCTTATAGGAATTATTTGTGCGCCCTCTTTTTAGATTTCTTCATGCAATTTCATAGCTGGTAATCGAGCGCTTACTATGCATTACTAGCGATTACCACTATCCGCACAAATCGGGAACATGCCTAACTCGAAAGAATCCTCGCCCAGACCGGGAATCGACCTCGCCACCTCCAGCCAAGTATTCTTTACTACTCGTGTTTTTTGACAAGGCTATCGGAAAACCTCAAGGGGTAAGTCACTCAGCACATTTTGCCGAAATTAGATTCGACACAGCTTGGTCACATCCATCGACACACCTTCGAAATTCCTTGGGCCCACAATCTCGTAGGCATTGGATTGTTGTAAATAAAATAGGAGTACTACTGGACAACTGTCATTGAAGTTGTTCCCATCATTACGTGCTGTTTGACTGTATATTCAGGAACATCCTCTAATTTAATATACCAGAGGAACTCAGATTAGCAGTTCACTTATAAAAAATCTCCTAAATACGAAATGTAGGTTCTAGAGTGGGCTCAAGAGAAAAAGGTAGTTAATCAGACCCCATTAGTACCCTCAATTCAAATAATGCTGCAAATCCACACAAAACAAACTAACGAAGTCCATTCATCATCCTCTATAGTCAGTCTCCAACAATGCTCCCCACCGGTTCCAACTCTTTCCGGCCGCTGATAGACCGATGCTTTTCATATCACGAAAGGCTAGGTTTCTGGTCTGCCTTTGAGGGCATTATAGAAGACCAAAACACAGGACTTTTATCATCCTATGAACATAAAATACCAACATCAGGCACTTCCCGCGTCATCCTCAATCTGATTTATCCTTGCGATTTCAAACCAAAACATTCAAGGTTTCAGAAATACCGAGTTGCCGGGATGGATATTTTAAAAATAATCGCAGCTTGTTCTATGACCGAAACATCGGCACACCTGCGGCACTCTGACAAAAAAGTTGACACAAGACTGGTGTGCGGAGTGACCTACCCCTAGGGAAACCTGCAGATTTCAATTCTCAAATCAGCGTAATTTTGGAAAGAGTGTGAAAATATTGCAAATGAGCATTTCCATGCCAATTTTCTTCAATTTTTATGAAACTTTGCATTTCATTGTTCGCTATCATTTAAATTACCACTGGCATTCAGTCATTTTTATTCTCGCCTCATTTTTCAAAAAATAAATTGGATTTCAGACTTGACCTTCTCTGATTTGCATGAAACTTTGCCCAATTGTAAACTATGGGAAGTCGTCTACATTTATATTTATTTATATTTTCATATTGTCATATATATTGAATTTTCCAAAAAATTTTGAATGTTTAAAAAAATATCGTATTCGATATTTTTAAACAAATTATATCTTGAAAGGTCACTTCAAATTGAAATAACGTCTGAGACAAAGTTGTAAGAAACAATAATTCCTTTTCAGGGAAAATAAACACAGTAAAATCCCAGAAAGTGTTTAAAACTTCAAAAGGAAAAAATGACCCTCTTAAATATTTTTCTTTCATGAAATATCCTACATTTAGCGAAATTTTCAAGCTGGACACTTGAAATTGACAAAAAAAACACGTTTCTGTCATATTATATAAGTTTTAATTTGTTCAACTTTAACTTTTGCATAACATTATTTTAAAAGCATATACATTATTTTCTTTTTGTGAAAAATTTCATCCAAAATTGCAAAAATGTTACCGAAAGTTGTAGTTCTATGATTTATATAAATTTTTGAGTCAACTTGAAAATTTCACAGCAGTTATCATTTAACACGACCTTTTTAACACTCTGAACACGACGCACCCAGCAAAATGTGTAACGGTTGAATGGCAATGTTTGAAAAATCATTGCTCAGCAATTTATCAATAGATTTAAAATCTATAGCTACCGAAGGAATCTTAAAAGCATGAAATTTTAAAGGGTTTCAATTGATTTTAAATTTGTCAATATATGGCGGAGCTATGATTTTTAAAACATTGTAAGTTTGCCGTCACACATTTTACCGGAAAAATAGAGTATGTTTTTGTTTGTGTATCAAAATGACTGGATCTTTTTGTTTCGTGTATATTTTATCGAAACAGGAATTCTTTTTTCCTACTACTTTTTCTAAGACGTCTTTTCGATTGAAAGTTACATTTTCAAGCTATGATTTCTTGAAAAATATTGAATACGCCATTTTTGCTTTTTTTTTGCGAGATTCAAAATGGCAGGATTTTAGCAAAAATGTGAATAACCGTAAGATGGGTTGATATTGAGCCAAAATTGAAAATTGTTTTTTGATGCAGATATCTTGAATTTACAGAAAATGATGACTAGAATATGTTTCGTGAGCTCCTGAAGTAAAGTGTAGATAACATTAACCTTTTTTTTAAATACTGTGTCATAAATGTCAGCAAACACATGTTTTTTTTTAAATGACCACAGGCAAACACAAGTTTGAGCCCTCTTTTATTAGGATAGACGAGGGTTACACACGTGCCATACATGCAAAGTACTTTATGATCATAGAGAAATATACTC
The DNA here is from genome assembly GCF_037179485.1 of Ochlerotatus camptorhynchus. NCBI lineage: Eukaryota > Metazoa > Arthropoda > Insecta > Diptera > Culicidae > Ochlerotatus > Ochlerotatus camptorhynchus. The sequence continues at coordinate 20,229 of NW_027040493.1, read as the reverse complement.
CGAATAACTATGTTACATTTACATACTTTAAGATATTTTAACCAAATTTATTAGTTGGCGCAATGGTGACATTGTTATGGGCGGTGACGCCCATAAGGTCTATTTTTAATTTAATTTTAGTAAAATGAAATATCAATATCAATCAACCATATTCTACTTTTGCTCATTGAGCCCGTTCCGTAGATACCCATATTGCATGGGTTTAGATGCATATTCGCTGTCCGGAGGCCGCCATATTGGATTTTGGTCCGCCATATTTGATTCCAAAATGACGGCAGATGTCGGTTTTCCGTTTGGTGATTTTTTTTTATTTTGTTTTTATTTTTTTTTTATTTTTTTTTTTTATTTCGTCAACCAACGTAGACTAGTACAACTAATACAGTTTTGTTTTCTTAAATATATATTTATATAAAAAAAAGTAGTGTCAGCTTTCTTGTCTTTTCTTTTATGAGTTGTGATTTCTTATGGAATAAAAATATTGCTTTAGTTTATGCCGAGACATTGTAAAGTCAATGGTTTCGCAGTGTTTATTGTAAGAGGCCATCATGCGGTTTAATGGCCCATATTTTGCATAATTTGTGCGATGATGTTTTATGGCAAATAAATTTCGATTTCGGAGTTGCCGAGTGGGTGCATGGAAATTTAATTTTGATAAAAGTTCTGTTGAGTCAATTCGCTGCGAAACGATATCATTTACAAATGAAACCATTGCATATTCACGATGCTCTTTTAATGTTTGTATGTTTATAAGCATGCAGCGTGCTTCATATGATGGAAGAGGAAATGAAGTCCAACCTAATTTACGAAGAGCGTATAATAGAAATTGTTTTTGTACTGATTCTAATCTTTCTTCGTGCGTGATTGAAAATGGAGACCATAAAATGCTGCAATATTCCAGTATTGACCTCACATAGGCAATATATAGTGTTTTAATTGTGTAAGGGTCCTGAAAGTTATAGCAAAAGCGCTTGATTTTGTTACCTCAAAATCAGCCTTGATTTTCTGCTGTGTGATTTTGCTACTCTCAAGATTAGCTAAGTTAAAAAAATCCGTGATTTTCTGTTTGTGATTTTGCAGATCTCAAGATCAGCAGTAATTTCGGGCAAACCTAATTTTGATTTTTTTTTAATTTTCCCATCACTGGTTCCGTCTAATGGCTGTAGGGAAAGGGATTTACATTACAGATTTAACCAAATTCGCAATCTGGTTTGGCGAATTCTGGCACAACATGGGAAAATATCCAATGAACCAAATGTGGACAACAACTTTAAACGTCGATGATTCGTTAATTAAAACTCATTCAGTTTAATAGACAGTATTATCTGTTTAAGTAAATTTGTCAGATGCTGATTTCAGTTTACCTGAATAAGTTTTAATCCGTGAAAAATCAACGTTCATTGTCATTGTTTACATATCTCTGATTGACTCTTTTCACATGTTGCGCTTGAATTTAGTAGACCTAAAATAATAGTTACTATAAACAGTAGTTTTATGAACTTCTGAATTCGTATTCTAATACATACTCGTAAAAAACCGTGTAAAAAAGGCTTGAGTGTATTCCAATTTTAAATTCTAATCTCTTACGTTTCACAATTCAATCGAAGGATCCATTCAGTACGATAGATTTCAGTCGAATGCATTCAGACTTGTCTGGAGTGAAATTTGAACTCGTGACTTTAGCGTGAGAGGTATGGATCTTAACCACTACGCCGGGATCGCACCCATTGAAAGGGTTTATTGCCAGTGCCTCAGGATATTTTCAAATCCCTTGATTTTTTTTAAATGAAATAATTATCTGAATAAGGCGCTTTTGAGCCAGTTATAGTACTAGTGCTTCAGTTTTGGCCCTAGGGCCTAACTAAAATCTCTTTAAATAAAAATTAAATGGTGTTCGTCTATCACGCTATAACTCGAGAACGGAACGACGGATTTTTTTTTTTCCTTTGGTTTGTTTTTTCCGTCGATCTTGTTTTCCGTGCTGAGCACCAATGCTACCGACGTGCCAGGAAGGCAGCTCCCACACCTGGACCCTACCTATCGACCCAACAACTCATGAACCGGGGACCAACGGCTTTACTTCCCATCCGAAGGAAGGCGTGATCAGAAATGGTATGCCTCAGAACATCCCGGCGGCGCCGACTGGGATTGAACCCAGGCCTGCTGGGGTGAGAGGTAATCACGCTTACCACTACACCACCGGCGCCGTTGAATGACGGATTTGCAAGACACTTTTTTTATCATCTTGCGCCCGACGGGTTTATATCATACAACTTGGCAGTACGTGGTTTGCTGGGTCAGTTAGTTTGAAATAAATTTTCATAGCGTCAGTTTAGGGCCAAATACTAACACACTTACCCTATTTAAACATACAAAATTTTGAAACATCTAAAGGATTAGAATATTAAAAATTAAGTCGATTTTATTTGGTAATGAATTCTTGCATTCAAATCCCACGGCAGAAAGGTATGCAAGCACGTCCCATGCACAGAAATATACTTTGTTGAAATATATATTTCTGTTCTGATTAAAGTCCTTGTTTCAAGTTTTTTTTCAAATTTATTTTTATTGGCCGTGATGTGGTGTGACAAAAGTTAAAATATTATTTTTCAGCTATTGAAAAAAAAATCGTAAGACTTCTCATGAGTAGAAGAATAAAAAATCTCTAATTGAATGAGATAAAAAGAGTAAAAAAATCTTATAATTATTAAGTTGTAAACATTTTTTAATCTCCTTATAAATAAGGATAACATAAATGTAATTGCTCAGATTAATCGAGAATAGTTTCATTAGAAAGAACTGCAATGCGAAAATCTCCCACAGATAATAAATATTGATTTAATCATTATGTTTTTTAAATGCTGTGCAGCATGTTTTACGGTGTCACCTGTCTTTTTAATAAAAAGGAAATTTTCTACTGTTTTTGTAATTTTTTTTTAAATAAATATAACAAACTGTGATTCTAAAGCTCTTGTTTCTAAATTCTAAATCATTAATCGCCAGTGCAATACAATACATCATTTTGACAAAATGTCAATCTGCTGAGTCCTGTATAACTTACCATGCCATGTGTTACCATGCTTCTCCGTAAATTTTCCTTCAGATGTCACTGCTTTTCTTAACGGTGACATCTATCGGACATTACGCATACACTTAGTTTCGTTAACTGTTAAAAGAGGGTGGTGCGGTGGTACCTCTTTGTATGTAGTTAAATTAACATCCGGGGTCCCTCCTTTCTTACATATTCTATAAAAAAAATGCTTGCCAAACTGGATAGGGGATATGATTACATAAATAAGGGTTCCAACATTTTTTTCAGAACTAGATACTATACTTTGTAGTCTGTGAAAGGCAAATCACATATCGTGTGGCATCAATATACACGGCATGTTGAGAGATTGGTATCCCCTGCCTTGAGCCAGGAGACGAAAATTAGGAATTGATAAACTAAACCCCGAAATAGTTCTAAGTCCCGGGTCGCCAAGCTTGGGATCTGGAATGATAAAATCTCGCAATGTCTCATTTTAATTTTTCAAATCAGTAATCTATTATTCGAAAACGGCGTTCAGCCAAACGGCATTCGGCCAAACGGCTGGACATTTGCGAAGAGATTTGCGAAGGATAATAAGAAGCGAACCCGAATCCACGAACCCACATAGCCTGAGCTCGTTACATTTGATATGCATCAATGATCAGAAAGGAACATTGAGACCGTGTGTCACATAACGTAAAAAGCCCAGTGCGTCGTGAATTTATCACTCCGAAATGACGTGCAAGTGCCCAAACGACATTCACCGGGCCTATAAACCTACCCGCCAATTGGCCCTACATATGAGCATCCACTGTTGTTGCTGCTGTGTGCTGTGGTTGCGGCGGAGTCCATTATCAGTTGCAGCCCATTCATTTCACGTACTTACCAGACTCAGACGAATCTGCCCAATACTACCGACTACGAACGATGCAACGACAACAATAACTACAGTAATAAGAACAACAACAAACACGACAGATGAAATGATGATCGTCGCCGTCTCCATACCAGTGCGCACTGGTGTTATCGAAAAAATAAACAAAAAACCAACAAGGAATAGCCTCAGCCCGAAGAATGAACTGCCTTTTCGCTTTTGTTTAGTGCTGCGGTAGGCTGGTGCAGAAAAACAAAGCAATCAGTCAAAGTAATGCTCCACAAAATAGATTCAATGCAGGTTGAAATTTGGCAAAATGTCAATCTCAAGCTCTGTTTCATATTTTTTTCAGATAATTACAAAGCTTTGAACATGATCAAATCATGAGGTTTGTAATTATTCAAATTTATGGATGGGAAAAATTTGAAACATCGTTTGTTGCTGAAATTTGATCATTTTTCCAATTAAGTTTATTTACTCAAATTTGCCCCTTGATGACCAATATCTAAATATCTAAAATATCTAAGCATCTAAATATTTGAGTATTTTTAAAAACTAATACATGCCAAACATACTTCTTGTGCTTAAAAATGTTTAGTCGAGAAAATGGAAGTATCAAAAATGTTATGATACATTCAACCAGGTGTCCCACCCCTAGCTCAAATGTCCAAAAAGACTCTTTGGCGCTGAACATTTTTAAATAAAATTAAAATTATTATAGTCTTAGCCTTGAAGATGACTCTACTTCTCGGTGGTCCAATATCATCGGAAACAAAAAACAAATTTCAAAATAAAACCGTTTGGTTTTAGCAAAACTTCATGTTCGGGCTTGTTGTCAAAATACATAGAACGGGTACTGCGCTGCAATAGGATTAAAAATATCCAATACAACAAAATTATGGCTACCGTCTGTTATGGCTGCCGTACATTATGGCAACCGTACGTATGGCAAACATCCGTATGGTTAACATATTTATGGCTAATATCCTGTCACCCTCACATACCTACTCGACGGAGCTATGTCATTTCGCCGAAGAACGTTTCGCCGAAGGACGTTTCACAGGAGGACGTTTCGTCCAAGGAAGTTCCGCCGAAGAACGTTTCGCCGAAGGACGTTTCGCCGAAGGACGTTTCGCCGAAGGACGTTTCGCCGAAGGACGTTTCGCCGAAGGACGTTTCGCCGAAAGACGTTTCGCCGAAGGACGTTTCGCCGAAGGACGTTTCGCCGAAGAACATTTCACCGAATTTCACATCTTGAAAGAACTGCTCATGTTTAAAAGAAGGTAGCATTCTTCTAAGTCAAAAAATATTGATTATTTGAAATAATCTGAAATCAGCACAACTTGAAAGAACTGGTCATGTTTAAGAAGGTTACATTTCTACAAATGTAGAAAATTGATTATTTTAAAATTTCCGGTATCAGTACAACTCAAAAGAACTGTTCATGTTCAAAAGAAGGAAGCATAACATTTGAATAGCTTGCCAGGTTGAAAAAATCGAACCTTCTTAATATTTTTCCGTGAATGATTTCAAAATTTACTGAGCTTTGAGAAATGTTCAAAACCGTAGAAAATGGCTCGCTCTTCGGCGAAATGACCATCGGTGAAATGTCCCGCTCCCCTGATAATTATCGTCCTGAAAATGCGAAGCGGCATCTGCTATGTATGCAGCATCGTTCAAACCAGTGTTGGAAAAATATCAAAAAATCAAATCTTACCAAAGAACAAGATCACACTTGATTTCCGTAGACAAAAATCAACAAGCAAACAACTGCGGTTGATATTGCAAGCTGTGATTTCGCAGCTCGGAATATCAAGCTAACAAATCTCACCAGAAAGCAAATTTCACCAAGCTGTGGTGAGATTGAGTTTCATGATTTTGGCTTTACACCCGAGGGCAACCGAAACTTTCATACCATCTGGTAGTAGTCGCTTCGTGTCTGCTATCGGTGAAGAGAAAAAAAGTTATAGCATTATTATACCTTCTGTTTCTAAGAAAACGAGGTGAAACAAAATAATTTTTGCGTTGATTCAACTCTCAGTGTACACTTTACACGTTGTGATTAACTATACGCGCAATTATTAATACATTTTATTGGGGGCGACCCCGGCGCTAACGTTAGGAATGTCTTGAAGTGACTGCACTTATCATTCGCTTTGCTTACGTGAACACGTTTGACGTTTTGAAATGACAGATTTGAGTCCAATAACTGAAATTTCTTCCAATTACCGTCTTACATCGTGAACTCTATTTTACTTTCATTGATACTTCTTATTAGATTACCAGCAGTCCAAAATGGTAGGAAAATGTTGATCAGATCCATTTTAATCTTTACTGGACACCACATAGACATGGAAACTTCAAGGAAATCTAGGATATGCAGCGATCACTTTCTTGAGTGTGATTACAAAATTGATGCAAACAAACGTACTTTGAACAACCGTGCATCACCCGTAATCTTCCAAAAAAATCTGAAAGAAGAGACCTGAATTAATCTATCAGTGGTGTGATCTGATTTCTGTAGATTCTGATATTCTCCTTAAAAATGACCCCAAGAGCACCACCCTAATAAAAATATAACATACACGAACCGTAACCCAAATGGTTGAACCATATCACACATAGTTGGGAAGATAAGCTCAACATGTTATAAGAGTTGGTTGGAAATGCTATCTAACATGAAGCTTTAGTGCGATAATTTATTAGCTAGAGAATGGTCTTAGAAAAGTGTAGGTAGATAGTTCCGTTAGAGTACGGCAGTATGAAAATTGAATAGAAGTTGAAAATGAGCGAAAGGCTATTAATGTGACAGTACATATAATACCAATTGTAAATTTGACAGAACCAGAGTACCATAATTTTCAGGTTATACATTGACATTACACTGGAGCTGTCAAAAGCTCCCAGGGGATGCTCTGAGACTGACATCTACCAGTGCACAGTGGTCCAGAATGCAGATTTAGGTGGAATGATATATTTTGAGAATGAAATTGAAACTTTAGACTAAAAGTCTCTTCTACAAAGTTGTTCCTTATAGTTATGCCCTCATTTTTATGACAATGAATTCTAGGGTGGTTCCTATTATCATTAAAATCAAAAATCTAACTTATTTGTTTGAATAAATTAAGGCATACATTCTTCGGCAAAGTTATAGCTGAGCTAATTTCAAGCAACTTTGTACAAAACAACGTTTTTTTATCTCTTAAATTGGCCGATTTAGAGCTATTTTCTTGAATTGAGTTAGGGTGGCTCTTAAAAAACAGTTGTTTTGCTCTAGTTTTCTTATTTAGAATTTCTCAGCAAAGGTGTCTTCAAATAACTTTTATATGTTAAGAAGCCGCAAAATTTTGCCGCACAAAGCTTGTCAATATCATTCGCCGATCAAGAGTTATTGACGTTTTTATACTAATAATATGCACTTTTCAAATGTTAAAATATCTCTGGTTGGGGCAAAACAAAAAAAAAAGTTTTTTTACGGCATTTGAGAGGGCGTATGTTATTCTTAATAATATAAAAAAATTGAGGTATGTTATTTTTTAAACTCGTATACAATCAATTTGAATTTATTCATATTTTTACTATATTCGGGTACATCTTTTTTAATAGAAAAAATACAGGCAACAAACTTCGCTATAAAAAATTTGTCTTAAAGAGTTTTAAAAGTCTCTTTTCAAATAAAAAAGTATACCTTAATTTATTCAAACAAATAAGTTAGATTTTTGATTTTAATGATAATAGGAACCACCCTAGAATTCATTGTCATAAAAATGAGGGCATAACTATAAAAAACAACTTTGTTGAAGAACCTTTGTCTAAAGTTTCAATTTCAGACTCAAAACATATAATTCCACCTAAATCTGCATTCTGGACCACTGTGCAGTGTCATTATAGTCATAAAATTGAACCGTAACAGATGCGACTCTTTCGTTCGTTACTAACTTTCGTTACTTTCATATTTCGCAAGGGGTGTTCAACTCTGCACATCTCAATCTATGCCGAATACTTTATCTGTACCAAAAGCTGTGCCAAGCGTTGTGCCGAACGTGCCGAAGTGTGGCAATCAAGGTTTCAATTTCAGTATCTTATGAGTTTGGCAACCCTGCAGTTTTGACTTTTGAGATCGTTTGTTTACCATTTCAAGCTTTCATGGACGGTTCATTGAAAAACGAAGAAAAAAGTTGTGAATATAATTGACCTATTTGAGTACATATGGGAATGACAGTGATGAAAACTACACATTGTAGTCGAAATACGTATTTGTCGTGGGTACCAAAATTAATTAAGTGGAATTAAATGGAAGATAACCTTTTTTTGCTGTTTTGTTTAAGCATTCCGCTTACAACCCCATTTAATTACTTCATTATTTCATTAAGTTCCAGTTCTAAAAAATAACTGCTTTTTGAGCTGATTAACTTATTTTGTGTTACACACTCAAAAATAACTATTTTTACAAGTGATGTAATTCATATTGGACGTAAATCATGGAACGTAAACAAACTTGTCATGTAAAATTAAGTGTACCGAAACCGAAACATACGCAACTCGACAAAAGGTGCGTTTGATTGAATTGATTATCTCGCCTCTTTCAACCTATTATAATGTCATAAGAATCACTTACATGTGTCTGTCTCAGTGTACCGAAATTTACATGACTTTTTCATAGTGTGCTGCAAATAAATCTGAATTTTAATAGTGATGCAAACATTCATGCACGTTAACTTGTACTTTCACGCAAACGAACAATTAAGCGGCGTCGGTGGTGTAGTGGTAAGCGAGATTACCTCTCACCTCAGCAGGCCTGGGTTCAATCCCAGTCGGCGCTGCCGGGATGTTCTGAGGCATAACATCTATGATCACGCCTTCCTTCAGGAAGTAAAGCCGTTGGTCTCCGGGTCATGAGTTGATGCCTCCCTGGCATCGGTAGCATTGGTGATCTGCATTGGCGTAGCTAGAAAATTTATCTGGAGGGGGCCATTTTTTAATTTTGTTAAACTATGGTTAAATAAAACCTCGCGAAATTTTTATTCAATAAAATTGCGTCAATACAGCTTGTTTTTGGGTATTTTTTCTGAGACCAATAATATGACATTGAGGCTTACTATTATTTAAATGGTTAAAACATAAATTTGAGTATATTGACAACATGATCCAGCTGAAGTCTTGGAAAAATATCCATAGAACTTTACTAATATCTTGTCTTTATGGAGATCTGCTGTCTAGGAAGGATGTCTGAATGTATCATGCAACGTTTCCTGAAAATCTTCAAAAAATCCATTAAGTTTTACAAATTTTCTCCAACTTCTACAAAATTCCCTGAATTTATTCCAAATTCCATATTTTTCCATCTCTACGAAGATCTCTGAACATCTTTGCACTTCTGGAAAGAAAACTATTATCTACAAATATTCTTGAACATCTGGAAAGTTCCTTGAAATTTAACGAAGTTTCCAAACCTCCAAGAGTTTCATTGAGCTTTTTTGAAGTAAGATCTGTCACAAACTGCAACGAAGTTTCCTAAACTGAAGCGGGAACTTCTGAAGATTTTAGAAGTTTATTGAACTATTTTTAGATCTTCTACGACAATCCCTGAACTTTTTCAAAATTCCTTACACTTGTATGAAGTTTTACGCAGATCCTCAAAATTCTACGAAATTCGCAAAACATCTACAAAGTTTGCTGCACTTCTACGTTTCTTGTTGATTTTCCACGAAGTTTCACGAACGAAATTTCTTGAATTTGTACGTAATTTCCACAACTATCCCAAGTCCATGAGACTTCACAAAAGTGCAATTATTGAGCTTACCTGAAATAAAATAATGCTCCCTAAACTTCTACAAAGCTCCCAAAATAAATTTTCCAATTCTACGCAGTTTTCAGAACTTTTCCAAGTTCCTTGTTTCTATTAAGTCCCCAGAATTTCTTCTAAGTTTCTTCAATTTCTAAGATTTTCCCTGAACTTCTTAGAAATCCTTCAAGTTTGACTAAGTTCCCAGAAGTTAAAGAAAAATCCCTGGTCTCATGGCCAATTTTTGGAGGAGCCTGAAGACGTCTTATTATGTTATCGATTAAATATCAAAATAGGGTTAACTACCCATTACCGGCCTATTAATCACAACCCGCACTTAGTCTTTCTTAATCTAGCGTAGCTAAGCACCAAACGGAATGTTATTATTACTCATGACTTCCAAATTTATTTATCTATCTAAATTTCATAAAGAGAAACCAATCGTTGAGATATTGTCAAAAGTCTAACACTATTTCTTCACGCTAAACTCGGCCTACGGATTCTAAACTCGGCCTAACGCATTGAAACGCCAATGAACTCACTTCGGCCTATCGGATGAAGATAAACATTGATTCGGTCTTTTGTTTTTGGGAATAATGGGTGTTAACCTTCATAACACGCGTTTTCCTAGACTTCGTTCGGAAGTTTATTAACTAAAGTATCGTACCAAACGCATAATTGACTTGTTAACCCTGAAGTCATGGATTTATTTAAAGTTTTCTGCTCGATAGGCCCAAAATGGGTGATTTGGCCGAAGTAGTTCTCTACCCTACTATAATTTCTCAAAATTGTTTTTCCTATTCCAGAACATAAGAAAAGTAGTCAACTTAAAGGACATTGAAAACATCTTTGTTTGTGGATCAATTATATTAATCGCTGTTAAATAGTAACATCGAACTTGACAAGCTGAATGATTACAATATACCGGTGCGTAAAAAAAAACTAAAAATTCTACGTAGTTCTGGAGGGGGCCTGCCCCTTTTGCCCTCTCCCATTAACTACGCCAATGGTGCTCAACATGGAAACAAGATCGACGAACAATTTATAAGCAATGTTGTTAACAAAGATGGGCTTTTGTATACAATCTTTGCATTATTTCATGAAATATCTCAGAACTTTACCCGATTTACAATGGAAACTTACATGATATGTGACACTCCATTTATGTGCATCATATTGAACAGACATTTACACTGCTCTTTCGAACTGTGTACACACTTAGAAATACCTAATCTTATACGTGACGGAATCCATCTTTGACATAAAGGATGAGACGTAAACAAACATGGTATGTAAAATTAAGTGCTCCCAGGCTGAAAAGTTTGAAATTACGTTTGATTGAGCTGAATTTTGCGTCTATTATGACTCAATGTTATGTCAAAATTGACGCTCATATATGTCAGTCACAAAGCACCTAAATATACATTATTTTTTCTAAGTGTGTATGTGGAGCACCGTACTGCCAGTAACTTCAAAAAACAAGGCCGAACCGATGTTGCGATACCTGCCGGAAGTAGACAAAGCATAGAAGGACATACACACTAAGAACCTTGTTGAATTTTTAAATTTTCTATTACGAAATTTGATTTTCTGATGAATTTTCAATTTTGAACATTGGAGCTTTTTTTGTTTTTTCTTATATTTTCTTATTCTTTTTCGTATGATTATTTAGCATTTTTTGCATATCTGCTACTTTCTCAGTTTTATTTTCTTTTATATAGCGTAGGTAATATGCATAAATGATGTAGCATTTGAAGGTAAAGGGGGCGGACCGGTCATTTATTAGACATAGTAAAATACGCTACGAGAGGGAAAGGGGGCGTCTACAATTGATCGAACATATGCTACGTCATTTATGGATGGCCCTTAAACTATCTAAAGCCATTGACAATGACCTAGTTTTCAGTTCCATAAGTTAAAGAGTAGAGAATGGCTAATCTCGATAGTCCATCCAAGTAGTAAATCCAATCTCATCCTGCGAACCAGCCTAGTGAGGTAGCCAGGGGGAAAAAAGGAAAGAAAAAAGGCACCTCGACGACTTGTGATACTACATAGCACACTCTGCAGCAACAGCAGCACTAAAAAATAACACCAACAACAGCAACAATAACAAAATCAGCCTCAGCCAGCCAGCGAGGCAAGAGAGGAGGAGGTTTTTACGAATCCATCCATAAACTGTCGATGGTCATGCTCGCAGTGCTCTTCACAGTTGTTCAGCGGCGTTGGACGAATACGGACGCGAGTGAAAGTGAAATCGCGGGTTTTGCTCAATATTTCGAAAGGCGGTTTTTTCGTGACGTTGTAAAACTGGTTTATTTAATATTTTTGTGAACACATCTCCTAGCTGCGCACCGTTCCTGCCATCGTTGCATACTGTCGGTGCCATATCGACGAGCCGCTGTCAAGAAACAGCATTTCCACCAGTGATCCAGACACGTGCTCGAAATTCAAATGTTATCCAAAGGAATCAGGAATCAGTATTTTGCAACGATATGTGGTAATTATCCAATTGATTTTTTCCCCCTAATTGTTACACTAAATTCTTCATTTGATCGCAATGACATTATGTTCGTAGCTCTGGGCTCTGTGTGTGTATACAGATCTTCAAGAGATCGAGAGTGTTTGGGGAAGCATAGGAGATCGGGTACCTACTCTAGGCCAAACACTGCGTAGAGTAGATACATACGCAAAGAAAACGAGAGACGCGAAGAGAGAGATAGAGAGAGAGAGAGAGAGTGATCGAGTGCATGTGGGCTTATTGAGCATATTAAATACAAAGTAAAGCAGTGCTAGACTTGCGCGCCGGTGCACCCGTTTTATTTAGGAAAGCGCTAGTGCTGAGCAATTTACATTCAACGTATTAAGAATACAATGTACGTACCTGTGAACAACAATTACTCAAAGCAGAATCTCCAGAACTAACAATGTTTAGGTTTCATGAAGTTTAAAAGGCAAACCTTCAGTAGGTTTTAACAAGGATGCTAACAGTTATGCAGAAATTTGTTTGGTTAATTTTGTCCCGTGCCTCTGTTCTGATTATTTTCGTTTCCCTCATTCCACTACAAATTGGATCCGCGCGTGAGGTGATAAGTTAGTGCTTTCACTACCAGTATCCCCGTAGATTACAAAATACATTTACTTTCATCAGTGCAGTGCCAGCGCACGTGATTGTCCGCCTATCCAGTGGAATTAAGCACTGTTTCCAAGTGCCACTGAACGAGTAAGAAGGGTTGCCTCTCGCTGTCGGGTAGCACTATTGTTGAACTGCGTATAATAAGTGCAAATAACGACAACAACCTAAATTTAAATTTGTTTTACAATGTCAGTGACACCAGCTTAAGCAAATTTTTCAAATTGATGTTAATTTGAATTGCAATTTGTAATTCGTTTTAAATTTCATTTTAAGAATAGTAATTGGGAGAATGCTCGCTGCAGATAACTCTGTATAAATAATGCAATGATTTCGTTCTGTTGAAATGGAATGATAAGTGAGTGAACCGAAAGCAACTTGTATCGATGAATTATGTTATAATTTCTATGACCGTTGGTAAATTTCAAAACGCAATCAAGTTTAATTGATATGACTATTTTCCAGCACATTGCCGCAAATCTAAAGGAACGTGTTATACAAAGGATTCATAAAATAAAGGCTTTCCTATTAACAAAGCATGTGAAATACTGTATTTTGAAACGTTTTCATCTTCTATTTCATTAGTAAAATACATAGCTGCTAGGATAGCTTGCCCACCAAGAAATATATTTTTTGTTGTTGGACTTGACTGAGTAAATCTTCTGCAACCATGAAGCCAATGAGTGCTGATGAGAGCTTAGTCACCGATTGTTGAACCTTAGTACCTCTTGATCATAACATTCAGAACAAATCAAAACTTTAACAATGAGCCGGAGGGTTCAATGTTAGAAGCAATCTGACCGATCTTTCAAGTTTTATTGGGTGTTATATTTTATTTTATGTTTGTTACACAAATAGGGCCTTATCGTCAATTTATAGCTGTCAAACAATTGTGATTTATTGTAAACATTTTTTTTTAACTCGTCCTCCATCAATACAAACACTGTTCCAGTAGCTGTGGTAGTGGCTAACTTTAGTTCCTATAATAGTGGAACGCATTGCTTTCTAATGGATTCTACTACTATATTAACACTACCGCATCTTAAGAAAATTAAATTATTGTCTGTCATTTTCGGGCTAATTTTAAGATTTAAATAGGAAAATCTACTTTATTTCAAGGGAATTACGGATGAAAAATTTATGTATATGGTTTTCCACCATTATTCCGCCATACCACAACTAAAAGTACACCACTATTACTGGAACCGTGTTATTTCCTACAAGCAAAAAACTTAATCATAAAATGAATTCCGTTTTTTTTTAACAAAATCAATTTTAATCATTAGCACTTGCGAGATTTCAATGTCCCTTTCTGGCCATCATTCTCCCATGACGAAACAATATGTTTACATTTTGCATTGGCGTCAGTGGAAGCACGTGATTTGGTCGAATTTTCAGTGTTATTTTTCAATATTTTTAGAAGAACCAAAGCTTATCGAAGCAAACATTTTCCTTCGCGGCGGTCATCATCTCGTTCGAGAAAATCATGACAAACCTACGAGGTGCACGTAAATAACTATAAGTGAGCCTTTGCATTGCCTGTTCACAGCCACCGCCTGCAAGGCTGTTGAAAAGTAATTGTTTGTGCTATTTGTTTTACTAACTACAGAGTTAATACAGCTGAAAATATCAATTCATTCCCATAGCTTGGCCCCAGGGGCCTAGGGGCAAATTAGTTCTGATCTGTGAATTTCTTTGATCAAAGAGTTACTCTGATTTGCTCAATGTCACACATTAGTTTCAGCAGATTCCCGCCAGCCCAGCCTGCTCCCTAAAAACATGCACAGAAACATAAAATTACTCAAAGATTTAGTTGTTTTAACGTATTTTTGGGTATTTTGAGATTTGATTCTCACTCGTATTATTTATTGTTGCCAAATAAGAAACGAGAGATTCCAATGACTCATGCCTATGGTTTAATAAACCACTAGTGAGTATTTGAGGAATTCTCAAATTTGAGTCCATAGAGCTTAAATTTGAGTAGAATACACTTTGTGAGTAAGTAACTTTTTTTCCGTGGTTTAATGCACTTTAAGTTGTTGATACTTTAAGTTGTTTACTCAAAATTTACTTATTGAACGGAAGTTGGGATATGGTTGAAACGAACTTATTTTTTGAAAATTTGTATTTGCTATGGATTCTTTGGAGAGCAAGATTAATAAACATCAAGAACGCTTGCTTTTCTCATGATGGTGTATGATTTTTTATGTAAAAACGCTGTGTTCAGAAGAAAATACCTTCGGAATTATGCAATACTCATTTTATGCATTGATAGAAAATCTCTTAAAAAATTATTCGAAAGCCTCTTGATTATACTGCCATCGTGTACAATGTTCACGCATGTATAATTCTACCCTAATGCACTTGTTTTTGTGACAGCAAACATTTCTTTTATTTCGATAGTTTCACAGATTTACCCACAATTTATCAAAAATTAATGTTAAGCATGAGCATCTACCTGCCTTGGACCCCCTTGGGCAAAATTTAGCTGAGTGCTGACGTTCCTTGCTTCACTTTGGGCTTAAAACAAATATATTTCCGGTCAAGTTGGACACCGGAAACGTCGAAAATAGAGCGGATCATTGTGCTTAACTATGCTTAACGTACATAACAGACATTGATTCAGACCACCCTGCTTCAGACGTCCTGATGAACCTCCCAGCGCCATTCGTTTTTGAGAATTGTTCCGAAAATAATCGTACACTGGATTTCCGTCGAGCCGACTATGTTGCGATTAGTGCTGCTATTTCCAGTATCGATTGGCGACCATTAGAATAAGCTGGATGTGTTGACGATGCCGTTGAATATTTCAGTCAAATTATTTGGGATATCATGGCTGAATTTGTACCTATTGCCCGCCCCGCACCAAAGCCACCGTCACTTGCGTCGACTGGAACGGTATAGGGCTAAATCGCTACGAAGATACTGCCAAAATCGTTCGTACATTATGAAGCAGGAGTTCAACCGCACAAGTAACGACTATAGGAAATGCAACAAATTCCTGTATCGACGAAATGCCTTCCGTACGCAATCATCTCTTCGCACAAATCCAAAGCGTTTCTGGTCGTTTTTGAACTCTAAAAAGATCAAAGTCGGTTTACCATTGTCAGCTCATCTCGATGAGCAAACCGCTGAATCTGAAGCGGAGAAATGCCGCCTTTTTGCTCAACATTTCATGAGTTCGTTCAATGAACCTTCGGCCTCACCATATCAAGTCCCAATGGCTATAAACGATTCTCCAACTGATGCATTTGAGCTCCGTTCGTTTCACATCAGTGAACATACCATCAATCTGACTCTTCAAAGGTTGGAGCTCTCATTTGCTGCCGGGCCAGACGGCATTCCTGCGTCCGTTCTGAAGCTGTGTTGGGAGTCGTTGCTCACTCCCTTGGTGAAGTTATTTAAACTGTCACTACAGGAGAGTAAATTTCCTGAGGCGTGAAAATGTTCGTATATGTTCCCCGTCCACAAGAAAGGTGATAAAAGGAATGTCCAGAATTACAGAGTTGCTGCTCCAAAGTATTCGAGATCATCATCAATGAAGCGCTCTTCAGCTCTTGTAAAAATTACATCTCCACGGCTCAGCATGGATTCTACCCAAAACGGTCAGTTACAACCAATTTGACCGAATTCGTGTCGCTCTGCGTTCGGACAATGGACTCTGGCGGACAAATCGACGCGGTTTACACTGATTTCAAGGCTGCATTTGACCGAGTAGACCTCAACATTCTTTTGAGCAAGCTTGAGAAACTCGGAGTGTCTGGATCCTTCATCTCGTGGCTCATATCTTACCTTACGAACCGATCGCTTTGCGTTAAGATTGGAGCTTCTCGTTCTGAAGTGTTCACGAACGTTTTCGGCGTTCCCCAAGGAAGTAATCTGGGACCCCTTCTGTTTTCGCTTTCTTTTTTTTTCGATTTAGGAATGCTTTTAATTTGGACAGCGATTCACAGAGATGTTCACAAATCGAAATGACATTTGCTTTATCGACACACACACATTTAGATATAATTTAAAGACATTATCCCTCGACTATTGTCTCGTGAAACATTGATAAGTTGAATCGATCGCTGCTGGTTGGTAAGTTGCTGATGGACGCAATTAAAATAGTAGTAAATGATTGTTTTCAGGGGCAAGGTGAACGGCAAATCAACAAAAAAAAAAGATTAGAAAGCTAATAAACAATTTGGAAAAAAAAGT
This sequence comes from Ochlerotatus camptorhynchus, assembly GCF_037179485.1. NCBI lineage: Eukaryota > Metazoa > Arthropoda > Insecta > Diptera > Culicidae > Ochlerotatus > Ochlerotatus camptorhynchus. Next base: position 3,212 of record NW_027040493.1, on the reverse strand, counting down.
ATCGGGATCAACTTGAGAAAATTGTCCCACTAAAAGGACCTCAACTAGCAAAACTGATATAAGGAAAATAACAAACGAAAAAAGTAAATTTGAAGCGTGCGAGCAAGGTGGTTTAATGGCGCGAGTCTCTTGGGTAGAATTCGGCCAAGATCGAGGCCGGGATACGCTTGAGAATTTCCTTGGGGAAGATACGGAGCAGCTGCCAGCCGATGTCCAGCGATTCGAATACCGTGCGGTTCTCATAGTTACCTTGCGCGATGAAGTTCTTCTCGAACTTGGTCATGAATTCCAGATACAACAGATCGTCTGGTGTCCTCACCGACGACGGCCTTCATGGCCTGCACGTCCTTACCGATGGCGTAGCAAGCGTAAAGTTGGTTAGACACATCAGAGTGATCCTTACGGGTCATGCCCTCACCGATGGCAGACTTCATCAGACGAGACAGCGATGGCAGCACGTTGACTGGTGGGTAGATCTGTCTGTTGTACAGTTGACGATCGACGTAGATTTGGCCCTCGGTAATGTAGCCAGTCAAATCGGGAATTGGATGGGTAATATCGTCGTTAGGCATCGTCAAAATTGGAATCTGCGTAATCGATCCATTACGACCCTCGACACGTCCGGCACGTTCGTAGATGGTGGCCAAATCGGTGTACATGTAACCGGAGAAACCACGACGTCCAAGCACTTCCTCACGGGCAGCCGACACCTCACGCAAGGCTTCAGCATACGAGGACATATTGGTCAAGATGACCAACACGTGCTTCTCGCAATGGTAGGCCAAGAACTCAGTCGCCGTCAGCGCCAGACGTGGAGTAATGATACGTTCGATGGTCGGATCGTTGGCCAAGTTCAAGAACAGGCACACGTTCTCCATGGAACCGTTCTCCTCGAAATCTTGCTTGAAGAAACGAGCAGTTTCCATGTTGACACCCATAGCGGCGAACACAATGGCAAAGTTGTCCTCATGCTCATCGATCACCGACTTGCCGGTGTGCTTGACCAGACCGGCTTGACGCCAAATCTGGGCAGCAATTTCATTATGCGGCAAACCAGCAGCCGAGAAAATCGGAATCTTCTGACCACGGGCAATCGAGTTCATCACATCGATGGCCGAGATACCGGTCTGGATCATTTCCGGGTAGATACGGGACCACGGGTTGATGGGTTGACCCTGGATATCCAAAAAGTCGTCGGCCAAAATTGGCGGACCCTTGTCGATGGGCTTGCCGGAACCGTTGAACACACGGCCCAACATGTCCTCGGACACCGGGGTATAGAGAATATCGCCGGTGAACTCGCACACCGTGTGGCGGGCGTCAATGCCGGACGTGCCCTCGAACACCTGGACAACGGCCTTGGAGCCACTGACTTCCAGCACCTGACCGGACCGGATGGTGCCGTCGTTCAGTCGGAGCTGGACGATTGCGGCAAACTTGGGGAACTTGACCTCGTTCAGAATGACCAGTGGACCGTTCACACCGGACACGGTCTTGTAGGTCAGTCGTGGCTGCGAGATGAAATATCTGGACACTGCTAGGACATGTTCCTTGGAGGCCTGCTGGGGCGTAAGACGATTGACGGACATTTTGTCAGCCTTTTCCTTCTGCTGTTCCTTCACAAACTAGACTGCTGCTGCTGTTCTGCTCCGCGGTTCCTCCTCTTTACGATGGTGATGGATGTGATCTTACTGAACTGGAAACTGCCACGTGACACCGAAAAACCCGGAGACCACTCGACTCGGGATGAGCGACGACACACAAGTGCTGACGGATGGACGAGAAAAAACTTCGTGTCTATTGCTACCTGGATGCCGGCTATTCTACGCTGACGATGTCAAAATGTATGTGGTTATCAATTGCATCACTGATTGTGAGGAGTTGCAGCTGATTGTGAATCGTATGCAGAGTTGGTGCTCCCGTAATTTCTTGACGCTCAGCATCAACAAGTGCAATGTGATATCATTTCACCGCAAACCCGATAATATTTGATTATTCTATTTCCGGGCAACCATTAGAGAAGATTAGCCAGGTCAAAGATTTGGGAGTAACAGTCGACTGTGAATTGACCTTCAAACCGCACTACAATGACATCTTGACTACACAGCAAAAAAATAATTTTGATATCACGTCAAAGTGAATGCACTACAATCATGTCGAAAATATGGTGTAATATTACTTGCTAAAAAGGACAAAATTATCATTAATACAATGCATGAACTGACATTACGCTGCTTTTACTGCATTTGTTTAATTATGTGGTCATAAAAATTACATGAAATTTTCGACATGATTGTAGTGCATCCACTTTGATGTGATATCAAAATTATTTGTTTGCTGTGTATAGCCTTATGTTCAATATATCTGAAGACTTTCGCGATCCGCTTTGCCTGCGGGCGCTGTATTGTTCGTTAGTACGTTCAATCTTAGAGTATAGTGCTGTCGTCTGGTGCCCATACCAAGCATGCTGGATAGCCAGATTTGAGAGTGTACAGAAAAAGTTTGTTCGCTACGCGCTTCGTCATCTGCCTTGGCATAACACGGTTAACTTGCCGTCTTACGTGGATCGCTGTCGTCTGTTTGGAATGGACACCTTGGAACAAAGCAGACGGAATGATCAAGCTGTGTTTGCTGCTATATTGATTCCCCCGAATTACTTCGGCAGCTTTTTTTTGTACATCTAGGGTTACCTACCCTATTTCCGGCCTATTAGGCACAACCCGCATTTAGTCTTTCTTAATCTAGCGCAGTTTTAGTACCAAACGGAATATTATTATTACTGATAGCTTCCAAATTTATTTACCTTTCCGTACGTACCGTAAGAATTGATAAAGAGAAACCAATCGTTGAGATATTGTCAAAAGTCTAACACTGCTTCTTGACGCCAAACTCGGCCTACGGATTCTAAACTCGGCCTAACGCATTGAAACGCCATTGAAACGCAAATGAATTCACTTCGGCCTATCGAATGAAGATAAAATTTGATTCGGTCGGAGCGCTTCTTTTGCTTTTGGGAATAATGGGTGCAAACCTTCATATCACGCGTTCTCATTGACTTCGTTCGGTAGCTTATTAACTAAAGTATCGTACCAAACGCATAATTGACTTGTTAACTCTGAAATCATGGATTTATTTGAAGTTTTCTGCTCGATAGGCCCAAAATGGGCGATTAGGCCGAAGTAGTTCTCTACCCTAGCAGCTCGTAATCGGAA